>NC_084592.1:24400000-24767500 GCF_033807715.1 Cololabis saira | reverse complement strand
TCTTTTTTTTGTTAGCTTGAGGCGTTTCTTGTCAGATGAGGAAAGGAGTTGATTCATCATGATCCCTGTCAGTCCACCCACGTTTGTCCTCTTTTATTTCACCCAAAGTTATTACCATCCACATTGCCATAACAGTAACAACTGGTGGGTTCACTTAGGTACTGTGCTTTTGTTAGTAAACATTGTTTGTTATGAAGGTTTTGTCAATTTTGGGCGATTTGTATTCAAGTGTATCTTATTAAATTACGTTTTGAAATGCTATCACAAGCATACAAGTTGCATTCTATCATTATCTACACATCAGAGGCAATATAATGATGTTTTAGTTTACCTTTGTTTTACTTAACCTTTTTTTCATACATTGTATGCATAGTTTGCAGATGACTTGATGAAATGACTGATATGCTTTGGTCAGGCTATATCACAGAGATCAGTAAAGAAAATAAAAAATCTTTACAGCTCCCATCAGAGGAGCCAGTTTTAGGAGCGGGTTCAGACATTCAACCTGATTCCATGATTCCGGCCCCCTCCTGTGTTGTTTGACTCTAGAGTTCAGTGATGGCTTTTTGGATAATTCCACTTAAATCTGGGTCTTTGAGGTCACAGCATCCCTCAAAGCTAGAATCATGGAATGATGTGTTGTCAGACCCAGGAAGCCACTTATTTGTCACTTCAGACATGCAAATAAGGCAGAAACTTGCACCTACATCAATTTTCCCTTGCCCTTTTGTGCTTTGTATGTATCCAGATTGTTCTGGTATGAGCTGCCACCTCATTTTCATTGTGACAGAGTCACATTCTGCAATCAGGACTCCTTGTCATCATAAATCAGAGTAGAAAGATGCCTTTGATGTCAACTGTGAAGGTAAATGTAATGAGATTTTTTTTATCATCTGTGGTTGCACCCAACTTGCTGAATTAATGTAAGGGAGGGTATATTTTAAAAATAACCATAATCCTTTGGAAATCCTTTAAACTTTAAACAAGTTGTTGTGTTACTTCAACCTGACCTGCAAATTGTGTTACCTTACTGTAACAAAGGACTTTAAATATGGAAGGGGCTCAGAGTAGTGTCACTGATCCTTCAAACAGAAAATAGCCAATCTAGAGATGGTTTGAGCTTCTGATCAAAGTGGCTTTCATTACCTTCTTGGGGAGGTGTTTCTTACATGTTTCCTAAAGGGGAGACCTTGGGGTAAACCCAGAGCTCAATAGGAAGACTATATCGCTTAGATTGGAACACCAGGTGTCAGAGGGAGGTCTGGGCATCTTTGCTCTGACACTTGTTTCTGACACCCAGTCCCAGAGAAGTGGCAGTAAATGAATGGATCAATTCAAAAAAAAAAAAACAAACAACAGTGCACATTTTTTCCCGGTTCAGCAGCCTTGTTACTGTGGTTGACATAGAATGAATTCCTAAATATACATCATCGTTCAATTTTGTAAACTTTATTCAAATTTTTTGGTAATTGTTTACCCTGAATTGGAAAAACTGGGGATATATAATGTATGAATGGGTGTGTAGTGAGCCAGGCCTGGTTTACGACATCTTGACATACAGACACAATCTCCAAACCAAGGAGAGTGGAATACACATGACCCCTTTTAGCAAGTTCACACTAAGGGAGGAACTGCCCCGTCAGACAGACCACATTCATTTGGTCAAACAAAACAAACAATAAAAAGGTCCCTGTAGTACCTGGCATTTGTATTTGTATAAATGCAGACATATAAATATTCAGTTTTTCCTTTTCCTTATGCATTCCTTGTTTTTACGTTCCCTCGTCTCCTTTTAACTTTTCCTTATGCATGTTTATAGTTTTAATTTTGGCCCTATCCTGCTCCTTCCCGTTTATTGACCAACAGTAGAGCAGCTGGACAAAGAAGGGCAGCCCTCCTCATTTGCATAATGATGCAGAAATGTATACAGTAAAGTAAAAAGAGGAGAAGAGGGAATATTAAAACAAGAATTGCATATATAAAGAAAAGGAAAAACTAAATATGAAAATGCACGTATAAGGAAAAGGAAAGACAAAATATACACCTTTCTGCTTTTATTTTTAATTATTACTCAATTTTGGTCCTCTATAGTAGTTGCCTGAATGTCATAAACATAGTACTACTTTCAGGGTTAAGAAAAATGTTTATGGCTTTGTAATATACCACAGAGAAAAGTGATTTTCCAGGTTAGGCAAATGGAAAGGATCTCCCCCTCAGTAAAAGACAGAAAACATTCAGTCTTTGATAAAAAAAAGTAAGTAAAAAGTAAGATTTTAGAAGTAAGTAACAATGGAAGGGTACTACTCACCAATTGGACCCTAAATTGTGAATCACTAATAAGTGGATGATAAGTCAGTATTTGTTCTGCTTTCTGCCGTACTTCGTGTACAGCAGTTCAATAAAGAAATTAATTTATTTTCATTTCTGACCTCAGTCTGTGTGACCTTGATTTGTTATGGGATTCACTCACCAATGCTCAGTGAGCAAAAGAAAGAATTCAATTCAAATGTTGATTGCTTCCTTTGTATTTTATCTCTTTCATAAGTGCACACGCTGAAACAAACGTAACGGAATGAATAGGAAGCTTTGAGGCTGCCTAAGAAAGATAATACATTGGTAGTTAAACATACATCAACACCTTGAGAAGCTTTCAGCCTTGCCCACAGATTATTCTATTATCTCTTTCCACGGTTGTACTGTGAAAGACTTTCCTTACGCTTAGTGATGAGCATACCTGTACTGACCTGTGCTTATTTTTGATATGACAAGAGGAAAGAGTAAGTTACACACATTGTTTTAATCCACACTGGCATATAAATCTAATGCTAATATTACTTGGATAATATTCCTGGACTTGCACCTGCTTTTATAATCTTAGGGCAACTAACAGTGTTCATCTCCTCAGATGACTTCAAAAGTGGCTTGTGTTTTGAGGTTCTTTGTTTTTGAAAAAATCTTAGAAACTGCTTTCTCTCTCTTATGGTATTACATCAGTGTCCCCTTCTTTTATATATTTTTTTTTTTACAATTTCTAAACCCATGTCTTCAACTCCCACCATTCATTTACACTTCAAAGTCTCCTGCATTCCTGACAAAAAAGTGTTCAAATTTTTCAGAATCAAGGGTTTTGAGATTTTCTGATCCTGCCTGGAGCTGCTAGTCTGTTTGAATTCTCATAAAGGTGAGATAATCCACAGAGCTATGGATGTGCATGCCCTCTCTTCTCTTTACATTTAATGCAATTCCATTCAATTTTATTTATATAGAATCTATTATAATACAAGTGTTCTCTAAGCGCTTTTCCAGAGACCCAGAACATGACCCCTGAGCAATCGACCCCTTGCCAGCCTTCTGATTGGTCCACGCTTGACCAATCAGAAAAATCATTCTTCATTGCTACATTAGGTGCAGAATATCCGGTTGGACAAAGTAGCCGTCTCTCCAGTGGCGGCTTGTCAATAGGGGGCGCTAGGGCGCCGCCCCCATTAAAATTACAGGAAAAAAATAAAAATAAAATTAGGAACAGTACACATAAATTACGTAATAAAAAGTAATTATCACATCTGTGCACTCATAAAATGTGTCTGACTTAATTTTTTAAGCCTTCCCATCCCATACTGGGTTTATTCAGAGTTGTTTTTTGCGCAGACCGAAATACATAGGTTTCAATGGCGAGGGGCGCCGGCCAAATGAGTGTGTATTGCATGATCTTAAACTTTTCCTCCATGTGACTTCATGCTGGTCTCTAATTGGTAAATCAAAGACTCTCCTCCAGGCGCAGCTCTCTGCGCCCGTGGCCAATCAGCGTGTTTTCTGTCATTCTTCATCCAATCTGATTGAGTCATGAGCTTTCAATCAGAGTCACAGCCCTGACAGTGTAGACGCGCGACTGCATCTGTCAATGCATACAAACGGAGTCACAGCCATAGACATGTATCCGTATCCGCCCCATGGAGCTGCTGCGATACGTCAACGACGCCGCCATATTGGATGCGGCAAGACTGCGCTGTAAACTAATACAAGTAAATGGACTTATTTTCATAAAGCGCCTTTCTACAAAGAAATGTACGTTTTACATCTCATTTATTCATTCACACATGCACTAATATACTTGGGAAACAGTTAGGCACCAAATATAATATATTTAATTTTCTGAGATGGCAAAAATAAGAACTTTATTGATCCCACATAGGAGTAATTCATGTTATATCAGCTATAGAGAACAAGGTAGTGCCGAAAAACAATATATATCCCCCCTCACAAAAATAAGAAAAATAGAGAAACATATTTTCTCATCAACAAAATAAATTTTCAAATAACAAAATAAGATATTTGAACCATTTTTCAGACAATATCTGTCAATATCTCATATATATAATATATATAATAACTGAAAAAAATCTGAAAAATGGTTCAAATATGTTATTTTGTTACTTGAACATTTTAAAATATGTTTATGTAAAATATTTTATATAGTTTATGTAGTATATGTAGTGATATGTAATAAAAAATAACAAAAAAAATGTATGTTCAAGTAGAGTTTATAGTTGTGTTGTAATCCCCACTCGCCAGTGCGCCCCGCCAAAATCTTTTATCACCAGCCGCCACTCTCTCGTTCACATCAATGGAAATAGCGTAGTTTTTACTTGCCTTGTATCAAAATTTAAATCATTGGATTATTTTTTTTAAACTTTGTAATAGTAAAAAGGGACACTTCGGAACTGGAGGCTATTCAGAGAATTACTTGGACATCGTGCTAATAATACATTAAAGTCTAAGCGATACAAATATGTGAATTAGTTTTGTCAGCATCACTCTGGGAGACGGTGTGGCTAATCTTTGCATTATTACAGAGATTAAAAAACACTGTTTTACAAACCTGAACAATATTCTGTTTAAACGACAAAGCCTGATCAAAAATAACCCCACGGTTTCACACAGTAGTACTGGAGGCCTTCGCAACACCATCTAATCCCTCCCTAATGTGTTTGCGACCAAAAATAATAACCTCTGTTTTTTCATAATTTAGAAGCAAAAAGTTAGTGGACACCCAGTCCTTGATGTCCTTAATACGAGTGCGAATCGAAAACCGGTTCTTGTTGAGAACCAGTTCCCAGTGTTTCAATTCCTTGGAATTCCCTTATCAATTCCAATGGGCGCGAATAATGTCACCACGCACGTTGCGTAGTTATGCAATGTGCGCATTCGCGCCTAGCAGGAAAACATGGTGACAAAGCGGCATAAACGCTCGAAAGTTTGGTTACATTTTACCAAAAAGCATGACAACAGGGCGACTTGCAATACTTGCAATGTGGAAATTTCAACAAAGGGAGGAAACTGTTAGGGCTCGGCCGGCTGGGCTTTCCTCCGCAACCTGGTCGCGCTGGGAGCGTGGAGTCTGAGGGGAGGGGAGGCTATGATAATGAGGCTCTGCGCTGATCGGCTGCCTGAATGACGTATAACAGTGGAGGGCACAAAGCCTCGCTCTGGCAGAAGAGCAGCGGCTCCGTACACAAAGGGTGTCCCATGCGAGCGAGTTTTGGCGAAAAAAATTAATTCCATTGCTTTATTTTTTTTGTATTGGACTGTCCTAACTGGCTGTGAGTTTAATGGTTTCAGTGTGGACAGAGAGCGTCCAATGTCACGCAGCTCGACGCGATAGTCGGACGCTCCCATGCATTTATGACACGGTGTAAACGGATCTTAAAGCCTGAATTACGGTTCTGCTTTAAATCGACACGTACCCTACGCCGTACGCTCTGCGTTGGTGTAATGCGGAACCATAAAACAGCCTTTAGTCACCTCGTCTTCACACTAATTCCCACAGGAAGATTTAATTGAATTCTAAACAGGTACACCACAGTTATTTACTCCAATTCCTCATTTATGTTACAAGACAAATTAATCATGTTAACTGTAAAGAAATCAAGACACTGAATTTTCACAAATGACAACTTTATTGTTAAAAACGAATAAAATAACATAAGTTGTATATAAATAACATTTATGCACTATTGCTGGCTCAATGAAGGACCGTGCGTCTTCTGAAGGTGTCGTTGAACAGCTTCAGGTGCTTGGAAGATCTGAAACCATAAACAGAAGAATGTATTACTAATGGCACTTTTGCACTAGGACTTACTCGGCCCGACTCGGCTCGTCACGCCTTTACCCGCCTCTACCCGTTTGTTTTTCCACAGCCAGGGGAGAAGTGGGGGGGTTGGGGTGAAGCTGCTGTGACGTACTCGATTGCACAACCGCCTTTGTTCATGTCGGCGCTGATCAGAAATCAGCTGGAGCCGCGAGCGGCTGAGAGTAAAACAGCCCGTCTACATCCCCTTTTTAATTCTCTCGTCAGTCACCAGGTTTATGAACATCTGCACCTCAGAGTTGGATCACCAAACAGACGTTTTGCGCTTTATAATAAAATCGCCGCGAGCCGCGGGTCGCTCTCGCTCTGACTCCCGCTTCCTGATTCAAACGTCTGACAGCCCCGCCCCCCGACCAATCAGAGGCGCGGAGGGTGGTGACGTCAGAAATAGTCCCGGCTCAGCCCCGTATAGAACCTCGCTGAAATGGTTACAGAAAAAAGTATCGGCTTGGAGCGGCTCTACCCGTCTCAGCCCTAGTGCAAAAGGGCAAAACGGGTAGAACCGAGCTGAGGTGGTACTAGTGCAAAAGGGGCATATTAGAGCTCCGGTGTTACCTAACACTCTGTTAAGGAACAATGGAGCACCGGAGCTACTCACTGGTCCGGTCCGGTGAGCAGCTCCGTTGCTCCGGAGCTAAATACTTAACCCATGCAAAGATCATACTGGTAAACAAATATAAATAACATAAAAAAATAACGCTTACCGCTGACTCGTGTGCAGTTGGGGAGACCACTTTGTTAAAACAAGAAAAAAATTGTTTTTCATAATAGGTCCACTTTAAGACCTCACTTGTATTTTTTTGTTCAAAGATATAAAACAAAGTTGATGCTAATCGACCTGTTTGTTCTCCTTTTTTTCAAGTGAGAATCGATAAGAGAATCAATAAAGAATCGAATCGTTAAACATGATCGAAAATGGAATCGGAATTGGAAAAATCTTATCAATTCACATCCCTATGCCTGAGGGTTGGCCAATGGTTCCGTTTCATCTATATCATCAGCATAGCAATTAAAATCGATGCTGTGGTTCTGGATAAGACTTCCCAATGTATAAACTGAGCAAGATCGGCCCATAGCATTAAACCTTGCAGAACACCATAGCAGACCCTTGTCTGTTCTGAAGAAACCTCATGAACAAACTGGAATCTGTCAGATTTAATTTAAACCAACCTAGAGCTGTCCCTTTCATCTCAACGACATGCTCTAACCTGTGCAGTAAAATGCTAGAAAAAAAATACATATATTTTTTTAATTTAAAAAATTTGAAAACAAAACTAAATAAAAATAAAAACAAACTCACACTTAGTTGTGAAGTTAAAAAACTGAATACATCTAAAAAAAACTGATAAACAAAATCTTTTAATGCAAATAAAAGTTAAAGACACCAGGTTCGAAGTCGAAATCTTCAAATGCTTAAAGACATTTTCAGCCCAAAAGACTAATTGTGCTTCCACACTGGTGTATGCACTTCATGAATATTGGCTCCAGGCAAAGCAAATATGACTTAAGAACTTCCACAAGAAAAAAAAGCAACCTTTTAAATTGATCCAGCAAACTTTTAATATATGCATGAATTTTTTAAGTTCTTTATGTTGAATCACTCAGACTGCAACAGCATCAAATGAAGAAAAATGTTATTTCCTCATTTGGTAGCAATGTTCACACTTCCATTAACTAGATATCAAGACTCCACAGCCTTACAGTATGTGCTACAGACAACTTACTCTGCCCTCTACTGGCAAGTGCAACAAGTGTATGAAAGAGGGAGCAAATTAGAAGGGCAAGCTACTGTCAGACATAACATCACTGCACAGCAACTTGAATGATCTTGTATGAAGGGTTCTGTTTAAAGCTTTTTTACTACAACAATTGTTCAAAATGATTGCTGCAGTAAACCCTTTATAATACCCACTTATCTTTTACAGGAGCATATTGACAAGACTTTCACTGCGCAGAGGTTTGGCTATACAAAATCACAAAGCCGTAGAGGTATCACAACTGTCACATAGACAAGTGCTTTTTGTATTTTAGAGAATTGCATTGGATAAAATAACCCTTGATAGAGACCAATCTATCCAGCTGACATGATTATAATGGCAAATCTCACACACACTCATTTCCCTCCAGTAGCATAAGTCCAGACACAGACATCATTTGGTGCAAAGATGTTTTTCATGTTGAAACTGTGTCTACAAGAGTTGTCAAGGAGTGGAATGGTCTGCATGCATCTCTGTATAACAATGTTGTCAGCATTGATGACCAGGCTGTATTTCCAACCGGCAGGATGCGTGCCACCTTGGCTGTGATGGTTACTTTGTATTTTTAAACTATTAAATGCTATGGAAATATAGTTATATTTGGGCTCTCAAGGGAGAAAGTGTTGCATGCACACTGTTACTACATTATGTCGTAAAATCTGTAAATAGCTGGGATGATGTCTAAAATGTAAGTAACAACAAAACGCAATGATTTACAACTCTCACGAACCAATATTTTACTGAGAAACACTGAGACAAATAAAAGTGTAGAAAATGTGTACCACACAAAAAATAGAATTTAAAATGTCATCAAAAAGTGGGACAGAGCAACATTAAAACCCTGTTTCAACAACAGTTGAAATGCGTGGAGATACAGGAGCCTAGCTGCTCTTCTATTCTTGTCTGATATAGGATTTAAGCTGCTCCATTGCTGAAAGGTCTGGACTGCAGGCAGCCCAGTTCAGCACTCTCATACTTCTACTAACAAGACCATGGTTTTGAAATGATGCAGTATGTTTAGCTTTGTCTTGCTGAAAGTCGGAGGGAATTCTCTGAAAAAGAGATGTCTGTATGGGGGAGTATTCGGCTTTAAAAACTACCTGTACCTTTCTGCACTGTTCTTTTTTCTACCAAGGGATGCTTTAGATATGCAGGTGTTGTGCCCTTAAACAGGGGAAAATAGTGAGGGAAGATGTATTAAAAGACAAACACAGCTCTAGCCTTCACTCATTTGTATTAAGTATAATTATACAAAGTACAACAAAAATCACATTCTCTGTATGACCACACTCAGTCTCAGGACTACAGTTTCAACAACTAAATTATATTTTTAACCAATGTACCACATGGATTGTAACTTAATGAAATACATTTATCTTTTTTTTAACTCATATTTTAATTAACACATTAACTAACTTATTAAAGTAATTAAATCACGTTTTTAAGCACCATACAGACAATCTCTCAGATGAAATACTGTTTCTACGCACTTTACAGACATGAAAATGGTGCAACAGTCAGACGCCACGTGGTGAGACAATAGTAGCATTTAGTTTAGCCTCCCACGATGACGGAGTTAGCCTGTAACTTAAACAATATAAAAGTACTCAATTCACCTTGCTTCACTTACAATAAACAACAATGACAGAATGACAATCATCAACAACATGTGTCGCTAAGTTTATAGTGCTTTGTGTACGATAATTACCTAAAACAGGGGGAAATAGTGAGGGAAGATGTATTAAAAGACAAACACAGCTCTCGCCTTCACTCGTTTGTAGTAAGTGAGGAAGAGGAGCGCAATTCCCCCTACTGGAGCCCTGAGGTATTACCACTGGATTGACGCACAATTACTCCAAACACTTACACTTTAAATATATATTCTTCACAGTAATAACCGGAGCAACTTAGCAGAAATAACAAAGAACTTATATTTTATGATACTCTGAAAAGGACTTAAATTATGTTTTCTTTTTTTTTTATATATATTTTTTTTATTTATTTCGTTTTTCAACAAAAACAAAACATAAGACAGACAGGGTCATCACAGGTGTATAGAAATGCATATTGTAGAAACAAGATGGGATGGGTCCGGGTTACATTTTTATCAAAATAGTGTCCATGTATGCCGATTGGGGTGCAAGAGGATTTTAGATCCTTCACTCTGTTTCATGTAGATCCTAAGCGTTCCGTGCCAAGGAAGATGTCTCCCATTCTTTCGTAACTCAAAAGTCCATTCTTCTTGTGCAGAGGGGAAATACAAAAAACAATGGCATATTTCTTCTACCAAACTCATATACAGAAAATCGTTTCAGGTTCAAATAGGACTTCCATTTTTCCCAGTATTTTTCACCTTTCTTGGTAGCATGTCTCAAGGAAAAAGTAAATCGTTCCATATTATAGATTTCATTAATTATTTAGATCCATTCAAGGATTGTAGGAGAGTCTTTACTCAGCCATTTTCTGGTTATTGCTTTTTTACTAGTAGTCACTAACAGTATTTGTAAGAGGTATCTGTCCTGTTTATTCAGTCCAGTTGGTACATTTCCTAAATACATAGCACTAAAATTGAAAATAAGTTCTGAGCTGATTATAGATCTGATCTCTTTCACTATGTCTATCCAATAGGAAAATATGTTTGGACATTCCCAAAAAATGTGAAAATGACCAGCTGACATATTACCGCACATTCTCCAGCACTGACGTTGTTCAGGGTTGTTACTTTGCGATTTTTTAATCCTTGGGGTTATAAAAAACCTTAATGTTTTTCCAGGTGTATTCCCTCCATAAGTCAGAGCTTGATGTTGTACACATTGTCCTATATATATTTGACCAGTCATCTTCAGTCAAAGCTATGTTAGCTTCCTTCTCCCACCTTAATTTTACATACAAAGTGGAAAGACCCTTTTCCAGTTGTAGAGATGAATAAATCTTTGAGATCAATTTCCTATTAGAATTACCTTTGTATGCATCAGTAAATATCTTAATCAAACCCGTTCCTTTCTCTCCAATAGTTTTAATATTTGTTTCGAAATCTCATTTGAAGATACCTGAAGAAATCATATTTCTCTAAATCATAGTTTTTTGAGAGTTGTTCGAAGGTATCTAAATCTCTATTGGAGGATATTGTCCAGTATGAAGTCATACCTGCATTTGTCCAAAGTTTAAATCCGTTATCAAATTTAGCTGGTGTAAATTCCGTGTCATGTGCCACCCAGCGTAATTTTCGTGCATTTCTCTCAAAATTCAGGTCTTTAAATTCCTTATACCAAATGTTTAAGGGGACTGCAATCCATTTAGTTAATTTGTCCAGATGTTTCTTCAGAAGGGATTTGTCCCCCAATATAGATTGGAGAGGTATATTTGTTTGATTTTGTCTTTCCATTTTGCATCATATGTAGGATCACACCAGCAAACCAAGAAATGTAATTGTGCTGCTTTATAGTAGTCTTCTAAGCAAGGTAAAGCCCTTCCTCCTCTGTCCTTGGGCAATAATAATGTCTGAAATCGAATCCTGGGCCTTTGCTTTCCCCAGATAAAGGTTGAAATCAGTCTATTCCATTCACTGAATTGTTTGGGAGGGACATCAACAGGCAGTGATTGAAAAATATTCATTTTTATAGCATCTATTCGATTATACAAATCAGCTTTAATATCAGCTGTTATGGGAGTATAATTATATTCATAGGTGGCAGATAGCTCTCTTGGTATTTGTATTTCTAAGTATTTGATTTTGTCACCTTTCTATTTAACGCTACATAATATATAAATATTCTCCTGTGGTTCATAATTAAAGGTAAGAGTTTGGATTTTCTGTAAATTCAATTTGTAACCAGAATATGAACTGAATACTTTAAGCAGACACAGTAATTTGGGTAAGCTAACATTATGGTTGCTAAGCGTCACAAGAATGTCGTCCGCGTACAGACAGGTCTTGTGTTGTGTATCTCCAATCAATATACCTGTTATTTCACTGTCTTCCCTGATTGCCCGTGCTAGTGGCTCAATAAAGAGTGCAAAAAGTGTGGGGCTGAGGGGGCATCCCTGTCGACACCCCCTCTCAAGAGAGATCGATTTAGTTAAATTCCCATTTATTTCAATTCTAGCTGTAGGAGAGTAGTGTAGAGATTTCAGACATCCAACTACCTGGTTGTTAAAACCAAACCGTCTAAGAACCGAATACAAATATTCCCATCAAACAGAATCAAAAGATTTCTCACCATCAAGGCTTATAGCTATATATTCCATGTTATGGTTTGTCATCTGATCGATGAGGTGGAGGGCCCGTCTCACATTGTCCTGGGTCTGCCTGTTTTTTACAAAAAAAACTGTTTGGTCTGTATCGATCAAATCTGGGATTATATTTTCCATTCGCTTTGCAAGTATTGACGCGAATAATCTATAGTCTATGTTTAAAACGGATATGGGTCTATAAGAACTGCACTCTGTTTTATCCTTACCTGCTTTGGGAATTACTGAAATGACTGCTTGTCTCCAGGACAATGGAGTCTCCCCACCCTGAAGAACATAATTAAAACATTGCTTAAGAACTGGTGTTATAATCTCTCTAAAGGTTTTGTACCACTCCGATGGGTAGCCGTCAGTACCTGGCATTTTATTCGTTTTTAATCTTGATATAGGCATTGTTTATTTCTTCTTCTGTTATCTCGGCCTGTTGTTTACGAATTCTCCAAGCAAGTCATTTTTTTGATTTAGCACCGTTCTCATAGAAATTTTGTTTAATTAGTTTGGCTCTCTTCTCTATCTGATTTTCATATAGGTTGTTTAAAGATTGTTTGGTATCCTGAATCTGATTTAAAACTTCAGTATCCTTATATTCCACATGTTTACTCTCCAGAAACTTTAACCTTTCAGTCAAATCCTTAATTTGTTTCTCTTTCTCCTTTTTCTTCTGAGCTGACCACATGATAAATTTAACTCTAATGGTAGCTTTTGCAGCGTTCCACAGTGTGCTGGGAGACACTGCGCCATTGTCATTATGAGTCAAATAATCTTGAAACTCTCCCTTTACATATTTCTGGCAATGATGGTCATTCAAAAGATTAGTATTAAGTCTCCACAGTGTATCCTTGCGCTTACTGTCAAGGTGCAGTGTTAAATATACCCCTGCGTGATCAGAAATATCCTTTACCCCAATATTACATTTAGTAATCCTCTGTCGATCTGAATTAAACATAAAAAAATAGTCGATTCGTGAATATACAGAATGCGGATGGGAGAAAAAAGTAAAATGTCTATTAAGCGGGTGTAACTCTCTCCATACGTCTATCATGCCCAATTCTTTAAGCAATTTTTGAATATGTATTGCTTCGGATCTCAATTTTTTTGTTTTGTTTGAGGATTCAATGGAGGGATTAAGTTGAATATTCTGGTCTCCCCCACACACCAACACGCCTGATACTTCCGTGTTTATTAAGTTAAAGACCCTTTTGATCAGCTGTTTATCATTTCCTGGTGGTCTGTAGACGTTCAATAATGTAACTTCTGGAAGTTTACTTTGTTTGAAATTAATATCCTGTTCAAAGAACACTCGTCTACCTTCGTGGAGGATCTCCTTTTTTTTCCAAGCCGATCGGAGGACGAGCTCTTTGGTTTTATACTCCAAGAAATAAATGATGATGGACCTCGGGTTGGAGCCCCGCGGCGGCTTAGCTCCGAGGGACCGGGGACAGCACTGTATGCCGAGGGAGGGAAGGGACAGCTGTGTTTTAATGAACTTTTCAATAAATTCCTGTATGTTGTCCCTCTCGGCTTCCTCGGGAATACCGTGGATGCGTATGTTATTTCGGCTTGACCGTGCCTCGAGGTCTGTTAGGTGGGCTTGGATGCTCTCCTGAAGCTCCAGGGTGGGGAGAGTACTGTACTTCTCTGGATTCCGCGGTCCACTCCTCCACGTCCGCCACTCTCTGCTCCATTTCTTCAGTTCTGTCTGTGACTTCTTTTAAATCAGCAAAGATAGCACTCAACTTCTGGTTAATTTCTCCTCTGAAGTGTGCTAATTCCCCCTTCAACAGCGCCATTGTGTCAGTAAACTCTATTTTCATGTCCGAGCGAACCGCTTGTATCTCGGCAATGATGTTAGCCTGAATAGCCTCCATGGCCTCGTGCTCGGTGTGGTTGCTAGCGGCGTCGCTAGTGTCTTCACTTTCGCTTGGTGAATTGTCGTCTTTCCTCAACTTTTGCTGTGACTTTCCTCTCGTCCTTCTCGTCTTTCCCCCTCTCATGCTATAAAAACAACTTTTTAAGACAGATAGCTGATTTTTGTAGGGGGGATAAGTGCGACCATCTGGGAGCCTGAGACTTATGCTGCTGCTGCCTGCTGCGCCATACCGGAAGCCGGAGACTGTCGAAATTATGTTTTCTAAGAAAATGAAAGGATTTGTTTTAATACTACTCTCATCTGCCACACAGGCTATTGATCTTTTTTTTTCAGACTTACATCTTGAACACAGTGTCCTTGGTTTGCGAAAAGAATTTCAAATTTCTGTTTGTTTTCCACTGTGCCTCAATCAACTTTAGATAACCTTTGGTTCCAGAGGAAAATGGCAGCATATCAGCTAATGTTTTTTCATGTAATGGTAAAATGTCTCACTTTCAACATTTGAAAAGTTCTATATGTTCTAATCTGAATTAAATAGGGCTTTAAGAGATCTACAGTCAGTGACTACGTTTACATGCAGTCAATATTCGGGTTATTGCTAATATTCCAGTTACTGAAACATTCGGAATATTCCGTTTACAAGCGTGAGCAAACAGGGTTATCCCTGTATACATGGTAATTCATCATTCGGGATATCTGGATCAAACCAGCGACGCGCGGAGAACATCATGACGCAATTCCCGTCATTTCCGCTTCTTCTTCCTGTATCCAAATTCAAAACAAATGCTGCTTCGCGCAACTTTTCGCTCACCTTCTTGTAAATCTCGCTATCCCGGTACTTTCTACCGTCTACAAATGCCAAAATGTTCATCCTTCATTACATTTATAAAATAATTCGTCACCTCCTCACTCCGAAAGTGTGGCGTGGTCTTGCGTTTCGCCGTGTTTAGAAGTACATCCTGGACTCAAAAGACCAAGATTCCTTGCGAAAAGAGCATGTGCAGAAAACAAATTCATGTTCCGTTTGATTGGGATATTCTGTTAGGCGTTTACATGACCAAATATTCGGGTTTTAAAAGGAGTAACCCAGGGGTCCCGAATATGAGCAAATTCGGGTTATTCAAAGGGGTTATTGGTGTTTACATGGCCGTGCAAATTCAGGTTATTGCCAATATTCGGGTTTTAAAAGGGTTATTATTGACTGCATGTAAACGCAGTCATTGTAGAAGTGGTTGGGATTCCAGAAATGAAAGGTAGCCAACCACTAGTTTGGAGGATCCCAAACACTTGAGGGACTGAAGTCTTTCCCAGCTGATACCCTGGACAGGTCTCTAGTCAATCACAGGGTATGGCAAATTGAGAAAAAGTTTTTTTGTAAATATAGTGTCTCTTATTTTCCTGGATTCATATTTCCTAGAGTCCAAGGCCAGCGGAGTGTTTTTTTTAGTTTTTTTAGAAGGAAATCATATCCATCTACCCATCTACAGATGTTCGGTCGCCCTTCTTCCTGGAGCCTATTCCAACTTTATGAGCAAGAGGTGGGGTTCACTCTAAGGAGTCACTAGTCCATCACAGAGGCGCAGGAGACAAATAATCATGCACATTTACAGTCAAATCTACATCCAACCCTTGAAACTTCAATTATGCGGTTCTGAAAATTGGCTCTGTTGTTTTTGAAGTGGCATGCCCCGACTAGCTGGACAGATGACAAGCCTTGCAGGCTTCTGGGGTGACTGAGCATTAGCATTCAACTACCATGCAGAGAACATCTCCATTTCAGCAAGTTGCGCTATAATTTTTCACTACTTATTATGTGTTCACAGTGGTTGAACAAGAGAATTGGCTGAAGTGACTGATGTAGGTCACCAAGAGGAGAAGGACATCCCTAAATCAGAAAAAGTTGGATCCATACAGAAAATGATAATAATAATAATAATAAAAAAGGGGGGGGGCATAGGAATTCTTGGATGTACTGTATAATAATGATTTTATGTCTCCAAGATATGTTGTGCTTTCCCCAGCAACTTCATTCGACCATTATTGTATATCATTTTTCACATTTTAGGCATGCCAAACATTCCAGGGGAAAACAGCAGTTCAGGGTCTTCACTTCAATAGCAAAATCATGCAGGAAAAAAAATCATTTAAATAAATAAATACTTTCCAACAGGACAATGTAAAGCCAGATTTTGCATGTTACAAAGCCACAATGGCTGAGGAAGAGAGGGTATTTGTACTGCAGTGGCTCGCCTGCAGTCCTGACCTGTGACCCTGTAGGGAATGTGTGGAGAATTTTGAAGCAGAAGATATGGCAACAACAACACTGACACTGAACTGATTCACACCTTAAGACATGTTTGCAGGAAAATGGGATGAAATAACAACGACATATTATTCTCAGTGCCAGTATGTCTTTGTTTGTGAGAAGGAATGGCAACGTTACAAAAGGGCTTTCAGGACCAATATTTGCTGGAGAGCAATGCAGGTTCTATTTGAAATGAATGAATCAAGTGAAATGAAACTGATTAGGAAAAAACAGGAAGAAATATGTTGTCCATTTATTTTTATATTTATCATTATTTTATTATCTTATTTTCATATTTATAGTTTCTGTATTATATTGTTTTTAATGTGCACATCATATTATCATTGTTGTCTCTTCCTGTCTGCAAAGACATGAAGGTCAAATTATACTACTGACCATTTTTGAAAGCACATACAGTATTACTGACTGTGCATACAATCTAGTATTACTGCATACTGGTCCAAAAGTTGCTATTTTTAAGCAACTATGCCATGACATGAGTGGAAGCTAGTCATTTGACCACTCTGACTGGCTTCTGCTTCAGTGGTGCACTTTATTACAGTAGTAGTAGCAGTAATCCAGGTAGCGACCGGCTTCGTCACCCGCGATGTGTCACTGAGAGGCATCGCAGGTCCTTCCTCCCGCTGCCATCAGACTTTACAACCAGGCCTGCTCTCAGTAGCTAACGGACAAAAATAACATGCGCAATAACCATATGTGCAATATCTGCCTGTCTATCTTCCACACATTCTACCTGCTTTTTTTGCACTGTTTCTTTTTTATTTTCAATGTACTGTATATACTGTTCATATTTTGTTATTATATATATTTTTTACTTTTTACTTTTTACCCCTCCCCTGCATGTGTGTGTTATGTGTACTGCTGCCAACAAAGTGAGTTTCCCCACTGAGGGAGAAAATAAAGGATTATCTTATCTTATCTTATCTTATCTTATCTTATCTTATCTTATCTTATCTTATCTTATCTTATCTTATCTTAATATTCAAATATTGATTGTGTAATTATTCACATATTGCACACTGTATTCGGGCAAAATCAGCATGCACTAGTACCACTGTATGAGTTATTGAAAATGGTCAATTGAAAAAAATATATATATATATTATTCGCATTTTCTTTTCTGATTTGGAGCTCAAGTTTGTTCCTGAGCAAACTGCTGAGGGCAGAGTTACAAACTTAAAAAAATTACTGACTTTAACATTTAACCAGCCTGCTGGCTCTGTGTGACAAATAAAGTAAGGCAGAAAAATGTTTAAGTCTTGAAGATATGTATTCATGTCAGATCACATCGCCTGATGTGCAAATGTTCCTATCCGTGTCTATCCATTAACTTCATGAGTAATCCCTCACACATTTTGCTCCACGTTGTGTTTGGACACACCATTAATGTATGGAAAAACATGCAGTTGTACTGATTTTAATAGCCAAGAGCTTATTGGAAGGAGGTTACACATCACAGTATGAAGAATATTCTAGCTAAATGACTTTAGTGTCGGGTGTACCCATGGTGCTCTAACCTCCTCTAGAAAGAATCCCCACTGAGAGCTGAGGAAAGGGCAATTTCCGGTTCATGGGAGCAAATGAATATACTCAATCTAAAGTCCCAAAATGTCATCTTAGACGATCAAAAAGAATTTCGGTATAAGCTGATCACGAGGTGTTATAATTGTGTGTGTGTGGTTGTGGATTTACGTAAGAACCTGAAAACCTAGAGAAATCATTTCTGCTGGGAGGGGACAACGCTAACCACAACACCGCTGAATTCATGCAGTCTAGGTATATGCTGCACATAAATGATAGTATAAAAACTATATGTAAAAAAAGAAAATAAAGGCTTGATTTATAGAGCAACTTCTGAAACAAAGTTACAAAATCCAACACACTAACAACCCACAGCAAGATAAAACTCAATACATGAAAAATGTAGAAGTAGAACTTAAGATTTAAAAAGAAAAACTTGATAAAAGTAATATAAAAATGTTATACCTTTAGGAAGAAAACATAAAGGAATGTAGTGAAGAAGAGATAGGCCTAACCTTTTTGTGCTAAAATAAAAGTAAATGCCAGTGATCAAATCTGGAAGAAAAAAATGCTTGAATAAAGTTTTAGAATCTTTGGTGTTTAGAAAAAGACATCTGGGCCATCAAAAGAAAAGTCAGACTCAAAAATAACATCCAAGTATCATGCTTCAGTTTGACATCTTAGATATCAGACCCAGACTTGGGAAAATACATTAACGTTGCTTGTCGTGAGACCACAGGGGATAATTATAATTAGCTCTGATTCAAAAATGCTGAAGGTCCAGGAAATTTTTGCATTTTCCCATTTTCACTCCACTGAAGCAGGACACAAAATCAAATGCAGTTTTGTTATGCAGCTTTTAAGGAACATGTCTTATGCCACCGCCATGCATAAATTACCCCAGGAATAGACTACAAATACAAATCAAGCAATGCTTCAAATGAGAGGTCGCACAGCGTAGAGGCACATGAGAGAAAAGGACACGGTCAACATCGCTGATATCACCAGCGTTATTCAGATTGGTCATCGAGTCATTTTAGTCCTCTGTCAAAAACTGAGTGGATAAGTAGCGTCATGCGTAAAATTACAGGGGGTAAGCCAGTAAAAACAGAGTAATCTATTGTGGTTGCAGACTCACGCTTCTCCTTCCTAACCCCTGCGTCTCTGCAGGATTAAACTGATATAACTAATGGATGGATGGATAAATGTCTTCCTCTGACTGAGTTGTAAAGATGCTGATTAAAATATTACTTCAGTGATGTCCACTTTTGGTGGGACTGGATCAACTCTACAGACAGAGATGCTTCACATTCAGTTCTTGTTTTAGAACAGTTGACTAATTTGTTTGAACCAAGAAAATCACAGTTTCTTTCCACTTTCGGGTTTGTCATAATAGCTCTGTCAAAGTATAGTTTAATAGGCTGTAGTGAGAAGAATTACAGCGACAAGACTCTGGAAAACAACACATTACTGAAGACACTGAGAAACACTAATTTTGAGGAATTTCATCTGGCATGGGGAGATAGTTAAAGCAAATTAAATAATTTTCCTCAAGACCTTTCATCATCATTAATGGAAGATGACGTCTATAACAACTCTTGTTATCACTTGAATCAGGATTATTAAGTCATAGCTCCTCTTTGGCTACGTAACTGTCTTTACAAATGAAACCATATAATTAGAAAATAAAAATAAAAACATTGCCTTTATAAATGATTGTGCACCCAGATTTATGATGAATGTTTCTGCCCATCCCATCAGTTCCATGTTCCCTGGACCCTTTCCCAGGTAAAGTGTTCAGTGATATTTTTCCTTGAATTACTCCTCTTCTATGACATCTGGGACATTACTGGATTTATATCCACTTTGCCTCAAACCAAGAAACCTCCCACTTCAGATCTTGGACAAGGGCCTCTTTGAAGATTTGGTGGTTTCACCAGGCTGTAGCCCACCTCTTGCCCCCAACTGGAATACACTGGAATACACTGGAATACACTGGAATACACTGGAATACACTGGAATACACTGGAATACACCCATAACCCAGTATAGAAGATGAATAGAAACATGAATATGGGATTTTGATTTAACTATTAAAATATTATGTTTTTGTGATTTAGTCTTTAATTCCGAAAGCCAAATGTTAATCCAACAATAACCAAAAACAACCTCTTGAATTAACCTTGTGACCATTTGTTCCGATTAATGTTTGAAGATTTCCAGTCAGCACTGGTAAAAACTGCCAACAAACAGCAGGTATTCCGGCCAGTGCTGCATTGATACACCATTAATACATTAAAGAAACATTTGATTGCAGAGGACTGAACGTGTTATTGGGATTAGAAGGAGCCGCATTAGACTGTGTTGAGTTATTTTAATTAGGCAGAAGACAAATAGTTCACATAAAAATGATTCTTCCTCATGCATCTGAGTTAGTCCTGGTGTTCTGTAGGCTTCTGTGTTGAGATTAGTTCTTTATAAATGTAAAAATGATAATTGGCAACACTCATACAATATGTCTTATAAGATTCTGGATTATATGGTGTTATGTTAAATATTTGGCATTACCATGACTTCTAGCACTACCAACAACACTAAGACGACTGCAGCTCATTCAGAACTCTGCTGCTTGAGTCCTAACTAAGTGGACCACTTCAGTCCAGCTCTGAGGTCTTTACACTGGCTGCCTGTCCGTCAGAGGATATACTTTAAACTTCTGATGCTGGTCTATGAATCTCTGAATGGTCCCGGACCAAAACACATCAGTGACCTGACCCAGTATGAACCTTCCAGACCCCTCAGGTCATCTGTATTCTTTTAATCAGTTCCCAGAGTTGATGAACATGGTTGAATGTTGATGTTAATGGAAGCAAATCAAAAGCATGAAAGATGACAGTCCAGCAGTTTTAAATGTGTTACTGTGAAAGTCCAGTGCATGGTTATTGCTAGGGATGTTCCGATCAGGTTTTTTTGCCCCCGAGTCCGAGTCCGAGTCCTTTGATTTTGAGGACTTGCCGATACCGAGTCCCGATCCGATACTTTTATAAAACAATAAAAAATGAAGAAGAGAAAAGAAAATTTTGCAGGATGACCCTTTTATTATATTTTAACATGTGTACTGTAAACTGAGCACATAGGAGGTAGGCAGCTTGAACATTCTTAAGTCAGTAAAAAAAATTTTTTGCGACAGCATTGTTCTCCTTGTTCACTCTGAAGTAATTCCACACAACAGACATGATAGCATATGGCTGCTTCAGCTTCAAAACAAACAGGCGTGCTCTGCGCGCATGCGGTGCTCTCCGCGCATGCGGTGTATGGCTGCCGCTCCGAGCCCACTACTCCACGTGTGCGTTGGTTTGTGGTCCCGCGTCGCGCCGCGGGCCCTGCGCTGTGGACTCTGCGTCGGTGCGGCGCGGGGCCGTGGATCAACGCACACGTGGATGTCGGCGCCAGTGAGTATTTTCACTGGACATTTTGACCGGAGAGATTATAAAATACCGGACTTCGGCATATTTTAGCGGACAAAGTCCGGCAATTACCGGACAACGGAAACTCTGATATATATATCCGATTCCTGATCGGCTCATAACGTCCGAGTCCGGATCGAGTCTGCAATCACGTGATCGGCCCCGATTTCCGATCACGTGATCGGATCGGGACAACTCTAGTTATTGCCATAGTCCTTTGTTTAATGTTTTACATCCCAACTAGGAAATCCAACATACAAGATATAAGGGTGCCCTTTTTCCAGTGTCCACCACACTGTTCACAAATCACCAAGACTTGGCAAGCATTCGACACAAAGTCATCCAGCGCTTGAAGATCCCGGTGCACTTGAGTGGATTTACAAGACTTGCAAGACATAAATCATTCCTGCCAACAGCGCGAGAAAAAAAAGTGTCAAAGTCTCCTTACTAACTCACACTAACATTGTAAATATATTTTGTGGGCCACGGGGGAGTCAGGCTTATTGTCTGCAGAGCAGTCCAGCTATAAGGGTGATGAGGAAAAGGTGACGGACACAAAAATGTTACAACCAGTGACACCCTCACACACAAATTACAAAAAGAGCAGAAAATAGAGCATATACAGTACCCAGCTACTCTGATACCTTTTTATTGTAAATTCTGCACAGAATGAGGTGATCTCATCACAGTTTATTTTTCTTCCAGTGAATGGGATTCTAAAACACTCCTAGTTTGGTTCATGTGCACAACAGAGAGAGTGGCTTGTTATTTGTTTGATTTTTTAAAAGAAAGAAAAAAGAAAACACAAAGAAAGGGTCTTTACAGGGAAAAGCAGCAGAATTTTGAGAAATTGACATCAGTGACATCTATTTGGTATTTTTATCACTTATATATCTCATAGTCCCTCAGTTGCTGGATTCATCTGCCTTTTCCCCTTGCCGCCCCACCCTCATGTTCTCCACCTGTAAAGTGTATATATAGTCTCTCCGTTCCTCGCTCTGTTTCCTGTCGGTCTAGTGCCCAAGTGTCAGCGGTCCAGCACTTCAACTCTACCACGTTTGACCTTAAATCTGCCTGGTGTTTCGCGGATGTTCTTGCCTTGAGTAATTTTAACAATTTCTTTGAACTTTTATCCGCGCGGAGTCATGCATTTGTGACTCCATCACCTGAGAACCGTGTGATACATTTTGGTTTCAAATGCAGCTCCTGAACTAAGGGCATAGTTTTACTTTCTAAAATTGCACACGAGCCAACGTTCTAGAACCATGTCTTTGGTCTTTAATGTCTTTGTTGATGTTGCTTAGCAACAGTGGAGACTTAGGTAGCAGTTATAAACACGATACTGTTGCCAAAGCGTAAGAAAAAGTACATCATTTAAATGACTAACTACTCTACGCTCCCTCTTGACCCTGAATAATCAATGGCTCGATGGATGACTAACTTAACCGGGTCTCGTATCAATAACGCCTCATGTAGGACACATTTTACAAGTAATTTACATCCTTAAGCAAGGCTCTCAAGTGATCAAAATTGTACTGTTGAAACAGGTGTCAGCCAAATGCTCGGGCTCTACAGCTTTAGTGGGGATGTGCAGGAAATAGATAGAGCCACACTAACAGTGTCCAACTGATAAGCCATCACAACCTCACATCTGGAAAATCCCACAGGATCTTCGCGCTTTCATTCTTTTTTTCTATATACCGGTAGTCTTTGGAGGTTTCTACCATAGTTAATTTCAGACTTCTAACAAAACCATCACAGATATTCAGATGTTATTCCAGCTACTTAATAGACTGGTGGTCTGTCCAGGGTGTACTCTGCCTCTCACGCAGTCTAACCTGAGACAGGCTCCAGCTGTGACCCTGACAGAAACACATTTATTTGTTAATATTCCAGATCTCATATGTAGCACTTGAACATTTCTGGACCCTTCTTCCATCCTTTTATGTGCATCTTTACAAAGTGTGTACCGGGGGTCTTGCTTGGTTTGTTAGAATCCCGGGTTGAGCCTATTGCGATTTTCTAGCTAAATGTCTTCTGAATTTGCCACTTCTTCAATTCAATCCTTCAATTCTTACACCAGAGCTAAAATTAAGGAGCTCAGGAGTTCAAGTTCAAATTCCTTAAACGTATCAAGCGATTCAGTTCAGGAAGAGTCTTTAAAGGGCTGAAAGAGTCTTTGGATAAGGTCTCAGCCACACTGAACCACTTTAAATGCATATCACACAGCCAACTATGCATACTGCACTTACAGAACTAAAAACAAGGTGACTTATTAATAAATAATTGCTGCATATTGTTCTCATGGTAGCTCGTAATGGCTTTCTTTCTATACATGTAAGCAGTTGCAGTTTTATTAAATGCTATGGCTGTTTCGCAGCCCATAACAACATCAAAGTCAGTACCATTTGCCCGTGTATTGCCACATTTTTGTTTAGACTGTTGTAAAGGCGTGTCTTTTAGCGATTACCATAAAATAAAAGCTTGGTAAGTAAGGGAAGGCTAGTGACCCAGAATGGTAAGTCAAGAACTGAAATGAAGCAACTATGCCTTTAATTCAAATGTTTATGTTTTGGGCAGTCCACATTAGACTGCCACAGTTCCAGTTACAAACTGAAATGCAGAGGATCAAAATGTTTTTTAGGGCCCTACCATCTATTGCTGCCATGGCGATACAAACTTCAGGGATCATTTACAAATTGAGTCTTTTATTACACAAAAACATTTGACTCTTGTGGGTCATTTTATTACTTCATGTGTCAAGGGCTGTGAGACCTGGGAGGAATTCCTGAATAAAGGTGTAATTTCATAATTCCAGCAATTAAGGTGAACATGGATACATAACTATTACTTGTTCTCAAAGCTAGAGGTTGAGGCAGTTTTTTATGCACACATTTTTATTTTCTCTACATTGAGAGCTGATTACAGCAGTGTGTTTATCTTCACTATTTAATGCAACTAGCACTGCCTCCCCGCCGGGCACGAGCTTGAAAGCCACAACAACACGAAGACCACCAAGATAATTAGGCTCTTTCATTATTTTTGATTTTTGACCAGACTGTGGTGATGATGCCCCACATGGTGAGCTTGTGTGAACTGCCACCTGTCTTGAAAAAATTTAATAAAAAAAAACATTTATTTCATTTTTGCTGCCAGTTTAAGAGCTTCCATGTGAAATATCAGTCAGTAAACAAATAGAAAGAGTGAGCTCATTCTTAAAACCATACTACTAACCTTATTAATGATTAACAAATGCATGTGGGTTCAGTTGGAGCCAGATTCATAAATAGTAGCCAGAGCTACCACAGAGCCCTTGGAGACTGGACTGAATGGCGAATAGTGAACAGTTACTTTGTTGACAGTTGTTGACAACTTTCACTTGGATATGGTAAATGGTGGTGATGCAGAAATCCCAGAATTTGTGACTCACAAACTGTCAGAGATTGGTTAAGGGGTTGAGGGGTTGAGGGGTTGAGGGGCTGACAGGCTCCAGGCGATTCTGGTGTGGCAAAGTTGGCAGAGACAGAGTGCAGACGGGAAGGGCTGCACTCAGTGGAGTGGTGTGAAGACCAGGGCTCATGTACTGTGTAGAAATGAGCTAATGTGTAGCAGCTGGGCCAGATAGTTGCCAGAAAGACAGAATGTGATGTCTATAGACAAACGCACGCACGCACGCACGCACGCACGCACGCACGCACGCACGCACGCACGCACGCACGCACGCACGCAGACCACACACAAAGGGTAAATTAGTTGGAAGCAAGAAAGGGGAGACACAACTTACAGTCCCTGCGATCATGACAAAATCTGCCATGCCGCCTTGTTTCCTGACAGGTGACCTTTTACTGCAAAACCTTGGTCAAGATGCATGAGTGTTGGGATTGTGAGTATAGCATGTGGCACTGGGGGTTGCTTTCACTCTCCAACACACACTTTATCGTGGGTTTCCTTGAAATACAACCACAATCTCCCACTAATCTCACCTAAGGGGGTTTAGATGATGCCACAGAAGTGGCTATCGTATGAGAAGTAAGTAGGGCGGAAAGCACATTCTTACATTTTTTTTTTTTTTTTTTACATTAAAAAAGTGACATTTGTGGAACCCTCCCCACATGTGGGGGCTATTGAAACCGAAAACAGGATTTTCTGAAATAAATTACTCGTGTCATGTCCCGCCAACATATGCAAATGGGATTTAAATCAGTGTTTTAAATTCTTCGGCTCTTTTTCAACCAGACCATGATGGATTTCCCACCAGATCTGGAAAGATTCAAATTTAAAAGACCAAGCTTTTCAACCATTGCTTTGTTTTACAGCTTGAAGCTGTACTCAAAGCTTTAAACAACTGATTTATTTATTTTCTTTTATGTAAAAAATGACTAACCCCAGACCTTCAGTTGTCTCTTTGCTAACAACAAAGTTGCTCAAATCTGTATAAGGGCAACTGTGTCCTGTTGGCTGTTCATGTGTCCTCTCCTAAAACATTACAACAGTTGATCGTAGTCTGTTTCATCCAAGTTCTTTCAATCAATATTGAATTAAATCCTAAAATGTGTTTTAGATTATCAATGTGTGTTATTTTCCACCCAAATAGAGAGTGGAAGTATGCTGACTACAGATTCATTGTGGATATGGCAGTACAATTGTTGTTGTTCTGAACTTATCTGACTATTTATTTTGTCATATTTGTTTGTACCCCATAAGACATCCTCCCTGCCAGCAGCTTTAACCTCCGACAATGAATCAGTGACTTCATAATTCTGACTGCCAGACTGAAAGCAGCAATGTAATTTCCCTTCGGGGATTAAAAAAGTATTATTGAATGGAGCCAAAATTTAATGAAATCAAATCAAACCTTTTCAAAGTCCATGCAATTCTGAAATTCAGAAAAAAAACTCATGCAAATCACAACTCATCACACTGTGAGAAAATTTTATTTTTGTTTTCTTTTGTACTGAAATCTTTCAAACTCAAGACTGGCTAACCTGTGAGTGTAAACCTTAGTTGTCACTTTTGTAGGAACACATTAAACCTCTATTACACCTGTGCTTGCAGCTCTTCATTGGCTCCCCGTCCATTATTTTAAAGTTCTTCTATTTGTTTTTAAATCTTTACATGGTCTTGCACCTTCTTACATGTCTTACAGGTCTTTTAAATGTTCATACACCTTCTAGGGCTCTTAGATCAGCTGACCAACTCCGCCTATTAGTTCGTCCCTCCAGGCTAAAGAGCAGGGGTGACCAATTCAATTCAATTCAATTCAATTTTATTTATATAGCGTCTAATACAACAGAGTTGTCTCTAGACGCTTTACAGAGACCCATACCCAGAACATGACCCCCGAGCAGTTATTACATAAACAATGGCAGGTAAAAACTCCCCTAGTGGGAGAAAAACCTTAAGCCAAACAGTGGCAAGGAAAAACTCCCCTTTAGGAGGGAAGAAACCTTGAGCAGGACCAGGCTCATCAGGGGGGACCCTCCTGCCGAGGGCCAGACTGGTGGGTCAGGGACGGCAACAGCACAGCAGGCAGGTGGAAGCAGCAACGGGATGACCGGGGGTGGGGACCGCAGGCCAGCACGCAGCTCCCGAAGCTCCGGCCCAATCAGCAAGTCCCAGGTTGGGGTGCAGGGTCAGGAAAAGACTTGTGCTCCGTAATGCAAGCTACAAGCCACCCACGACCACCTGCAGGACAAAAGAGAGAAAAGGGAGGAGAAGGGGGGGCCAGCAACGGGATGACCAGGGGTGGGGACCGCAGGCCAGCACGCAGCTCCCGAAGCTCCGGCCCAATCAGCAAGTCCCAGGTTGGGGTGCAGGGTCGGGGAAAGACTTGTGCTCCGTAATGCAAGCTACAAGCCACCCACGACCACCTGCAGGTTCCGGTGTCCGGCAAAGGATGCTGCAACATGGACAAAAGAGAGAAAAGGGAGGAGAAGGGGGGGCCAGCACAAGAAACCACAGGAGCGACTCTGACACACTAAAGTTTACACTACCTAGAGATTTACCAACACCAGCTAGAGGTTTACTAAACACTAACTATAGGCTTTACTAAACAGAAATGTTTTAAGTTTAGTTTTAAAGGTGGAGGTGGTGTCAGCCCCCTTAACCCAGATTGGAAGTTGGTTCCATAGTAGTGGTGCCTGATAGCAGAACGCCCGCCCTCCAAATCTACATTTAGATACTCTAGGAACTACGAGTAAACCTGCACTCTGAGAACGGAGAGCTCTGACAGGAACATAAGGCACTATCAGGTCTTGCAAATAATGCGGAGCTAAGCCGTTTTGGGCTTTATACGCAAGTAATAAAATTTTAAATTGGATTCTGAATTTTACGGGTAACCAATGGAGCGACGCTAACACTGGAGAGACGTGGTCTCTCCTGCTAATTCCTGTCAGTACTCGTGCTGCTGCATTTTGGATCAGCTGGAGCCTATTCAGCAAATTACTTGGACATCCTGCTAACAACACATTACAGTAATCTAATCTAGAAGATACAAACGCATGAACTAGTTTTTCTGCATCACTCTGTGAGAGGATTTTCCTAATCTTTGCAATATTACGGAGATGGAAAAAGGCTATTTTACAAACCTGATTGACATATGGTTTAAACGACAAATCCTGATCGAAAATAACACCAAGATTTCTCACAGTTGCACTGGAAGCCCTCGCAACACCATCTAATCCCTTCCTAAGATGCTCTGGACCAAGAATGATAACCTCTGTTTTATCTGAATTTAGAAGCAGGAAATTTCTGGACATCCAGTCCTTGATGTCCCTAAGACATGCCTGAAGTTTAACTAACGGTTCTGTTTCATCCGGCTTCATAGACAAATAGAGCTGCGTATCATCAGCATAACAATGAAAGTGTATGCCGTGATTCTGGATTATACTTCCCAACGGCTGCATGTATAAACTGAACAAGATTGGCCCTAGCACTGAACCCTGCGGAACACCATAACAGACCCTTGACTGTTCTGAAGAAACCTCATGTACATGAACAAACTGGAACCTGTCAGATAGGTATGATTAAAACCAACATAGAGCTGTCCCTTTAATCCCAACAACATGCTCTAACCTGTGCAGTAAAATGCCATGATCTATAGTGTCAAAAGCAGCACTGAGGTCCAGTAGAACCAGTATGGACACTAATCCCTTATCTGAGGCCATAAGGAGGTCATTCGTGACTCGAACAAGTGCTGTCTCTGTGCTATGATGCATTCTGAACCCTGACTGAAAGACTTCAAACAGATCATTTCTATACAAATAGTCACATAACTGGCTTGAAACTGCCTTTTCCAGAATTTTAGACACAAATGGAAGGTTGGAAATTGGTCTATAATTAGCTAAGGTGTCTGGGTCAAGAGAAGGTTTTTTAAGTAAAGGTTTAATTACTGCGACTTTGAAAACCTGTGGTACATATCCTAAACTTAGGGATAAGTTAATTTGGTCCAGTATTGTCGTACCAATAAGAGAAAAAATATGTTTGAATAGTCGAGTCGGGATGGGGTCTAACATACATGTGGTTGACTTAGCTCTATTAACGAGTGAAGTCAGCTCAGGGAGGTCTATAGGATCAAAACAGTCTAGAGACAAGTCAGAGCCTAGGGAAGTCGCTAAAGCTGAAGAAACACCTACAACCGGCTGGTTGATTTCTTCTCTAATTCTCGCGATTTTACTGTTGAAGAAGCCCATAAAAAACTATTAGAATATCTTTCCATTCACGATGAGAGTCTACAGACCTACAAGAGTACCACTTCCTTTCCATTTTACGCACGTTTTGTTTCAACATGCGGATATCTGAATTATACCAGGGAGTTAAGCTCCTGTGGCTAGAAACCCTCCTTTTCAAAGGAGCAACTTCATCTAAAGCTGAATTCAACAAATCAGCAGTGTTACTAGCAAGGAAATCAACATCTGCAGAGGTAGAACCCAGGTCACTGGCCTCGACTACATCACTATTTCGCACTGTCGTAAGATAAGCAATGGCCTCCCTAAATTTAACAATAACTTCATCAGACAAACATCTGCTAAAATAATACCTCCTATTTTGCACTTCAACATCAACAAAATTAAATTCAAACCTTATTAAGTAATGGTCGGATAAAAGGGAGTTTACAGGTGACACCAACAGACCATCAGTTTCGACACCGCAGCAGAACCTCTGGTCCTCCTGACTCCGCAGCAGAACCGTGGTCTGTGTATCCCTGGCACCCGCTCACGTCAAACTTACCGAAGCATTTCCAACGCAGCAGGCCCAGTATTTGGGCCTCTGCCGGTAAGTTTTGATACAACTTTTACTTCTCCCGTGTACACCGCAACTGTCTGTGTCTTCTCTCCGCTGTGGGCTCCTCTTGGAGCCCTCGCGAGTAAGTTTTGCTCTGAACCACCGGCTAAAGCAACTAGCTAGCTGCTCGCTACTCTGCCATTACTCGTTACTGGTCACCGCTGTTTTCCGTCCTCAGCCACCACCATCTCCACCTCAACAAGCTTACCTGCTGGATGTAGCATGCTGTGGCTAATCCTGTGGATATTCCTGGGGTTCTCGTCGCTCCTCTACACCCGGACCCTCGGCTCCTCGACGCTAGCTCTCGTTAGCTTCCAGCTACCGCGCTCCACCCGGACCATGCCGCCGCTCCACTCCGCCGCGGCCTACCACCCGCGTCCGACGCCTGGTCCACTCTGGCAAAACCATCCTCCACACAGCCGCTCAGGACGCATGTTTTCATACAACTTCACGTCGCCAAACTCCATTCCTTCCTTCTGGTCCTCCTGCCGTCCCGCAACTTCGTTACGTCATCACAACAAACAGAATCTGTCCAATCTCCGTCCACTTCCTCAGTCCTCTCAGCCAATCACAAAGCAACACCACCTGAAACTGGCTCTGTTCAACACCCGCTCACTCAACAACAAAAGCCTGCTGCTGAATGAATTTATAACGGACAATAATCTGGATTTCCTCTGTCTAACAGAAACCTGGCATAAACCCCTGGACTATTTCTCACTAAATCAGGCCACTCCCCCCAACTTCACCTACATGGAACAAGCTCGTGCTGAGGGGCGGGGGGGCGGTGTTGCAGTAATATACAGAAAGGACATTAAAGCAACCTCCATCCCCACTCCTGTCATTCCGTCATTTGAGCACGCTGCCTTCAAACTACCTGGCCCCACTCCTCTTGTCACCGCCGTCATTTATCGCCCCCCCAAACCAAACCCCTCCTTTCTCTCGGATCTCTCGGATTTTCTGACCCAGCTCTGCTCCATCTCTCCCTCTGTTCTCCTCCTGGGTGACTTCAACTTCCACATCAACGATGCAAACTGTAAACCTGCTGCTGAATTCCTGGACCTGCTACACTGCCTCAACTTCACTCAGCACGTCGACTTCCCCACTCACGCCCGCGGCCACACCCTCGATCTCGTCTGCTCCACCGGCCTCACCATAAATCAGCTCTCCAGCCTCAACCTCCACGTGTCTGATCACCTGGCAATCACCATGGACATCAACATCCCCATCCCCACTCCCAAAGAAGCACGCAAAATATCCTTCCGCAACATCAGATCCATCTCCCCCTCTGCCCTCTCAGCCTCTCTTGCCACTCAGATGTCCGCCTCCCCTCCCCCGTCACCCGACAACCCCTCGGACCTCGTGGATTACTACAATCATACACTCTCCTCCTGTCTTGATCAACTGGCTCCCATCAAAACCAAAACAGTCTCTTTCGCACGCTCAGCACCCTGGTACACCCCTGAACTCCGCAAACTGAAATCCCGTAAACGTCAACTCGAGCGACTCTGCAAGAAATCTGGATTAACTGTTCATCAACTCGCCTACACTGATCATCTCCACCAATACAAGGATGCCCTCAACTCAGCTCGCTCCACCTACTTCTCCAACATCATCCATTCCGACTCCTCCAACCCAAAGGCTCTCTTCTCCACAATCAACAAACTTCTCAAACCCAGTGACAACATCTCCAACTCCTTCACAGTCTCTAAGTGCAACGACTTCCTCTCATTTTTTCAATCCAAAATCCAGACCATCTACAGTAACCTGACCACCTCCTCCACCCCCTCCACCTCCCCACCTGTTTCCCCCCCCTCCACCTCTCAGCCCCTGTCTCACTTCTCTCCCATGTCTTCAGCGTCTCTTTCTACAGTCATGATGGGCATGAAAACCTCTTCCTGTGCTCTGGACCCCATCCCATCCACATTTATAAAAAACTGTCTCCCAGCCATCTCCCCACTCATCATCAACATCGTCAACTCCTCCTTCAGCTCTGGATCAGTCCCGGACACCCTCAAACTGGCAGCTGTCACCCCCATCCTCAAAAAACCTGGACTCAACCCTGACACCATGAACAACTTCCGGCCCATTTCCAACCTCCCTTTCCTGTCAAAAATTCTGGAACGTGCCGTCGCCACTCAGCTCAAGACCCACCTCACCTCCAATGATCTGTTTGAAACATTTCAATCTGGTTTCCGCTCACGTCACAGCACAGAAACAGCCCTCATCAAAGTCACCAATGACCTCCTTCTCTCCTCCGACTCCGGCAACCTCAGCATTCTCCTTCTCCTGGACCTCACAGCAGCCTTCGACACCATCAGTCACACCATCCTCCTTTCCCGCCTGGAATCATCTCTCTACATCACCGGATCCGCCCTCTCCTGGTTAAAATCCTATCTCACCAACAGACATCAATTCATCAGCATCAACAACTGCTCCTCCTCCGCTGCCCCTCTGTCACAAGGCGTCCCCCAGGGTTCGGTGCTTGGTCCTCTACTCTTCATCCTCTACATGCTCCCCCTTGGCAACATCATCCGCCGCCACCGCCTCCACTTCCACTGCTACGCCGATGACGTCCAACTGTACATCTCCACCAAATCCCTCACCTCTGCAACCCACTCTACCCTGACCAACTGCCTCGCTGAAATCAAATCATGGATGCACTCGAACTTCCTCCAACTCAACTACAACAAATCGGACATGCTCATCATTGGCCCAAAATCCCTCACCAAAACCGCTCACAACTTCACCCTCACCATGGACAACTCCATTCTGTCTCCCTCCACTCACATCCGCAACCTCGGAGTTATCCTGGATAACAACCTCTCCTTCCAACACCATGTCAACCACATCACAAGGACTGCTTTCTTCCACCTCAAAAATATTGCCCGTCTCCGTCCATCACTCTCCTTCTCTACCGCTGAAACCTTGATCCACGCCTTCATCACCTCAAGACTCGACTACTGCAACAGCATCCTCTACGGTTCAACTTCCAAGGTCCTCAATAAACTCCAATACATTCAAAACTCTGCCGCCCGCCTGCTCACCCACACCCGCTCCAGAGACCACATCACCCCAGTCCTCCAGAAGCTCCACTGGCTCCCCATCCCTCAACGGATCCACTTCAAAATCCTTCTCCTCACCCACAAAGCCCTCCACAACCAGGCCCCCTGCTACCTCACCGACCTGCTCCACCGCTACACTCCCTCCCGCAGCCTCCGCTCCTCTGACGCCAACCTCCTGTCCCTTCCTGTCAGAACCAAGCACCGGACCTGGGGCGACAGGGCTTTCTCCATCGCTGCACCCACCCTCTGGAACTCCCTCCCCAAAAACATCCGTGACTGTACAGACCTCCCAGCATTCAAATCCCATCTCAAAACCCACCTTTACAGAACTGCTTTTAATGTGTGATTAATGTCCTGTCTCATGTTGTGTCCTTATGTACTGTCCTGTGTAATTGTAAATTGTATTATGTGTTTTGTTTTAATGTAAAGCGTCTTTGAGTGCCCTGAAAAGCGCTATATAAATAAAATGTATTATTATTATTATTATTATTATTAACACCGTAGGTGAGAACGAGATCGAGAGTATGATTAAAACAGTGCGTCGGTTTATCCACTTTTTGTGAGATACCCATTGATTCTAGAAGAGAATTGAAGGCTAATTTAAGATTATCGCTTTCAACATCCATATGAATGTTAAAATCACCCACTATGATGAATTTATCTGTGCTGATCAATAATCCAGAAAGGAAATCTGAAAATTCAGACAAAAACTCCAGATACGCACCAGCAGGGGGCCGGTACACTACCACTAACACAACTGGCTTCTCTGATTTCCGGCTCGGAAATTTCAGACCAAACATGAGGCTTTCAAATGTATTATAGTTGCACTTAGGTTCAATTTTTGTTTGGAGACCGGAGTTATAAATTGCTGCGACTCCTCCGCCTCGGCCCGTGCTTCTAGGAATGTGATGATTAAAGTAGCCGGGCGGAGTTGATTCATTCAAACTAACATACTCTTCCTCCTGTAACCATGTTTCTGTTAAGCAGAAAATATCACTCCTGCTCTCTGTAATTATATCATTTACTAACAGAGACTTAGAGCTTAATGATCGTATATTTAGTAGTCCGCATCTAATTTTTCGGTCTGTAATTGGTACCAAATGTACATTGGTTTTAATTTTTACAAGGTTATCTTGGTTAACGCCTCTATAACGCTGCACCTGGTGAACTTTTGGAGGGCGGGGAACTGCAACCACTTCTATTTTGCTAGGCACCTGGCCAGAGTCGCCAATATCATGTAATCCTACAGTTTCAGAGTCGCTAATTACATAATGCAATCCTACAGTTTTGTTGGCAGGCGTTGGTCCTTGAGAAGCAGCAGAGAAGTGTGTTAAACTACAGCTCTGCATCCTGGCCTGGACCCTGCATTGTCAGGGGGAGTGTCTAATAACATTGGCCAGATTTCTAGACATAAGAGCTGCACCATCCCGGGTGGGATGAATGCCGTCCCTTCTAATCAGACCGGGCTTTCCCCAGAATGTCTCCCAGTTGTCAATAAAGTCCACGTCGTTTTCTGAACACCACTGAGACAACCAGCGGCGGAGCGAGAGCATGCGACTAAACATGTCATCGCTGGTCAGATTGGGGAGGGGGCCAGAAAAACCTACGGAGTCCGACATGGTTTTGGCGTAGTTACACACCGAGACAATATTCATTCTGGTTACTTCCGATTGGCGAAGACGGGAGTCATTAGCTCCGACATTGATGATAACTTTACCATATTTACGATTACCCTTTGCCAGTAGCTTCAAATTTGCTTCTATGTCGCCCGCTCTGGCCCCCGGGATACACCTAACTAAGGTCTCTGGAGTCGGCTTCACATGTCTCACAATAGAGTCTCCAATCACCAGGGTCGGTTTCTCAACAGATGTGTCGCTGAGTGGGGAAAAACGGTTAGACACATGAAGCGGGTGGTGGTGTTCTGTGAGCCCTTTAAGACTACCCTTCCTCCGAACCGTCACCCAGCTGCCCTGCCTGGCCGGCTGCCGGGGAGCTGCAGGGGAGCGGTTACGCTCAGCTGCTACGGGCCGGTCCGCAGAGGATTCTATCGGACTATGGTCTAGTTGGCCAAACCGGACCTCTAACTGACTGAGCCTCGCCTCCAGCCCTGCAAATAAGCTACACTTTAAGCACTTACCGTCTTCACTAAAGGAGGCAGAGGAATAACTAAACATTTCACACACTGAGCAGGAAAGAGGTGAAGCGGTGGGAGCCGGAGCGGCCATGCTAAAATGCTAACGGAGGCTAACGGACAGAAAATGTATCGGTGATTGGTGACAGTGAAAGTTACGGAAGAGAAAATGAGCGAGTGTTGAAATAAAGACAGTAATGTACCAGATATAGTGCTATTTTACCAGAAAACAGTCTAAGTTTTAGATAAAAAGTCGGGAGAGATCTGAGCCTGCAAACTCTGACCAAACCTTTGCAGTAACTGGTCCCAAGCTCTGGACCGAGCTGCCACTGCATATACGCCTGGCTCCTTCTATGGTTGTTTTTAAATCTCATCTTTAAACTCATTTTTATTCATATAGAATTTAACTTCCCAAGATTGTTTTATTCTATTTATGTGTTTTATGTTTTACATTGTCCTGTTTTGTTTGTGTGTTTCCTTTCGGTTGTCCAGCACTTTGGTCATCTGTTGTTTTTAGAGTGTTTTATAAATACTCATGACTTGACTTGACTCTAAACATAATGTATGGAAATATTCTCTCTCTATTCTTCACCCTAACTTTGAATAGCCTTAGAATTCTGGCATGAATGTTAACAAGAAAGGTCCCAGCCAGCATTTAAAGCCAGCATTTAAATGTGGGCCCCAGGTGGGTCAAAGGTGGGTTCGTCCACAGGTTCCATGGTGGTGCTGCCTGTGTTTGCCCACCTGGACTCTGAGATCTGCTTGGTTTTTGGGTGGAGCTCAACTGATTATAGACACGTTTCCATTAGCAGGGATTCTGGGAAATCCACCTGACGGGAACCTCTAACAGGGCTGACCACCTCCTCCGCCCCTTCAGCCGGCGTGTCTCCGTTACACTGAAGCAACACACAAGAACCATTGACCGAACAAACAATACAGTTTACCACATGATGGCGGTAATGTACATTTTTTGCTGTTCGCAAAAAGCCAGCAACATAAAAGAAAATGCAGCAAAAGAAGAAAGAAGCAGAAACAAGTTAACATCAGGGATGCCACGTGCATTTTTGTTTGGTTTTTTAACCTTTGTTGTGGTGATACTGATCGAGATTATAAGAGAACCTCCTGCTGGACCTCTTCATTGCTCTAATACGGCACCAATGTCTTACCTGACTTGTTGGTCCATCTATCATTTTTTTCTGTCATCGCCATCTTCATCAAATGTACGTTCAGCAAAATGTTTCTGGTCCTAATGGGTCCAATGAGTTGTGTTCAGGTCATTCATGTTCACATGAGAGGTCTGAAGGTAATGTAGAAATCCAGATCAGCAAAATCCCCCATCCAGGTTCTTGAAGGCCAATCTGAGTACCCCTCCTACTATAGGAGCATTTTTTGCTGCATTAAGGTTTCATGAATGCCACGTTTGCATGACCATTCCTCGTGATAGAGACACGCGTCAATCCAGCCCCTGGAAAAAATACCCAGAACAACTTCTTATGGAAACACACCTTACGGTTCTATTGTGGGTCCTAATCTATGGATCCTGACAATTTCCCTCCTACTTACCCATTCATTCCACATGTATCTATTAATGAACCCATATATTTGGCCCATATAGGCTTCCAATATGGGGCTCATAATACTGTAATGAAATGGGACCCATGGCATTTGGACAGATAAAGTCCAAGCTAATCTGTACCAAAAAGAGCCACTTTTAACCAACATTGGGCCCACATGGACGTGCTACCAGGACATTAAGAAATGGAATATTATAACATGGACAACAAAACGTGTGATACCCACATATGTGTATCCCAGGTCTTAAGAGTTTGAGAAATAAATGGTTAAGTACTGTATTGATTATATTCAAGCAGATATCAAATAAATTAAATGTTTGAATGTCTACAAAGCATCCACTTTGATGTCTGCAGTTTGAGTACACACTGTACCAACTATTCACTGTGTTTTTATAGCTTCAGCCTTTAAACTGAACAACAATAGAAAGTAACTAAAGCAAATCTGAAAATCTGTGACAATAATGAAATTATATTCAAAGAGAAGTTGATTAAGGTGTTTTACTATACAGCCTCCTCTGTGGTGCAATGAGATGATCTGTATACGATCACACATTATGACCAATGGTCTTAAGTTCATGCTGCCACTCTTTGAAGCGTTTCTGTTACAGTCTGGGTAATCAGGGCAAATTAGCTTCCATTTGTTCCTTCTCTCTGATGTTTATGCATTTCCCTCCCCTCTCTATCAGTCCTCAAAGACCTGCTCTTTTCATCACCATGACCGTTTGATCTGAGCCTCTGAGGTCTGAGGCTCCGGGTTCTGAGCCTCTGAGGTCTGAGTCTCCAAACTCTGAGCCTCTAAGCTCTGGTCTTTACCCAAAAAGAGAGCGAAAAAGAAGAGTTATTGTTTCTATTTTTTTGTGCTGCCCATTTTCCCCCACGGATACTGTATCTATGTAAATGTCAGACTAATTATATTGTATTATCATCAGGGTAATTATCAATGCTTTTAATTTACCTACACTGTTGCCTTTATCACGTCTGCTCTTTGAAATGAGAAGAGGAAAGTCAACGACACACTGAAATGTAATCTTGTTTCGTTCTTCCTGTCTTCCTGTCACTAGAAACAAGACCTGTTCTGCATATTAAACCCCAGAGCTGTCCTATACATTGCCTTCTCTGGCTCTTATCACTATACTAGTGGCAAGTGGCAGAGCCGGTACCTGTGAACATCATCCATATTTTATGTGTCCCTATGTTACCCCTCAGGGAGTTGGGGCATCAATTATTGACCCACTGGCTCAGTTATTTTGAGTTTTCTTAAACTTATTTGTTTGTTTTTGCCCACATTTATTGTATGTCAGCTTTTAAAGAATTTGGCTTGTTACGAATGGTGATGGTAAGGTTTTGAACGGGTTATTTTTGGAAGATTTAAAGATATTTAAAATGGTTGCAATAGCTTAGAAAATGTGACCGTGTGAAGTAGGTACAATACAAGATCAGTGTACTGATGATGCCCCATGATCATCAATAGGGTAAGGTAGGTACAATGAATGCATGAGTGAATTGACTGAAAATGTGGGACCCTTTTTATTGAACACACACATGACTAAGGAAAATGTGTGATCCAAGTGTCATCTGAGTAATATGAGGAACATTTGCAAGAGCAAGATCAGTTTTGAAAGTATATAACCGTCAATTCAGTCCTTCTCACTTCTAACAAAAATGTTTGTAGAGCGCCTTCACGAGTGAGAAACTTCAGCTGCCAAACATTGTTTCTTCCCCAGAGGCCGATCTGCACAGTGAGGGCACGGGGCTCACAGAGTGGGTCAAAGTCCATGATGTACCCCTTTGGGCAGGATGGGAGAAGACAGATGCCAAGAGAGGAGCCCTGGAACCAGTGAGAAGACATCTTCCTTCTTCCATTCTTTACTCTTAGGACCAAAGACGGAGCAGAACTCAGGTCATGCAGCATATTTTTACAGTGTAGCCAAAGTTGGGCCAGTGGTTTGGACTTCTTCCAGGAGAGTAACATCACTCTTTTGGACCATCCTGCATGTGCCCCTGATCTAAATCCAATTGTGAACATTTGGGAATTAGATGGCAAGGGAAGTTTATAAAAAAGTTCGAGACAGCTGGATACCCTTCCTGAAACCATCTTCACCACTTGGCACAGCCTTCTAGACATACTTGCATCAATCATGCTGAAACAAATTTTTAAGTGATCAACAAAAATGGTGGAGCTAGGCATTACTGAGTGTGTTTTTTTTTAAACCCTTTAATTTCTGTTTTGAGGGCATTTTAGGTTTTTTTTTGTGCTATGATCTTAAACTTTTGATCAGCTGAAATGGGCTGTTCATCAGCCCATTTCAGTTAAATTGTTATTTTCCACAAATTGTATGCTCAATTTTTTTTCTCTTGCTCCCATTTCTTCTTTTTGCATTTTGAAGCTCTAATTACCTTCTTAAAGGTATTGTGACATAATTTTTAACATGCTTTTAACACTATTAAAAGTCTTGGCCAATATCCCTCAAATGTGTCTAAAAGGGTGTAACAAGAAAAACTTCACTCCAGTACTCCATGCCTGGCTTTTTTCATGATGGTGTTTTTTGCCTGTGAAAAACGCGTCCTTTTCCCCCTTTCCTGTCAATCATTGCCCCGCTCCTCCTCCCTACCCCCCCCCCCCCCCCCCAAACTCCCCGCACACAGCAGACAGTGGATCAATGGTATGTGATTTTGTCTTGCACACCGTCCACGGGCTGAGCCTCCATCAGACTCGGGCACCCGACCGCAAGCGGTCTTCCGTACGCCACATTTCCCCCGCCCGCCGCTCGGACGGGGATTCGGCGCTGAGCTCTTCCCTCTTCGCTCGCCGCTACTGAGCTGAGTTTCTTTTCCTCCGCTTAGTAATATGCTTATGCAGCGGGTTGTCTCGTCTGATCTGAGGTCGTAGGCGAAAAAAAAGCAGAGCGCGGGTGGAGAGGAGAGACGTCTCTCTCCCTCCAGCCCGCGGCTCAGTGCTGATGGGCAGGGAGCTGGGTGGAGGGGGCGGTGATTTAGCGGGTCGTGACGTCACGACCCGCCACCAAACCAGATGCGCCGTTTTTGCATAATTATGCGGAAAATCCCAGAAAGCACACAATACACTGAATGTTAAGAGTTCGTTTTTTTTTGGGTGTAATTGATGTCAAGACACCCAACAAAACACAAAAAATCAAGAAAAATTTGTTTTTCATGTCACAATACCTTTAAGACACCTACATACTCACTCCGCAGTTTTAGGGGACAGATAGTCGCGGTAGCCTAGCTTCGATTCGGTCCCGGGGACCTGGGATGGTTGCTGCTTGTGTCTCTGCCTGGTCTCGTTTGTTTTTTCTCTTGCAGATCTCCGTGTGCTTGTTGTGCGTTTCCCTGTGTTTTTCGCGTCTTGGACTAGCAGCGGATATCACCCCCCCAGACCTACACTGATATACAGTGTGGGCAGAGAGGCTAGCCCCAAGCCAGAGAATAGGCCCTGGACCGAGATTCATTGTTTTTTCTTTTTTATAATCAGTGGTGGGACTAACACGTTATTTAGTAACATGTTACAACAACGCTGTTAGTTTTGGCGGTAACAAATACTGTAACGCATTACTTTTTAAATTCAGTAACTCAATTACCGTTACCAAACGGTGCGTCACCCTGGATTCACACTGAAAGCGTCACGGGCGTCATAGGCAGCCATTCATTTTCTATGAAAGCGCGTGTCGAGAGGCAGCGGGAGCAGCGGAGGCAGCGCGTCAATTTGAAGTTGAAAAATCTCGCCGAGGCAGCATCCAATCACAGACCGGGATTCCCGAAGCAAGAACCCTCAATGCAGATTGTATTTTCGTGTAAACACAAACTACACTCATTCACATGCGTACATGAGCATAGCTGTGCACTAACAAACTTATTTAATCAGAAATTAATATATTTCATCCAGTAAACTGACATTTTTGCTGATTTGACTTCCATTTTTACCTGAATTGCCCAAACAATTTTATTTGCTACATCGATCCAACGCAAAATAATCAAAACCCGTGCTTATTAATCACAAAACACAGTTTAAACAATATGACCAAATCTTTTACAACCCGGTGTGTCAGTGGTGTCATCGCAGACAGACTGCAGCTTCACCGGGAACAACGGCTCTGACGGTTGCTGTTGATCCACGGACCAAACTTGTTAAGGAGCAACAAACTCACTCTTATCTAAGCGGAAATAACGCTAAAATATCAAGAAGGCTTCCCAAAGAGTGATCTATGGTGAAATAGGAAACTGAAGATGTGCACGCTATATATAGATATATGTAGACTATATGCACTCTGTTCCCTCCAGTTCGGCAGCGCAGCTTTAGCCCCGCCCACTGCATCCGTCGACAGTGCATGCAGCTTTCAGTGTGAACGCACCAAGCAGCGCGATGCTGGCGTCAGGAGATTTTTGACGCTTTCAGTGTGAATCCAGGGTCACTCCGTTATTTCTGGCCAGCTACAGTGAAGCTTTTTTTACCCACACGCGGAGACCCGAGGAAATGTAGTGGGCGTGTGTGTGCATTCAAAAACATGACCCGTCATGGCGAGCAAGGCGAGTTTCGCAATGTGGAGATATTGTCATTACAGTAATCCCTCGTTTTTCACAGGAGTTACGTTCCAAAAAGAACCCGTGATAAGTGAAATCCGCGAAGTAGCAACCTTTTTTTTTTAACAATTATTATAGAAGGCTTCAAATTGCGGAGATCAGCACCGCCTCGCACGTATTTTACTGCTCTTCTGACTGCGCCGCTGCATCCCGACTTGCTCTGTAGCATCTTTTTCTTGTAAAGCTCGTGGTGCAGGTGTGTTCTTTCGAGAGAAGAACATAGTTATGGGCAGTTGTTGTCGCTCTTTTTTCTTCTGGGCAAAAAGATTCTTATAAACCGACATGCCACCATTGGTTATATTTGAGAACTGTAATGAACGATTCATCAAAGGCTCCCGTTCTTGAGCTGCTCGCTGAAGCTCATTGGCCGTTCTCAGCTTGTTGCTAAGCGACCAACGATATTGACACAGTGAAGAAGCGGGGAGACTGTTTAGCCAATAAGAATGCAGAACACGATGCACAATGCAAATCCATACAGTACCATGCTGAAATGAAGGCTAGAGGGGCATTAATGGGAGCATTTAAAATAATGTTGTTTTTTTTTTAAGTAATTAAAAAGTTACTTTTCATAGTAACTCATCTGAAAAGTCAAAAGGACAATTATGTACCTGTTCAAAAGTAATAAAGTCACCACTGGGGTTATGTTGTTACTCTCAGAAGCTTTCAGTTACTGAATTCTGAATTCTGTACTCTGTCGTGCTGTGACAAACCTTCATTTCGCTCCTTTCCTACCACCACCGCTCTAGATATTTCTCAGCCTGGTCCCTGCTCAGATCCTTGTTGCAGTCCCACCTCCACTGTGAACTCCTCTTTCACACCTACAGCACACCTCACCTTTGTCTTACGAAGACACCGTGCGGCTCCGACCATATCTGTACTTCTGTATCAACATCCTCAAGCAAAAATTGCACTCTTTTTTTAGCATGAATTCATACTGCTGTTCACAAATCCTCAATTCTACCCTTTGTCTAGATTCTACAACCTTTTCCCAAAACTGTGAAGTTTACGTTAGAAGTTATGGCTCATTCAACTATATTTGTCCGTAGTTGCCACAACTCTGCACTTCTCTATTGTTCTTAAAATTTGCAGGAGAACACCTCTCCTGCATTATTCAGGCTATCTCTCACTATCTAAGATCTTGTTGAATGTCTGAGTCAAAAACACTTCTGCCACTTCTCCTAGACACTTACAGACCCCCATAGGGATATCATTAGGATCAACTGCCTTTCCACTCTTCCCCCTGGCTTTCATGCTTCATTGCCCTCCTCACTTAACCTTACTAATCTTTAATACTTCCTAGTCCACAATGGTCGTTTCTGCGAATCTTTGTTCTCTTTCATTTTCCTCGTTCATCAACTCTTTAACGAACTCTTTCATTCTTCCCATCAGCCCTTTGGCACCTGTCAAATCCTTTTAATCTCTATCCTTAATCACTCTAGCGTGTTTCATATCCCATCTCTCTCTCTCTGTGTGTGTCACCAAACTGTATAAATCATTCTCTCCCTCCTTGCTGTCTAACCTAGCATACAAATTATTTTACTCCCTTTGTCTAACCTTTGCCACCTCTACCTCTACCTTCACCTCATGCTGTATCTCTCTGCACTCCTATCTGTATTTGTCAGTCCTCTCATTGTCCTATTTCTTCTTAGCTAACTGCTGTACATATTCCTGCATTTCCTCATTTCAGGTGCCACGTTAAACTGACGAGAAAAGACATCTCTGACACAATCAGGGAAAAGACACAGCTCCGGCCCAATTTAACCTTTTCTTATGACAACAGCATGCAGTAAAATCTGTTCATGGATGCAGTGGAGATAGCCTTGCCAAAAACATTTGCATTTAACTGGATGACCTATGTTGATATTAACAGACAATTCATTGATGCACAACAGCTTTTATTACATAAAACGGATCATGATACAGTTTAGCAATTTCAAACTTACTTGGCTGTTTAATGTAAAGTTAGACAGCGCATTATTTCATTGGACACTTACCTTAAAACTAACACTGGCATGCGTTGAAGTCTGATTGACATCATGTAGCATACCCCCCCCCCCAAAAAAAATAAAAAAATGAAATGGCAAGTCCTCTGCATCCTCTGCTCTGCTCTGTCTTAGTCCTCCTCTTCATCCTTCATGACCACCAGTCATCCATCCTATGCTGTCTGGCCACTACTTTGCAGTCACTGATCTCCTTCAGGTTAAATCGTTCCTACTGCCACTTTTAAAAGTCACCATTATGTTATTCCTCTCCTGGAACAAGCATCACTACACCCATTTTCTTCCTTCTTGCAAAGTTTAGCACCATCTGTCCTGCATTTCTATTTTAGATGCCAAACTTGCCCACTACTTCCTCATCACATGTGTTGCTTTCTCCAACATGTCCATTGAAGTACAGTATGTGCCAATCAACTCCCTTTCATCTCTGGGGATACTCTCCATCACTTCATCAACCTTACTCCAGGATTTCTCCTACTCTTCTAACTCGTATTCCATCTGTGGAGCTTAACCACTCGCCACAATAAGCATCACACCTTCAGTTTCTAGACTCATTGCTCTATCTGAGACTCTCCTCACCTCCAGAACATTCCAGAACAAGCTTCTCCTTCAAGACTCCTACTCCATTTCCCTTCCCAACCACAAGATGATAAAACAACTTGAATCCTACTCCGAGGCCTCTACCCTTGCTACCTTTCCACCTGGTCTCCTGATCAGACAGAATATCCACGTTCCTCTTCGTCATGTCAATCAGCTCTCTAGCTTTTCCTGTCACAATCCCAAAGTTCCGACTCTCTGGCGTAGTTTCTAGCTTTTCCTCTTTTCTTTCTGCCTCTGGACACTGCTTCCTCCTTTTTTTTTCAATCAAACAGTTGCCCATTCTCCATCAGCACTCATCACTCGTCAGCAGCACTGATGGCGGTTGCTGTTAACCCAGGACTCAACCAGTCTGGCATAGGGTTCATGTTTTTTGTTTTTTTTATTTGCATGTTTAGTTTGTCATAGATTTTAAGTTGGATAACCTTCCTGACACAAGCCCCTGCATATATCCAGGCTTGGGACCAACTCACAAACTGGCTTGTGACTCACCCTAAAACTCCATTCTTCATTAGCATCACTGTCTGTTATTATATGAAACACCTACAGTAGTTACTTTATGATTCTGCTTTGCAAATCCCAGGCAAATGTCCTCACAATTTCCCAACCAACCAGTTATGTTTCTCCTTCCTTCACACCAAGTCAAATATCTGCGTAACCTGTAACGATTTTTTATTTTCAAATCTTCTCACTGTTTTGCCAAATGAAATAAGACTACATTCTTTTGGGCTTTCATTTTCTTATCCAGGTGCACAAAGGAGTGAGAAAAATAAAGACCAGTAGATTATGTTTTGTAACATTTTCAGAAGCCTCATTAGTGCATCGGAATTAATAATTAAATATGTCTAAGAGAAAAAACATAATGGAGAGGTGACTCACCACTAATGTCTTTTATGGTCACATCAGACATCTGGTCTTGATTCACAACCTGCTTGGAACATCAAAACTAATGAGCAAAGTTAGCAATTAACTGTTAAACCTGTTGGAAGCTTTGAAGGCTTAAGATACACATTCCTTTGAGGTTGATTGTACAATGACAGAAAACGGCAGATGTCTGGAAAAGACATCTGCCTGACCGCGAAGCAAAATTAATTGAAGGGTTTTGGTGAGCTGTTCACATGCTTCAGTTATTAAGTTTATATTAATTAAATTGCGTGCACATTTTGTTTAATTTGTACACACACACAGCCTGGACAGCAAATCAGTCATCTTAGAGTCGCCTCCGTGTAAATTCCAGGACCTCCTCCTTTAAATATGAACTTAAGGTGCGGGTATGGTTCTGCGTCACACACACGCAGAGCACACGGCGCACACGTGACGCCGTCACGAATCGTTCAGAGTTCTCCGTCTCTCCATTTGGTCGCAGTGCAGTACCCCCCGCGGCCACTAGTTAGCGATCTTTTTCTGAATGGTTTATCCGACTTTTTCCGGTCACAGTAAATCAAAGAAATAAGGACAACTATTGTGCAAAAAACAAAAACAAAAAAAATCACACATAAACGAAGAAAAAAGCCCTGGAAGTTCACTACTGCTTCAAACCGGAAACCGGAAATGCTTCGCTTTCAAACAAACCAATCACAGCCCTCTCGGTCTGCGTGTGGTCGGCGTCTCCTCGACGCGTAGTTACAATTTTCGGGAGGTGCACGTCAGTGACGGCGCATGTGACGGCGTGTCCTCTGCGTACAAAAACCACACGCCGTAGACACGGCGTCGTTTTGACGCAGAAGCATAATTCAGCCTTTAGTAAGACTGTTTATAGAGAATAATAAAGAAACGTGATGCAAAATGCCTTGAGCTATGGGTGTTTCAGTATCACAGTCACATAGGGAGATCAATAGATAGATGGATATAGATGGGAGCGGCACAAAGAAATTAATAGTTATTTAATTTGAGTAGTAATTGTGTTGATTTTACACAGTCGATGCATTGAAATGCATTCAAAAAGATATATTTGACTTTTTTGCATCTCAAAAAGAAGTCAACCTTCTTTAAGCTCACACTTTACTGTAGCTTCAAGGTGAAAGAGTTGTCACCTCTAACAGCAGCTTTTGTTTTTTGTTGAGTTAAGTGTTGCGTCTGCAGGGGAGGGATAAGTACCAAGGGTATTGTTGAGCCCCATTTTATACTTCAGTTTATCTGCTTGTACCTGTACATGTCACATTGGCTTTTATAGTATGTGAACAGCTGCCAGTCATAAGTCATTTTATAAGCCTGAATGGATCCAGATAAATAAATAAGCTGATGTGACGCTAACAAGCTTGTCTCAGACCGCCACGATCTTGTCAGCATCTGAAATACATCCTTCAGCTTTCCTACTATTATACCAATCCAATGAGAATGAGGATTTTTTTTTTTTTAGTGTACACCAGCTGTAATAAAATGTGATTTAAACTGCATGCAGTTGAGCTCTGCGGCAGAGGGGAGCACCTGTTGAATTTGCTGCTAACTGACGGGCTGAGCTCGACTCAGTGCTTGTCATAGCTTCCTGGTGGTCAAGTAGGCAACAGCTCAATGTCTGACAGGGGAATGCAATTCTATAGATGGATGAATAGCTTCATTAGGAGGTCTACTGAGTTCAAGCCTATTGTAACACAAACATAAGTCTACATTCTGAAGCCTGGGAAAATGATATTATATAGTAGTGCCCTGCAACAGAAGCAGAGCTCTGCTTCTGCAATCATAGTCCATGTGTGAATGAGAAACACATTGTAAGATGCTTTGTGGAAGATAAACAATGTTAAACAAAACTCAACATAAGCGCAAATTATTTTCCATTTTTTTCTATGGAGTGAATTGTTAAGATGCTACATTGTAAGATGAGATGTTGGAATGACCCAAATGCAGGAGATTTGGAGGCAGATAAGGATGCCTCGATACCGATACCGGTATCAGTATCCGATACCGGTATCGGTATCGGGGCCAATACTGCTCTCATATACTCGTACTCGCAAAAATTCTCTGATACCACGCACCGATACTTCATTGTTGTAGTTACTGGTTAGCGCCACCAGGGGGAGATGTTGAGCCTCCCCGCGGCTCCCCGGGTCAGTCTGCAGCCTGGCTGAGCAGCAGCAGAGCGGCTGCTCAGCCAGCTGTTCCATGTTTCAGTTTGTTCTATCTTCCTTAACAAACTGGACGGTTGAGTATTACCCTTACTCACAGGGAGCTTTATGAAACACTCCACGTAACTCACAGTACAACATAAACAATCCCATTGTTACATTCCGGTTAGCCACATTAGCCGGTTAGCTGCGTTATCCGCATTAGCCGGTTAGCTGCGTTAGCCGCGCCGACAACCCGCAGTCTGCCTTGCTTTTGTCGTTGTCCCTTATTTTGAAATATGTCCACCCTGCTGACATCCCGCTTGCATTAATTGTCACTATCTTGCCTGAAACGGCTAACCGGACTGTAACAATGGGATTGTTTATGTTCTTCTTCTTCTCTGTTTAATTGGCCGATTGGCAAACAACTTTATGGTGCATACCGCCACCTACTGTACAAGAGTGTGTAACATAATTTCATTTAGCCTGTTTTTTAAATTCTATTTGATTGTTTATGTTGTTTCACACAGACGGCTTTAGGTGAATCACCGCACATGCTCAGTTGATGTACCTGCGATGAGACTAAAGCGCGGAGGAAAGCCCGGCCGGCTGAGTTTTGCTTAAAATTGAATTTCTGTTGCAAATAAAACCTGTCTTCCAATTCATTGCATTTTTCATTGCATTTTTAGCCTAGTTATTTTTGTGGTAGAAGTATCGGATCGGTATTCGGTATCGGCGAGTACACAAATTAAAATACTCGTACTTGTACTCGGTATGAAAAAAATTGTATCGGGGCATCCCTAATAGCAAACAAGGTCTGTTATGTTAAAGCAGCACTATGTAACTTTTCCACCTTAATATAATATTTCCAGAGTCATTGTGATGGTACATCAACTTCCAACAGGTTTAATGACACCTCTGTCATGGTCTGAGGGGTCTGTATCGCCTTCACTGGCACTATGTAACTTTGAGGAGCATGGTAGGAACCCTTCCACACTAAAAAACTACAATTTTTTACGGCTTTGACTGCTTTACGGCATATGTCACTTCCCCCTCCTTCCCGATTCGTAGTCGAGACGAAAGGTGGGTGCTGCATGGAGCGCAGAGCTCATGGCCGAAGCAGCGAAAAAAACGAAGAAAATAAAAGTTTTATCGGAGGAGGCGAAAAAAAAAAAATGCCCGGACAAGAATAAACATTGGCCCGGCGTTCACTTGCTGGATGAAAGCCGAAGAGGGATGTCCGACCGATGGGGATTTATGGGGATAAAACAAGAGACAGAATTTTTATGATACAAATGTAAATGTAGAGTTCTATGTTCAATAAGAATCAAAATTAGAATGTTTTCACATACAGGGGATTCGTTTTGGGTTCTAGTATTTTTCCTGAGAACTGTAAAATTGTGCAGAGCTGATCTGCAAAATATAAGGAATGGGCATTCAGTTATTCACAGGTTATAAAGTATTTTTTTATTTTGTCAGTAAGTATGTTGGACTACTAATTTATGACGAAGTCCCTCTAAAAAACGTGACAGGAAAAAGGTGCAGAGCGTATGAGTTTGTAGGGCGCATTATCTCGCTGAAACAACTTAATAAAACCAAGTTGAACTTAGTGTTTTTCAACATCGTCATATTATATTGTTTAGACAAAAATAGATACATTACCTCTTCGCTATCCATCCTGCAAACGACCGCTGAAAACAGAAAAGTCGTTTTGAAAGTCTGTCCCGTCTTCTCTCATCAAAACAAATGCACGCGACGGTGACAGGAGTTTTCCGGCAGTAAGCGCTGGTGCTCATGGGAAATGTAGTGTTCTTTCTGGTAAAGCACTACCGACTTTGTCCAAAGGAGCCGCCAAACTCAACAAAAGCTAAAAGTTACATTCTGCTGCTTTAAGCGAAAAGATCATCCAAAAGATAAACGAAACTAACAACTGAGAAAGCTGCCCAAACAGCATAGGAACGCAACAAGGTCAGACAGACAAGGAAAGACAGAACAATATATACTCGTGCAGGCTGACCAGACACAGATGTCAACAGTCAGTACGGATGGGACCAAGGGTAGTCAAACAGACCTAAACACACAAACTGACTTTCAAACTAAAACAGGACGCAAAGCGACCAGGACTAAAGCAGGACACAAAGGACTACAAGAAAACAAGACCAATGTCAGGATAACTAAGAAAACCTCAAGAAACACACAACTTATGAGCCAGGTCCTGCTCAAGGTTTCTTCCCTCCTAAAGGGGAGTTTTTCCATTGCCACTGTTTATGTTTATTTAATAATTGCTCGGGGCTCATATTCTGGGTCTCTGAAAAGTGCCTAGAGACAACATATGTTGTAATAGATGCTATATAAATAAAATTGAATTAAAAAATGTTTAATTCATTTTTTATTTTAATTTTTAAATTAAAAAAATGATTGTATTATGGTCTTTCAATTCTCATTTAGATGGCTTTGTTAGACGTGATTGATGAGTAGCCGTTTTCGGGCCATTGATTGACCAACTATTAAATGTGAACTATGTGACCCTACATAGTATAGATAATGGATACATGGACTTTTAAAAGTAATCTTAAGGTTACGGACAAATTTCCAGAGTTGGAAGAAAAAATTCCTAAAGAGTGTTGTTTGGGTTGAGCCCTGCTCTTGTGATCTCAGTCATTAGATGTGAGGCTTTAAGTCGACTTGGGCTTTTACATCCTGCACTTGTACGAATCAAGTCTGCCGCACGCATCCTGGGATCGTCTGGTGTGTCCGTCGCACTCTTCCTCTGAAAGATGTGATGCGGATATGAGACGCACATAAGGGAATAAATACCAAAACTGCACATTTAGCCCGGAAGGTTGTAATCAGCGCGGATTACAGGGAGTATTTTCTTTGTCTTTTCAGTTACATATGTAAAGTTAAACATATTCAATCACAACCAAAAGCGACTCTGAAAGGAACAAATGATGGACTATTTCTTAGGCATTCCTCCTCTGTTCTACCATCAACATACCAAATGATGGAATATGTTTTGAAAAACTTGTGTGTAGTAAAGCTGTTCTGATGCTAAACTCTGACCTGACACCTTTCATCGAGACTTTTATGATTGTGTTTGCTTTAGTTAGTTCCTCATTTGTTTGTATCAAACTTACAACATTTCCAAAAAAAGTGATGTTCAGTAACCAAGGATACTGAAATATGCAGAAGAATCAAGCAGAATTTAAATACATAATAATATATGCGTGGCGCATCTTGGTTTACAGACAAAAGAATAAAACACACAGGATATCACCAGGACTGTAAACTGTCATGCCTACACTATATCCACCACAACTGGCACAGTTCTGGTGTAAAGTGTCAAAAGCAATGACTTGCAGGGATATTTCTTTCAACCTAAGTTAACTAATGACATCTACAGAGGATGACATGCGCATAGAAAATGTGTTTCCTCCCCAGCAGCTTTCATTTGTGGACACCGACGGGGCGCAGTCCTTTTTCAGCAAATGAAAAGATAAATGGAAACTCATAACGCTTGAAGACTTACAGGGCACATGAGTAAACTCCTCTCCCTTGGTGTCTGTTGCCTAGATACAGACTGTTCAGTCTGGAGGAAGTTTATTCTATAACGTTGTTCTTGTTTTTATCTGTGGGTGCAGGGACACGACTTCGGTGAAGATGATCGTAACACATAGAACAGTCCACATGCATGTCAGATACATTACTGGGCTCCTTTATGTCTCGTTATTTCCAGAAACTCCTCCCGAGTCTCTGCATGTCAGTCCATCTTTGATCCACTCGCTGTACTCTGAACTTGCCACACACCTGTTCGACTGTTTTTCATCACAAGCCATTAGGACAGAAGATGTCGTGAGGACTGAGTTTGAAATGCACTCTTGCCTGTGTTATTTTAAAATGGTTCCTAAATCTCAAACGGCATCATCCCCAGACATGTACAGTACATGATGTTCCCATCAGCGCTGAGAGTATGTATAATTATTCTAAAACCTGCCTCAAACACAGAGTCCCTGCTCTCCCTTCTTTTTATCTGTCCGTCTTTATCTGTTTTCTTTTCCTTCTGCAGCATTTTGTTTCTAATCTCATCCGTGGTTCGAGCGGTTCGGACAACAAAAGACAGAGGAGGAGAAAGGAAAGGTCTGAGTGACAAAGAACAGCGTGCAGCAGCAGCAGAGACGTTGACTATGTAAAGGCGATGGGCGAAACTCGGCTGGTGCCACAATTGTGTATGGATTGTAAAATAAAAGTCTCTTTAAAAATTCAGTACTCTGTTAAATAAATATATTAAGCAAGTCCAATACCGTTAGTGTGTTTTGTCAGAGGGAATAAAGCTTGCTCCCACAGCTGGGACTCAGTTGCTGAAATCTGACTGACGGGTTCAGGAGAAATGGAGGAAACTGAGTCCCCAGGTGGAATTTCACAGTAGGTTCAGGCACTAATTATACGTCTGTGTTTTTCTTGCACGAGCGTGATTATTACTGACTCTTTTCAGCAGATTGTATTTGCTGGATACGCTGTGATGCATGTTCTTGGTTTTGCACATGAATGGTGCTGTTTGGAAGGACGTTCCATAACTTTTGATCGATTTTATAGTACAGTTTGAAACCTTTCATGCAACCTTCTTGAAAGGCTCAATGAAGTTATAGTGAAAAGATAAGACATGGAGCCTTACATTTGGATTCAAGGTTAGCTGTCTGTTTAAAGCGCTTGTTTTTTTCTTATTAAAGTATCGAAGGGTTATGTTGGCGATATTATCATTCATGTTGTTGAGCTTGATGGAGGTTTTTATGGTCTATTGCATTTTTATTTTTATATGACAGACATTTCAGTTGAATTTGTATTTAAATACCTGCTTATAAATGAACAAAAAAAATAAAAATTGTTTACTGCAACAGGATCTCTGAGGAGTACAGAAATAACGTTACCACCAAGCAAAGTTGCCCTTTGATACTTAACCAGGATCTGTAAATGAGGATTGGCATTTTGTCATTTAGCAAGCAAATATTTGTAGCTGACATTTACTTAATGAAGAGAGATAGCGATCTGTGAGAGACAAGGACCGTGCATCCTGAACCTGCTCATGTTTTCTCCTATGCACAGTTAACCTTTGCTGTTCGAATGGGGTCTGTTGAATATGTTGATGAAATTAGCCATGTTGTACGTGTCCAGGCGGTGTTTGTGCACTGGTTGGTGAGTCAGGCACAGCTCTGGGCAGATGGTGGCCGGGGCTGTGCATAAGGTTTGCTTGATATTCATGAAGAGCTGACCTTGGTGATGAATGTATTCAAACATCAAGCAAACTTCACTCCATGTTCCCCTCTGCAAAATGAAATAGATGCAAAAAAAAACTCACCGCTGCATGTTGTGGAAAAATAAATGTAGAGATATTTTTAAAATCTTTAATCTAAATCTTGACGAGGTTATGAAGAACATGGGTCAAGAAAGTGCCCACACCAAATTATGTCACATATTTATTTACTTATGATTAAATTAATTTCCTGTTCTTTCTTTGCTTATAAGTAACAGAAAATCCAAATTGTTTCACTGCACAGAAATAGGAATAGTTTAACAAGTTCAGGCCAGGAAGAAGATCCATAACAGCCAAACCTTTAAGTTAGCTGATGACAATGCAAAGCTCTATAGGACCAATAGATTTGCTTTCTTTTTTTTTTTTAATATTTACATTTTTCTTTTAACTTCTTATGTAAACTGGTCTGGTCCACACAGGAACCATTAGATCCAAACCAGATTTGGAGTACTCGCTTGTCTGACTAAATTTTTTCCATCACAAACTGATGTCAGTGCGGTCTCAGGTTAACCAGAGGCTTTACTTTATTTTGGGCATAGAAAGGTTTTAAAGCAGCACAAAGGCTCTTTTGGCCTGCTACTTGTGGATCCTTCTTTGGGACTTCTCATTTTTATGATGCTACCTAAGATTTAGCCTCTTTCTGCGTAAAACCTGATTACTCTTCCGTCATTATGTTCCTGAGCCTTTTAGTCGTCTCTGCTTTCTTATCCTCTCTGTAGTTAGCATGGATATATTATAATGTGAATCAATGCAGGGACAACTGGGATGGTAGTCCAAAACTGTTTTGGTTGGTTTTTGCTGTTTTTGCTTCTATTACCTTGGTAGTCATCAGTATGTAGCTGATGAGAAAACAAAATAAACAAAAAAAGAGAAATAAAATGCCATAGTGTCCATGGCAACCAATCAGTTAATTCAATTCATTATACTTTTTGATATGTAAAACTGCTACGTTAAGGTAAATAAGAAATTTGTATGCTTTTATATATATATATATATATATATATATATATATATATATATATATTATACTGTACTTTCCAGACTATTGAATATAAGCCACACCCACTAAATTTAAAAAGAAAACAGATTTTGCACATATATAAGCTGCATGCAAATCTAAATGTATCGGCGGCATGAAGCTCGTTAGCCCGTAAAAATCCATAAATCAGCCACATTGTTGTTAAAGCCGCACAATATATATATATATATATATATATATATATATATATATATATATATATATATATATGTATATATATATAAATATGTGTGTGTGTGTGTGTGTGTGTGTGTGTGTGTGTGTGTGTGTGTGTTATGTCTGTGTCTTACGTTGTTCACCGGCTGTTTCTGTGCACAGAACCCGACACGCACGCTATGTTTACATTATTAAGCTGTTGGAACAGTAAATATGTGATATATATAATATGTGATATATCAAATCATGCTATTTTATTTCCTGCAGTTTTATGTGGTGCCCTCACATTTTCATCAACACACACACACACACAAATAAACCCTCAAATACGTACATAGGCATGTTTGTTACACACCAGAATAACCCCTTGGAGATGTGACAGCTCATTTGCAATGTGCTAATGTTCTCTGTTGTCCTCATGCTCACGGAGACGGGCGAACACACCTGGTACACTGTACGTATGGAGGTGATACCTGTGAGAATGTGTCACCTTGCACTGTTCCCACTGTGCTAGTGATCAGTGGATCAGTGCCTTTTATTCTGTATGTGTGTGTCTGTGTATGTGTGTCGGGGTGGGGGATATGCCTGTGTGATGACAATTGTATCTGTGCTTTCCTTCCTTTCTTGTTTAAATGTGTTCTTATTGTCTATATAATTGTCTTTATAAAGATCAGGATAATTGTTTTCGAGCTCTGCAGAAGTGCGTTGTGTGTTTGTGTGTGTGTCTCCGGTGCGTGTGTGTGAGCGAGAGAGAGATGGTGAAGGAGGGGGGTGTTTTAGGACAGGTGCTTTAAGACAATCCCTTTGTCTCTTCACTAATTACGTTTAGGCTCTTTATGTGCATATTTACCTGCATGTTTGTGTGCGTGTGTGTGTGTACGTGAGTGTGTGTGTGTCCATGGGAAAGCTTTGCCTTTTCCATTCACTCATCCTCTGATTATCTTCAGGAAAAAAAAATCCTTTTAAAAGCACATTGCTTTTACATTTGAACGGAGTGATATATATTTCCATAGAAAAGCTATTAAAAAAAAAAGCATTCTGAATGTTTACCTTGATGCAGATAGAAGTACACAAGCATTAAAAAGAAACACTTTGATTTCAATGTAATTTACATTTCTGCTGAGTCTTCATTATTTAACAACAACGGTGACATTCTGGTCATATTTTATTCTTGAAAGTCCACATTTTATGAGAATATTGTTCTGTTGTTTTGTCTTTTTTACTGCAACCTGCGCATCGCTTTACAACAGAGCTGGCTCTGTCTCAGCGTGTGGAAATAGTTCTGCATTCATCAGCTGGGAACATGCTCTTCAGCCTGCGTAGGAGTTGTTGGCCGAAAGAAAAGAAGACAGAGGGACAAATATTTTCACGGTAATTCTGTTTTTTCTCTTATAACACACCAATCTCAGGAGTCTTCGTAGCACTCTGGTATCTTTTTTTGGGGGGGTTGTTGCTGTTTGCTTCTTTTTGATTGAGTTCAAAGCTAATCTAGTGAAAATAAAATGATCAATTATAAATCAATTTTTAATGTTTTTAGGCAACACCACCAATACTATCATTGTCAGAGCTAAATTTTTGCATGTTTTGTTTGATCAAAGCCTTCAAGTTTTTACTTCTGACAGGGTTGCAGAATGATGATTAAAGCCTTCAAAATAACTGCTATCAATAAAAAGAGTTCTCTATATCTTGTATTCATTTTTTACCACCCTAGAACTGAGCAAATTAATGAATTCAGTAAACAGAATTTCCACTAAATTTCCACTTCCAAGAAAGTTCATTTTTAGAGGACTGAGTTCAACCAATCCGACTTGGCCCCGTGTTTGAGCAAGCTGAATCGTGCCTGCCACCCACAAGCTATTTTCCACCTGCTGCCCACCTACATCAACAATAGTGAAGTAGAGCTCGGGATAAACACAACTACAGACACAACAGAAGTGCACATGGTGGCCACGCTCGCCAGATTAACCTTTATCCACCCCGATGAGACCCGCTGTCGTTACCTGGAGCTCTCAGCATCCAGCACCAAGTGGACACCGCAGTGAAACAATGGTAACACTTTCCTTCACTCGCTCCCCAGCAGCTCCGCATTGGTTTGAGCGGTGAGCAGTAAATAAGGTGGAAACAGTTGTGCTGAGCTCCAGGTCAATCAGGGTCAACTGAAAAACAAGCGAAATGTGCAATTCATATTAGAAATCTCCTCCAAGTCTGTTGTCAAAGGAATCTCTGGGCTTTGTTTAGGGGGGCTCGGCTTAAAACAGAAAAACAAAGCAAACAAGCAAGCAGACTCACTCCTACAGACAATTTAGAATCACAAATCAAGCCAACATGCCGGTTTCTGGACTGTGGGAGGAGGCCAGAGTAGGAAAACCCCATGTAGTCACAAGAACGTTCAAACTGCTCAAATATGTACCCCAGCTACGATTCAAACCAGGAATCCTTCGCCGTGAGCCCATGGTTCAGATCAACACATACCGAGCATGCAGATACAGATACAAGTTTCCTTAATATTTCAACACGATTACTTTTGTTTTATTTCCAAACTTTACAGCTACTGAATAACAATGAAGGCAAAGAACCTTGAAAAGAATTTGAGCAGAGTTCAGTGTCAGCTCTTTTCAAGTATCAGTTTGCAAGTGCTTTCTGAAGTCTGTGAAGAAGTTGTCTTTTATCTTTGTATTTTCTGTTTTTTCTTTAGTTTTTTTTGTGTGTAGGGGAATTTCTGTCATCCTTTCTGTCAAACGATTCGAGTTCACAACACAGCTTTCGTACACCACTATTTTGAGATTTATCTGGGGATTTTCCATATTTTCTGACAGCGACTGCAGGGGCTGTTGTAAGTCCTCTAGTTTGCCCCGTTTGAGGTGGTCCATTGTTCATCTGTCCTTAGAAATCGTCCCTCCGCGTCTCGAGCTGCGTTCCCCTGATCATTCTCCCATCAAGATAATATTCGTGCAGGCGTGGCAACTATGAGTCTGCCTCGGCTTTATTTATAGGGAAAAGGAGGTTTTCATTTGCCGCTTTATTCGATTCTACGAACACCTCCTAGACCTCAACTTGACCTCCTTCATTCCTGTTAACTGCCTTTTTTAAAAAAAAAATAAAAATGATGGTATGAATTAAATTATAAAGACGAGGGCCACCTCAGTAGCACGCAGCCTGATTAGTGGGACAAGGTTACAAGGGTCAGACCATTAGTACGCACATATTATACATTTTAATCATTTGCATCATGAATGAGTTGTAGACTGAAGAAGATAAGTAACAAAATAGAAGAACTTGAGACCGAAGGGTTCCCGATGCTGTCTTTTGTCGCAGGTCATACTTTTTGTTTATTTTTAAGCATTCGCTTTATTTCCCTATCGCTTCAACACAATCCTCTAATCAGGGAGAGAGAAAGAGACAGAGCAAGAGAGGCAGAGAAGAGGAGGAGATCGGGTTTCCCAGTCGCTCTGTACCCTAATCCTGGATTTGGAAATGGGATGACAAGAACATAGGTAAGTAGGAACACAAGCAATTACAGCACTGACATGGAATTGGAAGGTGGTGGGGGTGGTAGGGGTGGGGGGGGGGCTGCTCCGCTCAGTAGGAAATAGGGGATCTCATAGGTCGAGAGGGGGGCTGGTTGGTCCTGGGTGGGTGGGGTATAAATACCTGCAGTAGACCAGGGCAGAAAAATGCTGAGGGTATGACAGATGCTGCCTTCCATGCATCTATGATCGTAAAATGAGACAGGGAGCAATAGAGGCCTTCATGGGGAGGGGGGCATCTCCGTAGCTGAGAAACTTCATTCAGCAAGAAGACAGGTGATATTACATCTAACGTGACGCTCTTCACTATTCATCTGCGGGCACAGTTGTGCCAGAAACTGTGAAGAGTTCTGGCGGCGGTGCTGACACTCATTTCTCTCTGAGAAAAAAGTAACCTATTGCAGTTTTCTACCCTCATACTCCCCAAGTGCCTGAAGGGAGACGTATCATGCTTGACTGAGCCAGAGAAAGAGAAAAAGAAAAAAGACGAGGCAAAAAGAGACCATGCTCACGAAAGAGCAGATGTAAGAGAACTGCAGGAAAGAAAAGCAAGAGTGGAAAAGACAAAGGACAAGTACAGCAGCAATGGGAGGCGAGAGCACATAAATCAAGTGAAGTGAAGACAAGACACCTGTTGAGGGACAAACACCAGTAGACCATTGGGACCGTTCGAGGAAGCTCGAGAAAAATGGCATGTCAGACGTTCGCTGCTGACTCGTTCACCCCGCTGGCAGGGGATTCACCTTTACCAATCCTCATGCACCACGGCTCCACCACCGACTGCCTGCCAGCCAGCTCCCACGGTCACAGCATGGTCTCCGCAGGTACAGTAGGCTCAGAAACCTTCTTCTGCCTTGTAATGCTAAAACATATTTGCATTTGAATGATTCTCTTCTAGTTTGGGCTCTCTGTAATGTCTTCCCCAATACAATGACTATGTTGTCTTTTGCAAGTGGAAAAGAGAAAGTCTGAATGACATGACCCATAATCCTCACTGTGCTGTCCCGTTGCTAAATCCCAGCAGGACCAAAGGCCAGTAAATATCACTCCAATCTTCCTTTTGAGCAGCTGATATTGACAGCGTACCATTTCCTGCACACTCGCACACTCTGGAGGGATTTATCTGATATTGATCAGACATAGTTAATTGCAGGGCTCTTATACACTGTAAGTTGCTCCTATATTACATCATTGTCCCAACTATGCACAGCCACTGCACCAAAAAAGTGAGCTTTATCATCTGATGTCTGCGTTTGTAAGCAATGGAGAGAGAAATATCAAATTAAATCTTCTGTATAGTCATTCAAATGCAATCTAGAGTATGTAAATGCAACTAATCAGTTTTCCCAAGATGTTTGTGGGATAGTTGATTTGAGGAAATGTTACCAGTTTTGCCAACTCCCCAAGCTCTTTGTCATGCTGCAGAACAGTAGAGAAAACTTCCTCGAGATCTCGGAGCAAGCTGATTGTTGTTTCTTAACATAGAACAGGACAGATCCCGCTGAGCATTTTTACTTCTGGAATATTCATAAAACAGCAGGGAAAATGGCTTGTAAACATATTTTCCACTCAGGAAATACAAATGAACTCATGAATGACTACTAAGTGTGGCCTTGTCTTGTGAAATAAGTCAAATGTATAATGAATAAATGCAGAAAATCATTAATTATGACAGAACTGCCTCGAGTGGTACAATGCTATTGATGTTTCTTTGTTCTATTGTCAGTGACACTACCAGATCAGAGAGCACCTCTACACCAACAAGTGTGTGTCAGAGACGGGGTTGAGCACCCAACTACTAGACGATGGATGCATTAATAATTATGTAATGAGCAGCAAAGGAGCACACTCACAGTAACATGCAAATTCAGGAAAAGTCGTCATCATCAAAGCGCATTTGCCTGTTACACCCGTGAACAAGTAATACAGTTGTTTTCAGTAAAGGCTTAAGATCTCAGATAACTTATGGGTCAGGGAGCTTAGGAGCAACTCAAAATCGCTATAAAACACAAGCAACACTAACTATGAGGTAAAACTTAATTGTGGTTTGTGTTTTGTGATGGACAGCTCGCCAGTCCATCACAGGGTCCTGTTTGAGTTGTATTCAGAACCTGAAACGATCCTCCGGTTCTTAATTTCTTCTTGTCCGCTCAGATTGCAACTTTTTTTGTCTCTGTCAGTGTCATCTGGGCTCTCCCTGGGTCAGACCTCCAAGCGCTCCCACATGCACCTGTCCACGTCCTCCCTGGGCAACGCCCTTGGCAATGCGCCCCCTGGCCTACATTACCCCGTCACCCCGTGTCACTACAGCAACCAGCAGGCCACCTATGGCATGATGACAGGTGAGTGGAGCTCCTTTGAAACGGCAAAGTTGTTCATTCCAAAGTCGATTGAAATGAATCATGTGGGCTTTTAAGAAGCTTGATGAGATGGTAAAATGGTTTATTTACACTACGGGTTATCGCCACAATTTCTCCAACTGTCATGTGGACTCGTGTTTGTGTCTGAGGCTACAAATCTGGTGTTTTATTGAAGTGTCACGCTGAAAATTGCAATGCCACTTTAACACGGCGTGGCATTGCAACTCATAGTGGTCTTGAAATAAATTATGAAACTGCTGATGACACTAAGCAGTAATGAGGGTAGTGATTTTGAGTAGAAAAATAAAAGGTTTGTGCCTGTCTCCCTCTTTCTCTGCAGCACAGGAAATGCTGTCCGCCAGTATCTCTCAGACTCGCATCCTGCAGACATGTGGTGTACCTCACCCTAACATGGTGAGTGGTGCAAACCCATTGCAAGGTAAAGAAAAGATTCACACACTCTCTGTCTCTCTCTATGCACACACACACACACACACACACACACACACACACACACACACACACACACACACACACACACACACACACACACACACACACACACACACACACACACACACACACACACACACACACACACACACACACACACACACACACACACACACACTTCCTGGCATCCGTTTAATCCAGCAAATTGAGCTGAAAGAGCGTTTGGTTTCCATTTATTCAAATTTGCCCCCAGTTAAAATTAATTTCAGCCTTGATTACCTTTCTTGAACTCTTGCACTCTTCTTAAAAAGAACCGTCAGAAACGACTTGCCATTTCCTTTTTAATCCTTCTGGACTAAAACTGAAGGAGCAGCCACTATTCCAGAGCACAAGATTCAATGTGGGCGTCGGCCTTTTATGCCTTGCAGAAAATGTTTAAACGATCGCCGCACCAAAAAGATTGAATGAAAACAGCAATTTGTAACAAGAGTCATTGAAAATAAATGACTGTGCTCAAGTCGTACTGAACACTGCAGCTTTTCAGACGAATGCAACCAGACCTTAACAGCTCTGAGCTCGTTTTCCAGTGTTTACAAGACTTAGGGCCCGATTTACTAAGATCCTAAATAAAGAGTACTAAATTGCGTGTGCACTGAAAAAGTTTGCACGTGCTGTTGTTGTGTGTTTTGCGGGTGATCAACTAAGATTGCGTGCGCAATTGATAACAGGTGCAAACCTCAGTATTTAAATGAGGTGTTGCGTGTCTTAGGGTTTGCGCCATGGAGAGTCTGGATGGAAAGCAGGAGTAGCAGGATAGTCGCAAGCGCAAAATGAAATTTGACGAGTTGGAGTTAGAGATTGTTGTGCCGTATTCAGCACCCTTGCCGTGAAAAGCACCCCCTCGTCGACATATATTACCCACAGATCTCTTATTCACGAGTAAATGTCAAAAAGGACTAAATGCTCATGTTTAATTTACTACAAATGACAACATACACACAATGACAAAAATGATATTCTCATTCCGTGTCACATTCTGTTTAGCGTCCAGTTTTGTGTTAATGATTCATGTTTAAATGCGCTCATGGATTCCACAATAGTCATACTTTCCCACAATCACAGTCACACATAACAAAAATCGGGTAAATGGTTATTGATGTCATTAATTAATAGCCTGCTTACTGTGTTGTCTTCCATAATATTTGTAAATATATATAATATAAACTCCTAAGTATGTGTTTAAGTGAGTGTGTATGAGGGGGTGCTTTTCACGACAGGGGTGCTGAATACGGCACAACACCACAAAAACAGCAGCCATCGGTGCGTAATGCTGGGCAGATTAGCACCTTCCTTTCGAACGTATTAAATACAGACGCAATCACAATCCCCGCAAAAACTTTCAGGCTTGGTAAATCTCATTGCGTGTGGTAAATGAACATATTTGCATTTTCCCCTCCCAGTATTTAGCGCTTTTCTGCCGGGTACGCCCCATATTGATTATTCATCAGGGCAAAAGTACTAAATGAACGGGGTGTGCTATTTTGCTCATTTGAGAGACGCAGTCCTCTTTGCACGCTGTTAGTAGATCAGCTTGCACATTGGTTTGCGCGTGATGTCAAGTTTGCACACGTTTTTACACACGCAAACCTTTAGTAAATCAGGCCCTTACTGTAATGTCAAATCCAGAAATGATAATATCGTCTTTGCATTCCAGCCAAATCACGATAAAATGATGTGAAACACTAGTTTTGTCAGGAGTTATGTGTTTAAATGGTGATTCTTGTAAGTTACATCAAAGATAAATATGGAAGAACACAGAATAAAAAGAAGAAAATAAAGTACAACAAATGGATTTAAACTTGTTAGGCTGACTTCAAAATGAATGCTGTAGACCAAGAACAATTAGCCTTTGCATTCTGTATCAATTGCAATAAATAGTCTGATAGAGTTTATTTCTCCATGAAATCAAAGGTTAGTTTCAAGACACCCCCTGTTATTGCCACCAGCAGCTTGGCTAATTGGCCTCTTAAATGATCTCATATTCTTTGATTTAAAAAAGCACCATAAATGGCTCTTGTGTTGCAGTCTTTAGTCTGTAAATGTAGAAAGATTAAACGGTAAATCGGGCCAATAAAAGATGTTGGCCATCAGCTAACTTTGATTGTGAGCTTGCAGTCATCAGATGATGGTGGTTTAATCAATCAATCAATCAATCAATCAAACTTCATTTATAAATCACTTCTCATACATATATGTAGCACAAAGTGCTTTACATGTTTAAAAATGTTACAATTTAAAAAGTTAAAACAGGCCCAAGGGTTACGTGGTGACTAGTTGGAAGGCTCATGTATTAAACTCTATGATCACCGGGCTGTACACTGCTGCCAGACAATCAGCACTGGTAGATCCCTTTCACCCTTAAAAGATTTAGAAATCACTCTTTTCAATAATCCTCTTCACTGGGGAGGCATATGAAGTGGTGCGTTTTGTAAAGCCGATGTCAGAAGTCACCTCTGACGACGAGCCTCGTTCAAAGCAGTCAGCAGAAGGATGGAAGAAGAAACGCGGATGCCGAGTTTGATCAGTTGAGCTCAGGTCTGGAATTATCAGAACTGCGGTCAGAAAAGTATGACTCATCTCTTTTATTGCTGCACTAATCCATTTTTACAACATGGATCAAATGAAATAGACGCAGGGTCACAAGCAAGGAGCCATTTACCATCCTATCAAAGAAATAAATTATGAAATAACTGGGTAAAAACAGAAAGCTAGCAGGAAAACACAATTTTTTTTGTGTTTGAGGAGACCAACAAGTGACATTTACAAAGCAGAATGTTTCCCATGCAGGATCTCACCTGTAGACTCTGTTTCATTACTACAGATGCGCAATTAGCTGAAACATGTGCAGGATGTGTTTTGACATTGTCCTGTGGAGGTAAACAAGGCCCTACCTGTCTCGATGGCACTACGCGGCGTTCCCAAAGGTGCATGTATTCTTTAGCCCCAAAATGCATCTTTATGTTTTTATTTGCAAGGAGTAATCTTCACATTTATTAGTACATTTTGTGATTATGCAGTTATTTTTATTACAGAATCTTATTTCCGGTTTCCCACAACCATTTATTATCACTTTTAGCCTCGTACCGTTTCAATGGTTGGTCCTGTCCTATCTTGAAATTCTTTCATTTTTAATAAGCGTTTTTGTTCCCTCAATTATGTTGAATTGATATTATTCAGAATTTGTCCCATTAGGCTTGTCTTTTTTAGTTTTGAACCACAGTGACTTCTCATGGCTTTGGTTATGTTTGGTTTGTTTGCTCCGTTTGCTCTCTGGCTTCGCTCGACACAAACCCAATGATGCTTACTACAATCATTGGCGGGTGCACATATAAAGCAGCTGGACGTCCACAGACGAGCGGACCAGTGAGGGGCTTTCAGGCTGACAGTAAGCCCTGCGGTGTAATGAGTGGAGCTCACTGCCCTCTCTGTCTGCTGTGTTCACCGCAGCATAGCCCTGGGGAAGCTCAGACAGGCATCAGGTAGAGACAGGGAAGGGTCGGCTCTCTTCTGCCCCTCCGTGGGGAGAACAGGACGCCTGCAGGTGAGACAGCTGAAGAACGGCTGCTACTCTCCCGGGTAAAGAGTTTCCTCAAATCCCTTTTCCTCCATTTTAAACAGCTACAAGGTGCACTCGTGCTTTTCTGCCTTTAATATCGTGAGTAGTTCATGCCAGTTTGTGGATTGTATTCTTTAAAAAACATTTTAATAATGAAAGGCTATGACAGGGAAGAAGAGATATTATATTTCTGCAACCTTCTTGAGAGACCTTTGAGGGAGAGAAAGGAGTTCTAATCGCTCTGTAACACAAGTAAAAGTAACTGGTGCATTTAGTGACAAGTTTGCAACCTCGCTCTCCAGCGTGACATCCAACTGAAACACCCGAAGATGAAGGCCTCCTGCTCTCTGCCTGCTGGTACATGTGAAATGTCTGCCATTATATTTGAGTTCAGCGACTCCAGAGACTGACATGACGCAAAAATCTCCATTTTCAGTAAATATTTCACTAGAACTGAGATTCTGTGTAAGCTGCATGTGTGTTCTTTCATCTCAGGTTCAGAAGAAAAGATGTCGCTATGCCTGAGGGAGGGGGATCAATCAAACACTTTTATACGACAATTAGAGTTCAACTGAAAAAAAGAAAACATTTCACATGTCAGTGAACAGTCTCACTTTACAAGAAGAGAGGGTATATTGAACACATTATCCCTGCTGAGCACTGGGAAGAATACTGTTTCAGAGCTCATCCTGGGCTGGTATAAGGGTGTAAGGGCAGAGAAGATGTGGTTCTATAGTCCAGCTGTGCCTGTGTGGTTCAGTCCAAAGCATTTCACTTGTATGTTGGTCGATGATTGTCCCTCCGTGGGGAGGCTTTTTCAGTCACAGCGCTGCTAAATTTCAGTGACACGTCCAGGTTGTGCTCCATTCCTTATCAGATGGCTGTTGGGTTAGGCTCCGGTTCTTAAACAATATAAAATACAATTAAAGCTGCAAGCAGCGATGAACGGGCCCTCGCACTCATGGCCACCGCCACCGGTCAATAATACTATAAAAAGTGCCTTTGCTGTTCACATAAAACTCAACTTATCATCATAAGCAAATCAGAAATGACACCATCCACGACTCTCTATGTCAAACCATTCAAAAGTTATGGCAGAAAATAGGAACTATGAAATATCGACCAATCAGAAGAAGGGGCGGGGCTAATTTGTACCAATTATGGTCAAGGACTCAAAACCATTTCCGATGACACCACCCACGAGTCTTTATGTCAAACCATGTAGGAACTATCAAATATGGAGCAACCAGATGAAGGCGGGGCACGCTTTTTGGCATCTACCGTCGCCACGGTAACGCTTTTGACTGAGACAAGTAATGCGCATCGTTGCAGGATCTAGACGCACATTTTGATGTATAACACACCTGTTCGGTTTCGGCCATGGCGCCAAAAGACTTTTCTTTAAGTTGCAACATGATACAGGTGTGTACCGATTTTTGTGCATGTACGTCAAACCGTATTGTGGGGCTTGAGGCACAAAGTTTTCTAGGGGGCGCTGTTGAGCCCTTAGCCCATTAATGCAAACCTTTAAATATCACATTTTTCGCCAGGCCTGGCTTGCGTGCCATATTTGGTGACTTTTGGGGCACGTTTAGGGGGGCAAAAAGGCCCTCATTTTGTCGGAAGAAGGAAAAAAAAAAATAAGAAAAAAAGGAGAAAAAAAATTCCTACAGATACAATAGGGACTTCGCACTGTAAGTGCTCGGGCCCTAAATACAAAAGACGTGATTAAATGATTAGTTTAGGTTATTTACAATGGACTGATGATCCATCCAAGCCATTTCCGCCGGCTCAGAACGTACCAGACCAATAACAACAGAGTGGGGGAGCCTTTAAGTGTTGACTCATTCAGGAATCAAGACACTGTAGAATTGCTCATAAAACTCGGATCAATAAGTTCTTACTGCAAAAACCTTCAACAGTTGTTTAACAGCACTCCTCCTCCACCACATCATTTTGGATGTCTCATGTGGATACTACTCTGAGCGCGCCCCACGCTTCCCTTCCCTTCCCTATGTAATGGTCTTCAGAGCAGAGTTCTCATAGTGAACAGAAACTACAAATATCAGTGAAAAAGTATTCAAGTTAACTTAAATAAAAGATAAAAACTGAAGATTATTATAAAATTAAAACTCAAAAGAGGCTAAAATCAACAGCGCAAGACTAACTTTATCATAGTTTTTCTGCCTTTTTTATGTTTGTGGCTTCATTTTTCCAATAACTCGTTCTTTTTTCTAAATCTTATTACTCAAAGGAAAGAATTAAGCATTTCTGAACGGTCCAGCGTTGTTGATAGGATTCTTTCATTTAAGATTTGTTTGTCAATCTTTGTAAGTCAACACCTGAAAACCTAAAGTTAAGACTAAAAACTAAACTAAAACCATTGATCCACTTGTTAAAGTAAATGAAAAAGGAAGTAAAAATAAAAGCTATACAACTTGTCCAGAGGCGGTTTCTTCCAGATCCTTTAGTGCTGCCACCCGGGAAATCAAAGTCTAGATCAAAGACGAGGAGCCAGACTCATTCTTTGTATTAAAGATTAAACATCCCACTAGCTGGCCAGCCTATGCAAGAACGGATGGATGGAGAGTTAGTTTTGAAAATATACGGTAAAGTGGGTCGAGCTTCACGTTAAGGCAAACAAGTGTTAAACAGATCTATTAATTCACCCCAGTTAACTGAGACTAAACACAGGATGATTCTTATAATCACTGGAATGATGAATTCTGCTTTTCCTGTTGCGCAACACAATTTGAACCCAATTAACACATCAGGCGACAGTTCCAATGTCCCTGGTGGCATTAATGATCAATATGACATTTACTTTTCACAATTAGCAACCCCAGGTATTAAAACTGCAGGTACGCAGAGAAGGAAAGAATAGCATCACATTCCGATGTACGGTTTAATCATCCACCCATACGGTGCCCCTGCAGGCACCTTTCATTAATCTGTCACCCGTGATTAACAGCAAGAGTCATCACCCCCACTCCCACAGAAATAATGAAGTCTGGAGAAAATGAACCTGTGGTTTGCATAACACAGGGCAGCTATTTGTAGGATTTTATTCCAACTGAACAGAGAGCCTTTAAAACAAGTATAGGAGGAGAACTCTGCGAGAGGAGCTTGTTAAATTACGACTATATCGTGTTAAGTGACAGTTAAAATAATACCCGTTCACCGAGCTCCAAGAGCACATTCAGATCCTTTTAGCACACAGTTCACACTCGAATGTTTTCACATTAAGCTACCTGTTTCTATCAGTAAATGGACCTGGCTTAGGTGTCACAGAAGTGTGCAGCTTCAGAGTGGAAATCCTTTTTCCTCACGACAAATATCTGCACAAACACGGCAGCGGGTAGCGGCTGCTTCCATCTGTAGATGTTAACAGTGGTCACATCAGTCTACATGCTGCTTCGGGGGCAGAAAAGGATCAAAAGGAAATTGTGAGCAAGAAGTTGATGATGAGGTTTGAAAATTCATTTCAGGAATGGAAAGGCAATGTCATTATCAGCAATCGGGTAACTATCAGTTTGGCCCCAGGGTCCCTCTCCCAGGGCCATATAAGCTTTTGTTAAAACTCTGAGGAAACACGTGGGACTAGTGGACGTGCAGCTTTTAAAACCTTTCTCACAGTCTGGAGGCCTCTCCTGTGTTTCATAGCTTCAATGTTCCATCTCTTTCTGCCTCTTTATTCTCTCTCCAGGGTCACTGACTCCCTGCATTTACAAGTTTCCAGATCATGGGCTAAGTAGCAGTTCTTGTGCATTCAGCCACGGTTTCTCCTCGCTGCCCTCTGCCCTCCTCATGGCTGATGAGGCCCCCGGAGGCCCCAGCGCCGAGGTGAAAACCGACGCCCAGAGGAAGAGCACACGGGACCCAGAGGACGTTCCCACCATGGATTCCCCACAGATTCGAGAGCTGGAAATGTTTGCAAATGACTTCAAAATACGCAGGATCAAGCTCGGTGAGTGTGACTTGAAATGGCGTTAGATTATCTCGCTAATACACTGCAGTGGTGGGATTCGTTGTTATTCACCCACCTTGCACCTCTTCTTGCATAGTGTATCCTATGAAGTACTTCTATTTCTGTTTCATTTTGACCCCAGGCTACACTCAGACTAATGTGGGCGAGGCTCTTGCTGCAGTGCACGGCTCAGAGTTCAGCCAGACCACGATCTGCCGCTTTGAAAATTTGCAGCTGAGCTTTAAGAACGCCTGCAAACTAAAGGCCATTCTGGCTAAATGGCTTGACGAAGCTGAGCTTGCTGGCGGTGAGTCACACACATCCACTCCATCAGCCCCCACAGAGTGTTTATTTACAGTAGGTGCGATCTTTATCCATCTCAGTGAGGTTAAAGCTGCACTTTTGAGTCGGGGAGAGAATGTTTTATGGGATACTAGAGAGAGACAATAAAAGGCGGGATGTTTCTTTTTTCCAGTGTTGAGATTTTCCACTCTTTTGCCTTATTAAATGTCTAGTTTTTTGGTTTGTTTGTTTTTTTTTCCTTTGGTGGTGGTGTTTTCAGATAGTGTTAGAAAAACATGATGTGTCTATTTGTTTGACAAACATCCAAATCAAAGTGTATTAAAATTTTCAGGCAAAATCACTAAGCAATCATTTCTCAAAAAACTTTTTGTTCATACTTTGAACCACATATTTCAAACTCAGTGGTATTTTAAATATGTATTTATTCAGTTTTATCCTAGTAGAGTATAACTTAGTGTTTTTAAAATCATATAAACTTTCTTTTTCTAGCTTTTGCGAGTTCATTCTAATTAATTTGGAGATAAAAAAGACGTTGTGAGTCTTTGACTCCAATGGTAAGAACCGTAAGAAGAATGTTGAACTTGGCTAGATAGCTATTCTGATTTAAATGTATATATTTATATTGATAGACGATTCCTAATATGCATATATGCGTTTACGTGGGTTTTCTCCGGGTAGTCTCTCACACAGTGGTGATGTATGTTATGTCAAGTCTTCATTTTTAATTGTCCTTGGCTGTGAATGTTTGTGTGAGACTTTCCTAAAATAGTTTAACAGGTTTTAAGGTTCAAAAATGAATAAACTATTTTATTAGTGCAACAGGTTTTGCAACTTTCTGTCTAAAACTTTCCGTTTTGACCTCTAAGCATTTGGAGCACAATTGCTCCAAATTGCAGAACTTTTAGGTAGTTCTGCAGTAACATCTGTCGAGAGAGATAATAACTTTTTTGACATGAGTTCAACTCTGGAGATCTTTTTACATACACTAAAAATTAAAAGCAGTATCAAAAATGAAAGAAAAAAAAAACAAATATAAGAGGGCCACCTGATGTAACAGCACCACTACTGACCACAAGGGGGCGTTTAAAGCTGCCCTGCTGACAAATAGGGCTGACAGTTTTGTACTCATCAGTGGAGATGGTCCAGCAGGTGCTGTGATACCACTTTGCCCTAATACAAGTACAGTATGCATTCTAGGGTCTAAAGCAAGTGCTGAAACATGAACTTTTTGTGATATGATGACCTCATGTGGTCAGAATCGGTATCGCTATGTAGAGTGGCTTTGATAAACAATAATTCATTATAGGGAACAGTAAGTAAATTGTCTATTGTGATATTTTCAGTCTTTTCTTGAATCTCGTCTTTTTAATCCGCTAATAAAAACATTCTGGCTTTTTTGCAGCCTTGTACCATGATAAAATAGGAATAAATGAGCGGAAGAGAAAAAGAAGAACAACTATCAGGTATGTACTGTGAAGATGCAAAACATACTGTACGATGGACTCAGCTTTACAGGGTCTTGCTCTCTTCTCTGCTCCTTACACTGCAGCCTTGGAGCTAAGGAGGCCCTGGAGCGCAGCTTTGTTGAGAAGAGTAAGCCGTCTTCTCAGGAAATAGCCCGGATTGCCAAAGGCCTCCACCTGGAGAAGGAGGTGGTCCGAGTCTGGTTCTGTAACCGCCGCCAAAGGGAGAAACGCGTTAAAACCAGCCTTAACCTCAGCTCCTGTTTGGCAAAAATCAGCCCTAACTGCATCACACAAATGAATAAAACACAAAGACCAATGAGCTGATCTAACTTTCATATTTTGTACTAGAATATAAGGTGTTATTTTCAAATAGAAAGACTAACAAAAAATATGGACTGGGAGACTTTAACACAACATGAAACGTTATATACATTTTTTTTTTCTTTAAATGCATCACTTTGCATTAAAATTACGGGGACCGATTTCTGATCCAGAAGTCCAAAAGGTTGTCAGTATAATATGAAAAGGAGGGGGTTGACAGTCTTCATACACAGCCCTACACTCCAAAAACTGTAAGCAAAGTGAGAGCAGCAGCATCCAGAAATCACATACCCTACCTTTCAGTAAAAGCTGAATGTTTTCTTCAGCCCTCAAGGCTGACTGACCTTCACTTTTTGGATGTTTCCAGCCTGGCTCAGATTAATGGGTCATTAATAACTTGCACAGACCTCGAATACAAGCTGCTGGTGAGCCGTTTATTTGAATCAGGTAGGTTGGAGCACAGAAATATCTAAAACATGCAGGGAAGTAATCCTTGAATCCCTGAATGTCATTTTGAGTTGCAAATCTCCATTTCATTTCCACACTCATTCAACTGTACTTTCTCTGAGTCATGTTGTTATTATTCCCATCATGACTCGGAAAAGTTGAGTTTGATTGATTGGGTTTGAAACTGTGAGTATTAAAATATATATATATATATATATATATATATATATATATATATATATATATATATATATATATATATATATATATATATATATATATATATATATATATATATATACCAAAGCTACCAAAGTTGCAAGTTCTGAGATGTAAGTGTACCTGATCTCGACTGTCTCCTATTATTGATGAATGAATTTAAAGGCCTGTTAAAGACCAAATGTAATTTCATTCTTAAGCACCAGAGTGCAGACAAGTGCTGGTAAAAACTCTGTGCCTTTCTGGAAACAGACATTAGACACCGACCTTCACTGTGTCCTTGTTTTCTTTTTTTACCCAAGAGACACTGAAAAATGTTTGTTAGTATTTAATAACTCTGTTTTGTGCTGTCATATATGTGTGTTCATTGTTCAAACTGATGCTTTTGTCTTTTATGTTCAATGTTTTTTTTTTTTTCTAAATGTGATCTGTACGGTGAAAACAGTAACCCAATATATTCTAACACTGTATTTATTTAAGAGCTAATATATTGTATTAATGAAGCCGCTTTCATTTGGTTTAGGGACATGAAACATTTTAACAGCTCATTGATTTGGGCTTTTTTCTTTAGTTTTTGTTCTCCCCTCTCTGGCGCTTTTCATTTTTATTTTCCTGTTTGTTGTTTGGTCTTGACAAAGTGTCACACGAAAAAACCATCAACCAGCCAAGACTGGTTGGGATGAATGATGTGAAATTCAAACAATGAATCAAGGGAAAGTATTGAAATGCCACAATCGCTCAGAGAAAAGACTGGGTGCACTTTGTAGAGCGGCTTGTATGAAGTGGGGATAACTGTTATTTAAAAGAGCTTGAAATTAACTGACTCATTGAAAAAATATGTTCTCAGAGAATGCCAGCTATTAAATGTCTTTTTTCATGCCAAACGTATGACAAGTACTTTCACCTGTTTCAAACCAGTAAAATGTGCTTTGTAACTAACTACACCACCTGTGCCAACTTGTGTTTCTCCCTATTGTTTTACTAAATCAATAAATACTGTACATTGGGAGGATTCATAAATGAAGACATAAGACACCTTAATTCAATAATAAACATATTTCACTGTGACTTCATGTGTGTGGCTGTCGAGTAGAATAAATGCAACTCAGTCTTGGACTGTTGATTCCTGTGTCCAGGCAACGTTAAAAACAACTATAAAGAAAATGTTCAAGAGTGCCTCAAAAATGCCAAAGAAACATCCCTCAAATTGAAATCACAGTCTTGTTATATTTCTTGAAGATATACTGGAGGCTTGCAGCTTGAATAAAGCAAGATGTCAATAGAAATGATTGATTTTTGATTTAAAACAAAAAAAAAACAAAAGAAAAACAGTATTTGACCTCTATCCAGTTCATTATGATAAGCATAACTCACGATACTCTAAACATCAGCTGATGCTGTAAAGAGGAGTTACAGTGAGATTTTTATGATAATGGAGCTTCATTGTTGTCTGGCCGCGATCCTTTTCCTCTTCAGTACAAAGAATTAGTCTGGTTGGTCTGGGTTCATCTTTGACTTCCAGGGGACAGTACCAACAGACCGAGAAGAAGCTGCCTGTGGATGTCATTGGATAGGCATCCAACCAATCAGGTAAACTCTCCCAAACGCAAATGGCTTTTATAATCTGTACGAGGAATCTGTAGGACGAAATGGGAGGTAATGTTTATTCATAAAGCACCTGTTAAAGACAACAAAAGTGCTTTTCAACTCAAACAAAACAACGAAACGAAAAAACAATTTTTTTTTTTAAAGAAATAGTAAAAGAAAATAACAATGTAGATTATATATACCGTATTTTCTGGACTGTAAGCCGCTACTTTTTTCATAGGTCTTGAACCATGCGGCTTATACAAAGGTGCGGCTATTCTGTGGATTTTTCTTCCACCGCTCGGGGCGCTCTAACCGGAATTAGAATCAAAACTAAGACAAAATAAATGCAAAGAAGAATACAACATTTATTTTATCACTGGGGCTATCAGGAGCAAAAATTAAAATATAACGCATGTGATCTCCCAGACTCATCTCATTTTATGACACATTTTAGGAAATAAAGCGAATGGTTGACGAAGCTTGAACCACTGCAGACTGAATTAAGAAATCTGAACGGCTGAAAACCTGAGGCAATTGTGATGATTCTTGCAGTTACATAGTAATAAACAGAATGAAATGGCTGAATAGTATTTAAAATTAACGTGCGCCATTAAACTGGAGAGGAAGCTCAGACAAAATTGAAGTATTAAGGGAACGGCAGGTCGGAGGCTCTTAGAATAGTACCTGAAGAAACTTTATTTTTTATAAAACCCATAAATGTTTTACACAGTCAATTTACAAAGACTGAGAAATAAACAAAAATGAGAAAAACAAGGATGCATACACCTCTTAAAACATGAAATATCCTGGCCATTCAACTGCACTTAAATGTCAAAACCTGTTAAAAACATTGATGTTTCTCACAATTACCAGAGGCAGGTACACAGTGGAGGAAAAAAATGTGATCTGTTAATGTTAGGAGACGATATAAGTCATACACATGCAAGAATGGGACATTTTCAGTTTGTTTTGGCAATCGGGAATTGATACGGAAACAAAAAGGCCAGAGAGAGAGAGCGACGGAGGGAGATGGACAAGATTTCAATGAGCAGATGCTTCTCACAAAGCCTGAAGCTGCTGGCATTAATAAATCACCAGAGAAGTCAGCTTCAGCTCTGGAGAAGAGAAAACATGTCTTATATCACAGTGTCATTTTAATATATACATCCATTATTTTTGCTGCTGTAGTGTGTGTGTGTGTGTGTGTGTGTGTGTCAGCTTGAGATAACAATGACAGTAACTGCACAGCAGCTGAAAGAGACGAGGGACTGCAGGCCCGGTAGAGTCCTGCAATCCCTGTTTAAGTCAAACGGCAACCCAGGGGAACTAATTTGATTAGTAACAACAGAAAAATGAGTCAAAGCTAAGTGAATGCTTGATCTTGTTTGTCCTCCGATTAAATCAAATACCTAGGTGGCCAGGTGCTTCACCTGTAGTGACAGTGAGCTGTTTTGTGATGGTTATTGATTGAAATAGCTCATCACTAACAAACAGGAAGCAAAATGAGGTTTTTCACCCACAACGTGTTGCAAAACTAGTATAAATCGGGTGATATAAAGCAGGTAACTGGGAAAAAAAAAAAAAAAAAAGTTCCATCTGTTTCTCAACCTTACTGCTCTTTTTAATTTCCATCATATTTTATTCAATAAAACATACCAAAGATCACCCATATTAAATTACACAAAGGCTGACTGTTTACAGAAAAATCTAGAGTAACCAAAATACCCCCAGCAGACGAGTAAAGCCGGCTCCAAGTTCACATATGCCCTTGTAGCTCTTATATAGGCAGAGAGGATGACAGACCATGGTCTAGGTGTTTCTTTTCATCAAGCATCCTTTGTTTCTCCGTATTCAAGCTGGGACCCCTCCAATGTTATAAGAATAATTAGTTTCACATAAATAAATGGTCTGTCTCATTGATATTTAAGGCAACCAGCAGAAGAATGTGAGAATGTGAGTGAAGATGCATCTGTCTGCCTGCATGCCTTTGAATGCCAGAGTATGTGTGTTTGTGTGCGTTGCCACCTGCAGCATTGACATGATAAAAACCAGTGTTCCCCACACAGTCTGTCAATCAGTATTAATGTTGCACTGGTTTGAAATGTGAACATTAATACAAAATAGGTAATTAGTCCACTCCCAAAGCTCTGAGTTGTCTCTCGATCTCGTCATCAGAGATGGTAGCTTGTTTGGAGGAGGCGGCACTGGGGACGGACTTTCCTGCAGCTGGAGCTCTCACCATCTGGAATCGCACATTGGCAGAGAAATACCATTAGCATTGAAACCCACTTCAAAAGATACACACAGAAAAAAATAAAATACCACAGAGCTTCAGTCACGCACAGCTGCCCACTGACACTCCAAACAAAACCAGAGAAAGTCTTTTCAAATCTATTCACAATTGTTGTCACTTAAACTAGAAAACTATTTAGAACCCCCACCACAGCATATCAATCTCAGCTTTAAATGAGTACAGAAAAAAACAGCAAAAGTCAAAAGAATACATTTAAAACTTTGAATAAAGGTTTGTTGGTAAATAATCAAAAGATGTAGCCTTTACTGGCAAATCCACTTAAGCCAAACAAATGTTTTCCACTTAAGTGGTGGTTAAAGGGCTAAGTCACAACCCAGAGAGATCTGTACATCTAAAGATTGTTTCAAGTGAAACTGTTTATTTTCTTATATTAGATTTCCCTAAATCCCCATACTTTATGAGTCTCAGAAATTCCCCTCAGCCTAGGCTCGACTGGGAAACCTCTTATTTTATAGCACTGCTCAAAAAACTGAGCCGTCAGGATGCGACGTAGTTGGTGTATTACTGAGACGAAGCAGAAAACCAAACATAGTTCTAGAGATTTTCATAAAACTGCGTGTTTATCTTGTGCAGTGGTGGACGTTTACTGGACAGCGTGGGTTTGTGTGATGCGTGGGGGGAGAGGTAATAACTCGTGCAGCACCCCAGGGGGAGCCAGACACACAGCAGCCTGGCAGTTACAAAAGCATGAAGAGCTTTAGAGCTGTGGGCGAGCCCCACCATGTGGCAGCTGGGAACCATTCTAACAGCTGAGGAAAAGCCATGTGGAGCACTTATGGAATGAAGGCCCCCAGCAGAAGGGACAATAAGAGAGAAAAAACTAAAACAAATGTAAAATAAAATGCTAAAAAGTTATTATGAACTTACATGAATGCCACAGGCTAATGTGTATTTCAACTGCAGGATCACCAATGGTTACATCTGGAAACCATGAGCCAAATGTTGCTTTCTTACCTTTCCTGAGATCTCAATGCCGATCTCATCCAAGACCTGGTTGACAATGTCCTGAGACTCCTCTTCATCCCCGGATTCTTCAAAGATTTCATCTAAGGTGTCGTTGACTGGACAGATGGAAAACAGAGTGAGGGGAATTAGAGGGAGTAAAGGTAAACAAATTGATGTGTAGTTGCGTGGCAACACAGGTAACTCCTCACACCATTTACATATATTCTGATATCTGCTTTTGGCAGACCCGTAAACACCACAGCTGTGTGCGTGTATCATGTGTCCTTACTCATCTCCTCGGTCATGCCCATCTTCATGTTCTCCTTCTGGAAGTCCTGCATGGTTTTCAACGTCTTCTGTGGATCCATCTTTTTATTTACTGCCTGCATGGTCTGCAGACATTATTAAAAGATGTAATTAATCTGTTTTACTTAACATACAGGAGAAACAGAAGACACCAAGAACTGTTTGAGGAGGAATTGTTTTAAGCTACTTTTGACCTTGTCTACAACTACAGAAATGACGCCTCTTCAAATCCTGCTTCATTGTATTTGACCCGTTTGTGTCTTGCTGAGCAGCTCCTGCATTAGAATTGTGATCACAGTACTACATACTTAACACAAGCATATCTAGATGAAGTCAATAAATTACACTGAAATATGAAATATTGCATTGTTGACAAACTTTGAATCCACAGAAGCGAAAGTCAACTTTTTATATTTTGTGCAAGGTTGCACACTGTCCTTTTCCAAACACACGTAGTAAGTCTCTTGGTGCAAATTTCACCATCTCTAATTGTTTATCATAAACAGTGAAGTTTTCCTGCTTCAAAACTTGACTGAGTAACAAAAATGTTCAAAAACATGAACTAAGGTAGGACTGGGTGATAAGATCTCAAATACATCACGATTACTTGAATGTTGTAACTTTTTCATGATTAATAAGCTACTATTTTAGTATCATGTATCACTGGCAGGATTTTTGCTGTAAATATGCTATTGAAACCGAGCAGTATCCGTACAAATGTCTATTAAAAAGGAACAGTGCATGAATATTACTCGGTTACAGGTTCCTAAAGTACGTTTGGAATTGATTTTTGATCAATTGTCCAGTCCTAACCCCGGAGCAGTTTACAGAGATCTTCAGATGTTACCTTGGCTGAAGTAGACATGGCACCAGCCATCTTCATTTGCGAGTGCATGACCTTCGTCTGCGTAGACATGGAGGTAACCTTGGAGCTGACGGCATACGTCCGGTTCTTCTGTTTCCTCAGCTGGACGAGCTGCTTGGCGAGAATCTTACAAGCCTCTTTGTTACCGCTCTTTGCCATTTTTTTTATCTCTGCCTCCTGGAGATAAAAAGAAGAAAAGGTCTGAGCATTTACTTCTCTGACACTATCTATCTAGAAGACCATCTCATTCTGAGTGCTTCTTTATCAGCATCATTGCCAGCATGTAAACTGAATTGCAAATATAACAGAGATTACTGATTCCACATATAAACTTTCTGGAATTCAAAAGGTTACTTGAAACAGGAGAGAACAGCCTATGACTCCAATTGTTCATTTATAACATAAAGAACATAAAGAGATGGATGTACTCTGGAAACAAACAACTTTCTCCAACAGCAAATTCAAGTATCCTTCTAATATAGTTTCCCCATAAAAGATTCATGTTTTAGTAATGCATCTGCACAAGGATTTACAGTAAGCACACGTGTCTGCTCTTCTGCGCTTGTTTGAATAGAGAACACACCACCTGTGAGACGCAAACATCCCCATCACACACAGACCAGAGTCTCACAGACATGGAGATGTGGAAATCGGGGGTTTTCAATTCCGGTCCTCGGGCCCGCTGCTCTGCATGTTTTAGATGCTAAGTATGTATCACGCTGCTTTCAGCTCACCGTGATACAAGGAGCTGTGTCATCAACAGAGGTGTGCAGACCTTGATGACAAGATAATGAGGACCATTAATTAGAATCAGGTGTGTTGATGCAAGGCAACATCAAAAATGCAGGGTAGGGGGGCCTGTGGACTGGAATTGAAAACCTCTGGTGTAAATTATAAAAAAACAACATTGCAAATAAGTAAAAATTATTAAAAAGGTCATGCTTTCATCCATTATGGTTGGATTGCTTAGTTTTTGGCCATCGTATGTGATGTTTCAGGGATACGCCTAAATGCGCAGATGTCAAACCTCCTTACATCGTGGCTGAATCCATTTCCCAAATAAGTGACAAAAAGAAAAATATTTAAATAGAAATTGTTATAAGTAAAATTTACATTAAACATTATAACAGCAAAAGTAATCTATTTAAGTCACAAGTTATTTGGTCCAAGTTATTTGGCCCATGATAATCATGTCATCAGAATCATGACATTGTTCAATCCCTCAAACCCACAGATGTTTTTTCCTGATTATAAATTAAAAGCCACACTATGTTACCACTCCAGACCAAATGTGGGCAGCACATCACAAGAGAGTTGATGCATCAGTCCCAGGCGTATAGTGAAGTGCACATCTACAGACAAATTGGTATCACAAGTGTTGCTAGACACACCACACCAGGATAGCATTTTCTTTAAAGGTACTGGGGCTTTTTGTTAAAATGTAAATACATTTAAAATCTTTCACATAGCAACTTTAAAGTGGCTCTAATATGCTAATTTCCACCATTTTTCCCCCCTTAATATAATACTCTCATAATACTGTATATTACTAAAATATACATTGTAATTGTTATACAAATCTTCACAAAGCTCCAAAGTAACCAATACAGAGCTGAGAGTCATGCAGATCAAAAGTTACTCAGCCGCAAACAAATGCACGCATTTAGCTTTGGTAAATATGGATAAGTATTCCTTATAAGTATGATGCCTACAGGGATTCTGCGTGTGGCCAAGAGTCTATTAGAGCATCCCGAGAGATGTGAGCAGAGCTGCAGTATACAGTAAACAGTAAACACGGCAGGCCTCTCAGCATCAGCGTGCCTCGTTCATTTTTTGTGTGTCTTGAAAGCATCCACCTCAGAAAAAGAATTAATCAAATATTAATGTCTGATGCTTAAAAACGTGTTCCCCGCAAGTGCACACATGCACAGGCATACACAAGGTGCATGAGGTTTATTTTATATTTGCTCGCCTGTAAACCTCTCAAATGCCCTGGTAGGGCCGCAGCTTCAAGGAAAAAACAGTTTGATAGTGGCAATAATAATGTCAACTGCAGTTTCATGTGAAAACTCAAAGTGAATTGATAACAAGAAAAAGAGAGACTGGAACAGTTGGAGTGCTGCAGAAGGGGAAACTTGATGATGTCTTATTTACCGCTCTGTCAGAAAATAGGGAGGAGTGATAAATAGTGTTCTCCTAAATGTGATGCAAGCATCGCCCGAGAACGAGGCTGGGAGTCTTTCCTGAGTACGAAAAAGGAATCTTAATGCATTAGCAGAGGCCAGTTTGTGAAGAGCTTCCTGAAGAACAGATGGATGTTGTGAGGCAAAAGCAGCTCAATCAAGAATTAAATCAGATTTTAAAACTTCTGCTACAAACAAAAGACGTGTTTTCATTGTTTCTTGGAGGCAAACGACCTTTTTGATTTATTTGAAAAAATTGTCATATTTTTAAAAACTGAATTAAAAACTGTTTCACAGAGAAGAACAAACATTTGTAAAATAGAATGAGTCCGTCAGTTAGCACTTCTGTTAAATAATATCAAATCGATGTACAATTAATAGTATAAATAAGTCCAATATGATTATAGTAGACATGTATGGCCTAATTTTAACTGTTTACTTTTTCTTTTATACACTCATTAATGCATCACATCCTAAAGAAATATAGATAATGAATAGCTTGACTCTAAATGTACTTTGATCTTTGGTGGATAACTTCTGTCCTGTACCATTTTTAATCAAGCATGTGCAAATGTGTGCAGTTTCACAATAGGGGACACTTACGATTGTGCTAACTTGCAAATATATAGGTCATTTTAATTTCTTAGCCGAGGCATTTTTTATTCAAAATGTGCAACAAAGCTTTTAAAAACCAGACTAATTAGCGGAAAGCATTAATGAAGAACAAAAATGTGGTTCCCCAAGGAGGTAATTATGTCCCAAACGATATTTACTTAATACAACTGAGTGGGGAGGATACATTCAGCCTCTTTCATCTTTTAGAGAAGAGAAATTTTATGTGTGACTGTGATTATAGCTTTATCGTGTCACTCTGAGTGACTGCACGGCTCTCAGAGAGAATAGTCTTACTTGCCTGAAGCAAAGCCACCATACCAGATCATTTAAACCCATGAGCCAATCAACCTCCATCTCTCCATTGTAGGAAGTGGCTGGAATGTGTGATTGTGTATGTGGAAAAAAATACAGGGTGGCGTCAATAAAGCTTTGATGCAATATGCATAAGAGTAGATTAAACAAAATGCTTTGTATGCAGATCCAGTTATCCCCTTGATTTTTGCATGCGTGTAACAATGTAAGCAGGAACTCCCACCATTTGTTTCTCTTGTTTCTCCAGCGCTGCTCTGTCTCTGGTGATCTGTCTCTGAGTGCCTCGCAGCTCCTTTGACTGTTCCTTGATGATGTCTTCAACAAAAGAAAACAAAGAAAATCTAAGTAATACTAAACAAAAGATAAAATACAACAACCAACAACTGTTTGAAGTCACATAAATCCTAAAAAGAAAATATCCACATTCGCATTTAAAGATCATTGTGTTCTCCAGCTGGACATCAGTTGGACATTACTGCATATCTTTGTCAGTTTAAAGTCATGAGGAAGTGCATAGTCTTGGTCAGCTGCAAGACTTTTGAAGAAATGTAAAACACATATCATAGGCCTTAATAGAGAGTATATTTGAGTCTGTGTCCAGATGCCAGTGAAATACCGCTGAGTAGTCAGCAGCGCATCGACTGCATACCAAACCTGACAACTGTGCAAATATCAGGGCAGCTCACACTAACACTGAGACTCTCCTCTTTTTTTCTTCTCAGTAGAAAAGTAAAAAGTAGTTGCCACTGCCTGAGATTATCCAGTAGATTAGCAGACAGCCAAAATGCATTAAAATCTTTCTTTTAATATAAAATGGCATTTGATTGAGTCTATTAGCGCATTATTTTTTTGTGTGTGTGTGTTTTGGGGTCTTTTGCTTTTGTTTTTAAGTGTGTCATTGTATGGAAGGGACAAAAGAAAACATATCAGCTAATACATAAAATAAAATAGGCAGCCTACATCAAAATCAGCCACTGGCTGTGTTAGGTTTTGTTAAGTTTTGGGATAATTTGAAATAATAATAATAATAATAATAATAATATATATATTTTTTTTTTATTGGCTTTGTCTCGAACACAACAAAACCCAATCAAATTAAAAGCATCAAAATATTAAAAAAAGCAAAACAATTTAACAGTCTCATTCAAAAATAAAACACACAGCAAAACAATGTGTTCGAGAGGGAACAGGAGGAAGCAGAACGCTTATTTAGTCCTGTCCCTTCCTCACAATATCATATCATATATAACCTATGAAACTTAAATAAAATTAAAAGAAAAGAAAGAGAAGAAAAGAAAAGAAAAGAAAGGAAAAAGACAAAATAACAAAAAATAAATAATAATAATAATAATAATAATAATAAAGCTTATAAATAATCATAGGTTTATAAATAATAATAAAATAATAATCTTATAAATAAATATAATAAAATAATAATAAGCTTATAAATAATAATAAAATAATAATCTTATAAATAATAAGAATAATAATTAGAATTAAAGCTGCAAGCAGCGATGAACGGGCCCTCGCACTCACAGCCACCGCCCCCCATAAGCATATCAGAAAAGACACCACCCACGACTTCCTATGTCAAACCATTCAAAAGTTATAGCAGAAAAAAGGGACAACCAATCAGAAGAAGGGGCGGGGCTAATTCAGGCCAAGGAAGGTCAAGGACTCCATACAGAATCAGATGACACCACCCACGACTCTCTATGTCAAACTATTCCAAAGTTATAGCAGAAAATCGGGACAACCAATCAGAAGAAGGGGCGGGGCTAATTAAGGCCAACGAAGCTTAAGAACTCATTACAGAGTCCCATGACACCACCCACGACTCTCTATGTCAAACCATTCAAAAGTGATAGCCGAAAAAAGGGACAACCAATCAGAAGAAGGGGCGGGGCTAATTCAGGCCAATGAAGGTCAAGGACTCCATAAAGAATCTGATGACACCACCCACGACTCTCTATGTCAAACCATTCCAATGTTATAGCAGAAAATCGGGACAACCAATCAGAAGAAGGGGCGGGGCTAATTAAGGCCAACGAAGCTTAAGGACTCATTACAGAGTCCCATGACACCACCCACAACTTCCTATGTCAAACCATTCAAAAGTTATGGCAGATAAAAGTATTCTAGGGGGCGCTATTGAGCCGTTAGGCCACGCCCATTAATGCAAACCATGAAATATCAAATTTATCGCCAAGTCTGGCTTCCATGCAAAATTTGGTGACTTTTGGAGAACTATCAAATATGGACCAATCACATGAAGGGGGGGCGTGCCTTTTGGCGTCTAGTGTCGCCACGGTAACACTTTTGAAAGAGAAAAGTAATGCGTGTAGTTGCAGGATGGAGACGCACATTTTGATGTATAACACACCTGGGTGCACGTTACGGTTCGGGCTGAATTAACTGCCGAAGGAATGGCATAAATTTCGCCAAAATGACACAATTTATTCAAAATGGCCGACATCCTGTTCGGTTTCGGCCATGGTTCCAAGAGACTTTTCTTTAAGTTGCGCCATGATACAGGTGTGTAGCGATTTTCGTGCATGTACGTCAAACCGTATTGTGGGGCTTGAGGCACAAAGTTTTCCGGGGGGCGCTGTTGAGCCATTTTGCCACGCCCATTAATGCAAACCATGAAATATCAAATTTATCGCCAGGCCTGGCTTGCATGCCAAATTTGGTGCCTTTTGGGGAACTATCAAATATGGACCAATCAGATGAAGGAGGGGGTGCGCTTGTTGGCGTCTAGCGTCGCCACGGTAACACTTTTGAAAGAGAAAAGTAATGCGTGTAGTCGCAGGATGGAGACGCACATTTTGATGTATAACACATCTGGGTTCACGATACGGTTCGAGCTGAATTAATTCTCGAAGGAATGGCATATATTGCTCCAAAATTACGCAATTAATTCAGAATGTTCATAATGGCCGACTTCCTGTTCGGTTTCGGCCATGGCGCCAAGAGACTTTTCTTTTAGTTGCGACATGATACAGGAGTGTGCCAACTTTCGTTCATGTACGTCAAACCGTATTATGGGGCTTGAGGCGCAAAGTTTTTTCTGTCTGAACCAACCAGATGAAGGGTGGGCGCGCTTTTTGGCGTCTAGCGTCGCCACGTAACGCTTTTGAAAGAGAAAAGTAATGCGGGTGGTCGCAGGAGGGAGACGCACATTTTGATGTATAACACACCTGGGTGCACGTTACGGTTCGGGCTGAATTAACTTTCGAAGGAATGGCATAAATTTCGCCAAAATGACGCGACTAATTCAAAATGGCCGACTTCCTGTTCGGTTTCGGGCATGACGCCAAGAGACTTTTCTTTAAGTTGTCCCATGATACAGGTGTGTACCGATTTTCGTGCATGTACGTCAAACCGTATCGTGGGGCTTGAGGCACAAAGTTTTCAAGGGGGCGCTGTTGAGCCATTTTGCCACGCCCATTAATGTAAACCATTAAATATCAAATTTTTCGCCAGGCCTGACTTGCATGCAAAATTTGGTGACTTTTTGGGCACGTTTAGGGGGGCAAAAAGGCCCTCCTTTCGTCAGAAGAAAAAAGAAAGAAAGAAAAAAAAAATTCCTACAGATACAATAGGGCCTTCGCACTGAAGGTGCTCGGGCCCTAATAATAAACAGAAGGAATAATAGAGCATACTTGAGCATGGAAAATGAATTATTCCAACCAATATCCTTTATAAACTCTAAAAGATGGACAATACTCAAGCTTCTGATTGTAACAAAAAGGGGAGAAAAAAAAAAATCACAAAAAAATACTGAAAAAATACTGTAAAAACAAAACAAAGGTAAGATGCACTCAAAGGTAGAGAACAATTTTACACATTAGATTAGGGAATGAATATTAAAATATGGATTGCAGAATTCTTTTTAAAATAACCTATTCAGCTCTCTCTCATATGATCTATCTATCTATCTATCTATCTATGATTTCTTGAATACTTCAAAAAACAACTTTTTATTTAAAAAAAAAAAACAACAAAAACAAACGTTAACCCTTCTGAAAAGTTCATTAACTATGAACTTGGGTGAAAAGCATCTTTCCAGAGGGCCACTTGTGAAAACGAAGCATACATACGTATAAGGTGACGTGCCGCCAACGTCTCAAAGTGGGAGGGATATCGTCCTACAAATACGTGTGATCGTACCCCCCCACCAGCCAAATTTGCCAAATATCTAGAAGCCACTTCAACCACCTGACCTGGCCTACTGTGACCACCAAAAAACAAAAAAAAAAACCTGTGTCGAGAATATGAAGGATGAGGGCAACACTGCAAAAGAAAAAAAAAAAGCCACAGCTGAGAAAACCTGGCGACAACTCAACATGATGAAGAGGCAACGCAGCACAGTGAGTACAGCATGCAGATGATCGCTGTGGGTGAGGCTGGAATGGCTGAGATGGGAGGAGTAAGTAAGCAATGCTGTGGAAAGATTGGATTTAACCAGCTGAGCATCATTTTATGCCGCTACTGTATTTTAAAGTAAATCTCCTCAAAGATGTGTTTCATATCCAGAAGTAGGTGGAAAATCAGTCTGTCTGTCTTTTCTCTGGAAATTCAAACCTAGGGGGTCAGTATTTAAAAGAGATTAATGTATCAATTAATTTTAGAAAGAAAGAAAGAAAAAAGAGTGGAATTTTTTCCATTTATCCCTTATGATTGCTTAGCCTGTGAAAAGAATGCTCAAATATTCATACAGAAAGTCTTTTCAGAAATGTGATACTAAAATTAGGTCAAACTCTATAGGGCAGCAGGGCAATTATGTCACACAACTTTAATCACACAATTTTTGTGAATATCAGTCAAATGTTGAAAGCAATGTGAGACTTATGCTTCAGCCTATGTGTTTCACACAAGTAAAGAGTAATGTAGCCAAATAATGAGGTGTGTGTGGGATGGAAATTAGATAAAGCAGCACCAGTAGTGATCTGGAGTTATTATTTCATATCAAACATATTAAAGACAAATAATATTTAGTGTGTTATTAATTTGGCCGTTTCTATTCATTTGAAAACAACCACACCAGTTTTATTTCGACCGCCAAGAGATTAGGTTAACTTTATCAGATGGTTATGTTCAGTACTCGAGTTGTAAAAAAAAATCAGGGGGGATGGTGGGTTTTATCATATGGGGACAGATAATTTGTGCTGATTACAAATAATATAATATATTACAAATAATAGTACTGACCAAAACACCTGCAGAAATACTGCAGGAATGACATAGCAGCAGTTTAAATGCAGCCTTCTGTAAGCTTTAAATATCCACTGGGTTTACATCAAAACACAACAATAAAAAACAGTTTTCTGAATTTATCAATATGACTCTGTCCTTCACAGGATAAGTAACATGGATCACTGCAAAAACTCAAAATAAGAATATTTGTCATATTTCTAGTTAAAATGTCTCATTTTAGTAAAAAATCTTATTACACTTAAAACAAGACTCAACACTGGAAAAAAAAACAAGTTTCAAGTAGATTTTCACTTGAAATAAGTAGAAAAATCTGCCAATGGAACAAGATTTTTTTGCTTGTAATGAGAAGATAAATCTTGTCCCACTGGCAGATTTTTCTACTTATTTCAAGTGAAAATTTACTTGAAACAGGTGAAAATTGTCAAATAAGTTATTTTTCTGGTGTTATTTTTCTGGTGATGACTCCAAATGTTGAAATAGCAGTAAAACCACATTCATTGATGAAATGACATAAGGGAAGGCAGTTTTACAGGGGGGATGATTTTGACCATTTTTATTTCAGGGGGGATGCCACCCCCCCTCATCCCCCCTCAACTCGAGTACTGGTTATGTTGTAACAAACTAGTTATTTGTAACATGTATGACTGCATATAGCTGCTAGTTACATTGTAAAGCACATACATACAAAAATAGCATGTTCACTTGAGCTATATTGAGTTTGGCAGCACCAGAGCGCCATTTCCCAGCGAGTAATGTGACTGGTGACTCAACAAGACCGTAAACAGGTAAAACAAGTTGAGCGATGACAATTAATTTGAGGAGGGAGCAACACAGCTGGCTACAAACACCCCGGCTAGCTGTTCACACAGAGCAAACTCACCGTCGACAGTCTTCTTCTTGAAAAGTGAAGCCATGTCGCTGCTCTGTATTCACCTAAACACTCGATAAAAGTCGTGTACTGATACACAGTGTGATTCCCGAAGTGAAACCCGTGGTTTATCCGCCAGACCGGGCCGGTGGGTGAGTTTTTAGCGGCTGCTGCTTCCTGGTTGAGTCTGTTGTCGGAGTTCCTCCCTCAGCTGACTGACTCAAACATACACGTGACGTCACGGCGGGACTGCCGTGCTGCCTTCACGGATTATTCGTAAAATGGCTTATTTCGTTGCTAGTAACTAAATAATTGGTATTTAAGATAAATTATTTACTCAAAAATGTTTCCATGTGGTGTTGGTGTGCCGATAATTATCGCGTTTATGTTAACCAGTCGTTTAAGAATCGTACGTACAGTGCAGTTGGACAAAAAGGATAAACCAAGAAAAAGAAGTATAGAACCGGTTCTCACGACATCTTTTCTAGAACCCGAAGGCGGCATAAAGGCAATGAAGTTGTTTATAAACCATCTTGTGGTAACGAAGACATATTTTCTTTTTGCTAATATATGCCAAAGCAATCAAATGAGGTCGTGGATATCCGTAAATATTAAATTCTATCTTTAAAAATTAAAAAATAAATAAATAAATAAATAAATAAATAAATAAATAAATAAATAAATAAATAAATATATATATATATATATATATATATATATATATATATATATATATATATATATATATATATATATATATATATATATATATATATATATATATATATATATATATGTGTGTGTGTGTGTGTACATACTGTTGTTTATTTTAATCGGTTAGTCTTTTCTATCAAATGTTCTTTCCTCCCGGCCATGAACTGAGTGATACAATTGTCATAACATAATATTTCAAACAATCCACAGAGGGAGTCTATAAAATCACCTACACAGCTTCTTATGGCATGATACATAACATTCTCAATTTTGTTTTGTTTTTTTATTCCCAGAAGAGAGCAATCCTTTCTAATCAAGTTTGTATTCATATATTCATATTGATCTCATATGCTGAGAGGAACTTTATGATGGGTGGTGGGACCCTTGAACCATAACCAACTCAATTTTGCGCATGTGTGTGTCTAAACAGGGTTGTGAGTGGGGGGCACAAAAGAAGATGTTAGGTGGAAGGGGGATGTCATTCCAGACATGTGAGAGATGCCCAGTTAGGGCTGGGCCATTGGAGAAAAGAGTGACTTTGAAAAGAGTTAGAGGAGGATGGGTAGCTTTTTACCTTGTTTCTTTATCTTTAAGGTGTGTGCCATGTGTGCAAGGGCACAGTTCCCTGTATGCATCACTATGTCGACCTGAGGCATTACTCTTGTTAAGGTTATTAGGGAAGATGTTGTGCACTAATCAGTGGCGGACTGTAGGGACCCCGCTAAACGGCTTCATCATCAAAGGGCCCCGGGGTGATAAATCTAGTTTCAAGCACACAAAGGACCCTCTGTGACACTGAGCCCATATCTGATGTTACTGCTGCAAAGCGTTATCAGTATGCAATTCAGTATTTCAGATCAAATTTGGTAAATTTTTTTGTATCTGCTCATAGACATATTAGCATTTGATTAGAAACAAAACGGATGAACTAATCAGTGGTAAGGACTTTTCTATAATGGTTTCATTTAAGTGAGACATACTGACTAGGTTTGGTGTAAATATGCCTTTAGTATGGGGGTGTGTACTTTATTTTGTGTTGCTAAGGAAAATCATGAACTAAAAAGAATAAACAGGAAATGAAACAGGAAGATTTTTCCTTTTTTTCTTTTTCTGTGATCCTATCCATTAATTTGTCTTACTTTCTCCATCTATCTGTCCCTCCTATTCCCCTTTTTCAGTCTGCAATCTAGCCCCGAGCAAGCAGACGCGTAATGTTAAGGCACTAACTATGGGGTGCCAACACACACCTCAAGCAGAGAGACGGAGAACGAGACGATCATGTGTGAAATGAGATCTCTGCACAATCAGTGGGAGTTGAAGCCATAAAGCACATCAAGCTTTTCTGCTTTAAGGTATCATTGAACAACTTACACAAATCCCTTCACTTGATGACTGTTGAGTTGTTGCAGCCCACTAACAACTGTTTATGTTCTTCTTCTCCTCACAGATAAACCCATTTGTTGGCAACCAGCTGTGAAACTGATTGTGTCCACAAACTCCAGCATCCTAATTGTTCCCCACCTTATTTTAGGCAGCACATTTGAACCACAGAATTAGAAAGAAAACCATATTAAAACAGTTTCAAACCTAACACAGTGAAAACAGAACCCTGATTCGGTGATGTCTCATTTTTACAGCAGAGGGTCACAACAAATCAGCGGAGAAAAAGACTTCATTGAGATTCTACGATTTGTCATTTGCAATAGAATGTCAACAAATCTCCCCCAGGCCTCCTCAGTCTGCATCTTATTCTCATATACTGCAAGTATGACATAAATTCTGAATCCTAACAGGATATAACATATGGGAATATGCTGTAGTCTCCCCTTCACCCTGTACGCTGAATTATGTTTGTTTGCAATCGTGGAGAAACAAGGGACCGTGATGGGAGATGTGGGATTTTAGCAGCTCTTCTTTACTCTGATAGATTGATGGCGTATCAGTGCTTTCCAGAGGAGGGAAGAAGAACAGAAGGATGTGGAGTAGTTGAAGAATAGAAGACAAAGGAAAAACATTCATCAGTTATCTAAACTAACTGTAAGTTTAACTTAGTAAAATTGTAGGTGTTGTCTTCCAAGCTTTAGCTACATGTGCAGAAAAGTCATGAAAAATGACTGGCTGCACATCAGACTCTTGATGAGTGAGAGTTGCAAAAATTCTGCTGGCTTGCACATTTTGCAAAATGGGCCAGTCCATACTTTTCATATAAGGAAATGTTGAAAAGCGGATTGCTTTTGTTCATTTTTTCATTTCTTAGATGCATAGATCAGAGTATGCCCAACGGAAAATTCCAATAGTTGCGTTTACTGCTTTAGCAGAGGTCAAAATCAGATATACAGTCAGCATAGACAGCAAACTTAGATTTAGAAAAAGAAAAAGGGGGTTGGTAGCCTAGTGGCTACAGAGGTGGACTTGGGTCTGGAAGACTCAGGTTCAAGTCCATGGATTGCAATCAAGGTGAACCACCTTGAGCAAGGCCCTTAACCCTAACTGCTCCCCACTGTAAAAAAAAAAAAAGCAGCCAGGAGATTATTCAAAATTCAAGACTTTAGGAAAAAAACAAGCGTCAAATATCAGAACACAATCAACAATGTCATAGGCAAAGCAAAGAGCTAAAAACCATGAAAGGCTTGTGGCAGGTCACAGGAGACTGGCAAGATAGTGAATTTGATTGAATTTAAGCAATTTGGCAATGGATGACAGAAGCCAGGGGAGTTTATATGGTAACAGCTCAGTTGGTCCATCTCAGTGTGTCCAAAATGTTGAAGGACAACGTGGAGGCCCCCATAGCATGACACACAACACACAGTAAACCCTTAAAGTGTTTGAGGCATGCATGTTTAGTGTGTTGTGACCATGACCGCTGTGTGGACATCACTGACACATACGAGCGTCACAAACAATCAGAGAACTCATTCAGGAATGTACCATATTGGAAAAAACTTTCCAGTAAACTGAGATCAATGAATCCTCTGAGGACGAAATGTCAGGTCAGTTCAGTGATAGTTTGAGGGATGCAGTTAGTAAAGATAAAACTGTTTAAATGCTCAACAGATCTCCTGAAACAAATTCAAAACTGACTGATAAAGTATCACAAATGCAAAAGACATGTAGCAGGAGCAGACAGGCAGCTTCAACAGAGAATGAAGAACCATGACCATTCAGACAAACCTCTGTGTGCCCTTAAAATAAGGCTAAAGCTACTACTCACAATTATTTGTGCTGAACAGGCTACTTCAAAACCATGCAGTATTTTTCTTCTTTATTCTTAGCAGGCCGACTGCTGCTGTTACCTGTTCCGTGCATTCCTGATTCCAAGTGCTCACTAGAGGCAGGTTTCCATGAGTTGGGCCTGGGCTAGATTTACAGGGCCCACATGTCTCCATTACCAGGAATGCCACTGCAGTGAGAATATCTGGGAACTTCTCCGGGGCCGAGACAAGTCCCTGCCTTGGTTCAGGTACTTCAGAGCCTCTGGAAAAACTGCTGGCTTGGGAGTGGTGCTGGTGTTGACTCAGTGCAGACTGGATATGCTGCAGGAGATACCCCTGAATGTCCCTTTCAAATTCCAGTGTTGTATTCATATTCACTGTCACAATTCAGGAGTCAGTGGTGCATCAAAGATTTTAATTCCTTTGTGTTTATCTTGTCATTGTAATTTGATTTTCCTCTTTTTTCCTCTTCTTTATTTTATTGGCAACTGGGGAAAAACAAAGGCTGTTTACCAATTTGGAACTGCACATACCTAAATATGTCCAGCTTTTCTGTGTTTTTCAAAAGGATTTCAGCTTAATTAATATCTAATTTTCTTCTGTATTCAAATCTTTTGCAGGATGTTTCAACATTTTTTAATAGATGACTACATCCTGCACAGTGTCCTGCAGAGAAATTCTGTTTTCAGCACAAGAGACGAGCAGGTCTTTGTTTTGTTCTCATTCCAGTGTTTTTTTACATCTCCTTATTAGAAATTTGCTATGTTCCAGAATAAGCGGTTTTCTCTGTGTCTGTAGCACTTTTATTCCACCTTGTTGTGTATTGAATGCATACAGGTGAAACTTAAATTAAATTAAAAGAGGATCTAATGTCTTCAGTCAGCAGTCTCAGTGTGAAAGCTATTTCTTCATTCATATTACTGCTCCATCTGGTCACAATACACTTTAAAGGATTACCACTAATCTTAAACTATCACATCATGAGCCACGTCAACTTTAGCAATTTGGATTCATTTAGATAGAGGACATTAGCTCTAAATTAACAGCGTGTCTGAAGGGAGTATAGGTTAGCTTCAGTGTTGCCAATTTAGTGACTTTGTCACTATATGTAACAAATTGTCAGATGTCTCCAGTGATTTTTTTTTTTTTTTTTTTTTTTCAAAAAAGCAACTAGCAATAAATCTAGTGACTTTTTCAGGTTTTATTGGAGAATTTTGGCAACTCCAATGTGAAAGCACATATAAATTTCACTTGTTTCTCAGCCAGGAGCCAGTTCCTCCACGGGCCCCTCCCCCTGTAACAAAGCACTCTCAAGACAAGCTAGTGGTCCTGCAGCCCCGGCCTGCTCCAGTCAGAGCTGGAGATGTTCACACATACTGCAAAAAAAAAAAAAAAGGTGTTCAACCCTCTGTGTCTTTCAAATGACTTGTGCACAAAGCCATGGCTGATACTGACCCAGTGCTATTGAGCAATGATTATTTATTTATCTATTATTTTCTTAATTTATATGTACAGGATAGTCTCAGTGAAACGTGGAGTCTCATTTTCAAGAGAGACCCATTTTTACACAATGAAAATGTTACAATCAATAAATAATTTAAAAAAGATTGTCCAAATATATGCCAAGTTCCTCAATAACATGAATTGCATATAAATCATCAATATCATTGCAAAGACAACCATACATTTAATTAGAAGAGGATATTAATTCTTATTAATTCCATTATTATAATAATTATTCAATGGCACTGCACTGGGTTATAGGATAAAGAAAGAGGGTTGGAATTTTGACATAAAAAAAAGAATAGACAAAAATAACATTATTAGTTATAAGTTCTAAACATGTTCAGTGTTTATTGCCTTTTTTATCTCTCCCACCATTGTATTCCTTTCTCTTTTAGTTGGTAGCCACGTCTACCAACTTTTAGGACGACCATCAGCTGCTTTCCTTACTGAGGCGTGAACAACAGCTTCAGGCGGCGCTGTGTCTGGCATATACTTCATTTGATATGTTCTGGTTAAAGGAGCATGAGGCAGGATTTATGAAAAAAATGCGTATACGTTTTAAGTTTTCTAGTAATAATGTCAGATGAAGCGTTCCAAACCAAAAAGAATGAGCCCTCTAGCGTATCTCTCCGTTGCCTTGAACAGGCTGTGTGCTGCAAAATGCGCTGCAATTCTGGACCCGAATTTCCCGCGCTGTCCTGCGGATGTGACGTCAAATGACGCTGCATGCGCATCCCCGTTCTCCCGTGCCGGCTTCGCTGTTGGCTGCAGTACCCCCGACGGTCGTCGTGGCGCTAATGAGTCTCATTTCTTATTCTTGCCTCATGCTCCTTTAAAGGAGCATGAGGCTCCTTCTAAGAAATGAGACTCTCTAGCGCCACCCTTCGCCACGACGGCCGCCGGGGGTACTGCAGCCAACAGCGAAGCCGGCACGGGAGAACGGGGACGCGCATGCAGCGTCATGTGACGTCACATCCGCAGGGCAGCGCGGGAAAAGCGGCCCCAGCCTTGCAGCACATTTTGCAGCACACAGCCTGTTCAAGGCAACGGACAGATATACTAGAGGGCTCACTCTTTTTGGTTTGGAACGCTTCATCTGACATTATTACTAGAAAACTTAAAACGTATACAATTTTTTTTCATAAATCCAGCCTCAAGCTCCTTTAATGAAACTATGTTTTTTTTTCGGGAAAAGTAATACCTTATGGAATACAGTGTTGGAGATTTATTGATAATGCATGCAAGTTTGTTGCTGGAGCTTCATGTGTATTGATATAAAGTAGCATGTATCAGCAAGTGAATGCACTTGAAAAGTTAAATGCCTGTTAGTCCACTTCCAACACACAGTCAGTCTACAGCAAGAGACTTTTAACATGAATTATTAACAAGAAAATGTCTTCAGATTCCAAATAAAGTATTGGAGAGGACAGAGGACACATGGAAGACAGCATGTTGTATTAGCGAGTGGGAAGAGACGGAGGGAGGGTAGCGGGGAAGCAGGGTGGGAGCAGCAGGGGAGGCAGAGGGCAGGGGAGTTTCAGATAGTCTAATAAATCGAGTGAGTGACTCCACTCTTCTTTTTTCTGCCTGTGGGACAAATCTACTCGCGTTCACGAGCGCAACACAGCATCAGGGAATTGTGGGTAATGAGAGATTATTTCCCCCTGTAGTGTGCTCATCATCATTGCCCAGATCCAGCCTCCCCTGCCTCCCAGCAAGCACACACAGCGCTGTACACACACAGGAAGAAGTGGCTTAGATGCAGGTGTGGAGGGGCGTACCAAAGAACAGAAATGAACTGGAAACACACTCACACACACGCACACACAAATACACACAGAGTCCACGCGTCTGCTGGTGTTGAGAGTGAGGTCAAACAGTGATTTGTTATTGTTTAAATCTGCTGCTGGCGCCTATTTTAGATTTCACACTCAGCGAGGCACACACGTTCACACAATTCAATGACATCCTGTTTTATCCACAGGTCCTTCTTGCCTGGGGATGCTAATCTGTCTGAGGGTGGGTCCTACATGCATCAAACCAGAACCTTCTTTTGCCCTTTCTCTCCCCTTTTTTTTTCACTTTCTCCTGTCTCTTCAGCCCGTGGTCCTTTTTGCCCCCGAGCGAGGCTGAAACCAAAAGGAGTGGGCTGGGAGTCCCAGCAGGAGCCCAGCCTCAGAAACACCATTTGCATGAGGGAATTAGAGTCATTACTGCTGGAAGGGCAATGGAGGACGAGTCATTCACTCTGCAAAAGAGGGATGAGGATTGAAAAGTTTTGCAAAGGTAGTAACAGACAGAATGAGAAGATTTATTAAACAGATAATTAAGGGAGGTGTATGGATGCATTGATGTACTTTGCATATGTTTAAGTGTTTGGGTTTGTCATGATTTTAATAGCAACCACCTAAAAAGTCAGAATGTTGAACTTTTCATTGTGTTTTGTAGCACGGATCTTTGTGTAAGTAATTATCCCAAAGCATAATTACTTACACAAGTATAAATAGGAGATTCACTCATTGTGCTGGCACCACAAAAAAAAGGACTCACGTCTCGTGTTTCATTCATGACGCCTCTGCTGAGGAGCACTTTATCACTGTTACACTGTTACAGATAATATGAAGTTTTGTACTTCCTGTCATTGTTTGAATATGAAAAATCATGAAAAAGTCACTCTGAAAACGTACGCCATATGTTTCTAATTTCACACATATCAAGTGTTTAAAGAAAAACATCCTTTATGAACAATACAGTTATTTTCTGCAATTTGCCGGAGATTTTCATACTTGAGTTTTTTTAATCCGCATTAATTTTGCGCAAAAGGAAACTTTTTCCCAGTGTGACCCTCGAAAAAGAAGCCTCGCCTGTCAAGAAAATTCTCCTCCGTCCCGGTGACCCTGCCTTTGAGTCGCCATCATCTCATTAACTTCTTCCAGGCAGCGCGAGCAGCTCCCATTATCTTTCCACATGCAGAAAGTGAGTTAAAGCCAGAGGATCGACCGAGTAATTATGCGCTCTTTAAGCGGGGTCAGCATGCAGACACTGAACCCGGCGTCCACTGGCCGCTTTGGAACACACAGACGGTATGGCCGCAAACACAGAAGCACACACTTACACGCACAGTATAGAGACACTTTTCTTTGTCCACAATTAGGATTTTAAAAGTCTAATTTCTAATTAAGAAAATGTGCAAAAACTGCAAGAACAATAAAAAACTCAATGCGTGTGATCACTCAGATAATGAGTCCATTGTAAGTGTTTTTTCTCCCATTTTGCTTAACATGCAAATTTCACTTCCGTTAACTTACAAATTACTGTCTTTTGCTCATTAGTCGGGTGCCAAAGTATAAATGATTCCATCAAGTTGTTTCGTGACTTTGTTAAAACTAAATGAACATCTTCTGGTTTAAAACAGAGCCGTTTCATTGTGAAATCAAGGTTGAGTTTTTTTCCATCCAACTTGAGTGATAATGAAGAAAAATTCCCTCATGTTGCATCACTGTGTGTGCTCGGAGCTGCATTAATGGTAGTGTAATTAGTATTAGGCTCCTCTCCTCCCCCAATGCAGACACACATTATGAAGACACCTCATCTAATTAGAGGACAAAGCACCGCGAAAGCTCCTTCTGCAACTGAATCACTAAGCTGTATGTACAGGCACCTGAAAGCAGGTGTGATGTGGAAGATTTTGACCAATTAAATACATAAGTTAACTTCAAATACATGTTCTGCCTCAATAGAAACATTTCAGTCATTTTACAGCTCTAGCTCGCCCCTTTTTTAAATTATTGGTGGTCATCTTGAAACAATCTTAGGCTGCAGATTGACAAACAAGCGAGCTCCCCCCCACTTCTGCAGCCACCTTGTGTCTTCACCTTGAGACTTGCAGTTCAACGTAACAAACAGAAACAAAAAAAGCAGTATGATAAAATGAAAAAATGCATTCCTTTGAAAAATCAATCAATTTCAACTTCTATATTAGCACACCTGCAGTTTTGAAAGTCTTCTTTTTGTGATTATTATAGTTTTAGACCTATATACAGTTATAGAAATAAAAAATAAATAAAAATCCACATTAAATGAATGGTATACTAATTAAATGTGTGTCGTTTTTAACATTGTGCCGAAGAATAAAATTCCTTGAGTACAAAATATCATCATCATCATTATTACAAGGTAATTGTGAGAGTTCGCCCATGCAGGTGTGCATTTCTGCAGACTTCCTCCAGGGCAAAAGACTGAGAGCAACCACTCTGCAAAAGTCATGATGTTGCACTTTGTCAAACGTGCAATCTAATCAACATCGGTGCTCAACTCCATCTCACACCTGCCTCATCAGATGTGCAGTGTAAGGGAGAAAGAGTAGATTAGTCTTTTTTAATTAATAATTCTGAAAATGAAGTTTAAAACAATATGACGTAAGTAACATTTACAAAAGATGTTTTTTACTTGCAAACTTCAAGTCGGCAATAGTTTTTCCTGTACATCCTAGACTCAGATCTAGGGCAAAACCCCTGAGACCCCTGTTTTGATTTCTTGGGGTTTATCCCTCAAATCTCATCTCTCCCTTTCCTCTGAAATGACTGTTTTCTAACGTCGTGGAGGTTTATTGGAACCTTGAAGTTTCTTCAGATCTAAGGCACTGGAGCTCTCCCTCACCCATGCACGGAAAAGCCAACAATTCTCCACTCGAATTACAGCGACTTCCCCTCTCCTCTCTCTTTTACCCCAGTAAAGCAGCCACTAATAATCATCTCTGTGCCTCATTAAGGCGCAGAGGAGCGGAGGCACCGGCTGCTCCAGATGTTTGGTGGAAAACCCCTGAGGTCCAGTGTCTTGTGTCAGGCAATTTGAGTGCATTTGTCTGTTTTGAAGCGCTCAGTGAACCATGCAGGGGTTTGATACTTCCTGTAGTGTCTTGCGGCTTCACTCTTTGTGCTCCAGTGCCCCACTTCCAAAGCAAGCGGACACACTCAGGGAGTAGATTTTCTCTGTGGGAACACTAGGTGGAGATGTGGACAAACGGTGCCATCTCAACACTGTTTTAGGATCAGTTTTTCTGTGCCCTGCTGCACTTCGACTGGGAGGTGCATTAGGTCTAAATGATTGGTGGCATTACAGATGATATGGTTGATTTAAGACTTGTTCCCCACAATATTGACTCAATCATGCATCCCTGTCTTACTAGCAGTGGAGGATCAGAGGAATTTTGCTGTTTGTATTGCATTTGTTGCTTTTAATCCGTTGTAGCACTTGTGTTCCACATGTAATGTGGAAAGTGCCGTATCAATAAAGTTTGAGTGATTAATCTTGTTTTGATGGCTCATTCATTATAAAACTGATCAGTAAGTTATTCTGGCAGCATCACAAAGAACACAGTTAGTAATTAAACGGTTAGACAAATACCAAAAGAACATGAAAATACAGCCGCTGATAATTTTCCAATTATTTTCTTATTCTTATTCTTGGGAAACGTGGTGCTACACTGACATCATCTCAAGGTCAAACCTACAATGTTAAAGAAACTAAAATAGAATAAAAAATCTACAGCTCATATTTTACGAGCTTTGGAATCTTACTGAAGTAATCCATGTTTCAGCTGACAACAATTATTGGTTATTGAAGTCTTCATGATTGAGGTCACATAAAGATTCTAAATGTGTTAAAATGTGAGAATGAGAGCATTCACACACAGCTCAAATTATTGGGACTAAACAGAACTAACCAGCAGTGGAGCCACTTGTCAGTGAGGTTATTTGAAAAAAAAAAAGGAATACAATTACAATACAACTCTGTAATAATAAAAAAGAGGTCATATGGTGTATTGAATGCAGATTTAATCTGTTATAGAGTGACAGGCCCATCAGGATAAGAGGAGCTGTGGGTAAAGTGATGAACCCATCATGTCTGGTGCTTATCATGTGTGCCTATTGGGGCAGTATTATGATATGGGGTTGCTTCATTTGGTCAGGTTTGGGGTCAGAAATCAGATGATCAAAAGTAGCCCAGCTGACTGACTGTTTTTTAAGCCTATCGAAAGATGACGAGACATCATTTTCACACGTGGATTAACCGCCACCAAAGTCCAGACATTACAGTATATATATTTAAGATGGCCTGCATAGAGAAGACCCCCTGTATACACATAATTCACACTCCGCTGTGTCATCAAAGTGAATTAAATATAATTTTCAATGAAGCTGCCGCAAAAGAAAATTTGTGATAAAATGCCATCCATCCATCCATTTTCCCGCCGCTTATCCGGAACCGGGTCGCGAGGGCAGCAGTCTCAACATGTGATAAAATGACAGGAGATAAATGTTTGTGAATCAGACATGTTACAGTTCTTTAAATAATGATGTTATTTTGAAAAAACATAACTATTTAGCAGGAAGAAAACATATACTTTACATTAGGAAATAGCTTCGACTGCCCTTTCATTTTCTATACCATGCCGATGAATCAGTTTTTTACATAATGCTAATGAAACAGCTTCTCTGTTTTAAAAATGTTGGCACCCTCTTCAGTAAATGACACATAATTGTGTGTGCAACTGTTTAAGCAACTAAATTCACATATTAGAGTTTCTGGCATCATATAGCGAGGTTTCTTCTGCATTAAGCAGGTTTGAGTCTGGCTAATAAACCTGTCATGTGATTGGTCTTGTCAATAGATGGCAGCAAATATCTCAAATCAGTCAGTCAATTAACAGTCACCAATAAGCGCTCACATGCGCACACACGAACACACTCTTAGATACATTTTTAATTCATGAGAACGTGTACATTCAATTCTGTGTATCTCGAGCGTTGTAGGTCTTAGTCATGAAGGGATAAAGAGTTTAGAGTTTTTTTTCCTTTCCACTCCGGGATGCAAAATGCAAAACAGTTGCACCTGTTGCCAAACGTTGACTGACGGATAACACGTAAGCTCTTATGTTTCTTGTAAACATGCTCTCTCAAATGAAAAACCAAAGTGGATAATCCTTTAGGGGTTACCAGAAATATTTGAATCGTACAAGTGGGCTCCTTGTGGAATGTTTATGAGCTGATATGACCTTAAAAATAGATTTGATCGTATTTGATGTCTTCTTTTTTTTTAGACTGTGATTTTGGGAGAAAGAATGACCAAAACGAGTAAAATTATTTGAAAAATGATATATAAATCAGTTTTAGGGACTTTGTAATAATAATAATAATAAATTGTATTTATAGAGCGCATTTTCACCTGAATAACAAGTCTCAAAGCGCTTACAATAAAGATTAGAAAAAAAGAAAAATAGAAAATAAAAATAAAAGAGAAATAAAAATAAAAAAATAAAATAAAATAAAAAAAAAGCTAAATTAGCAAAAAAAAAGCACAAGGACATTCTAAAAGACCAGCACATCAGGGATAGGCTGGATGGATGGCGTTTTTAAGTTTCTTTTAAAAGACTTTGATCCCTGACTAGAATAATTCCTGAGTCAGCTCTTTTCTAAAATCTTCTCGCGTCATGAGAATAAAATGCTTTCACCTGTGGACTGAATAAAAACACGCAGCTGGGAAAACAGCCCTCTAAAGTCTGATTTATGGTTCTGCGTTACACCAACGCAGAGCCTACGGCGTAAGGTACGCGGCGACGCGCAACGTACAGTGCGCGTCGCCGCGTACCCTACGCCGTCGATTTAACGCAGAACCATAATTTAGGCTTTACTCACAGCAGTTAAAATCTTTCCAAACTTCACTTCGCCACACTGGCCCTTCCCCGGTGGGCGTGCGTAATGACCACAGCCCCCCTCTAAATATAACTCCCCTTCAAAACAGAAGGAGAGGGGGGGAAGAGGGGGGGAAGGAGGAATTCTAACGCAAATCAAAAGCAGTCTGAAAATTTGTCAGGAAAAGAATTTGTCCGGATTTACCGTGTGTCTTATACGCTCCTGGTCCACTTTTCTGTGGCCCCGGGTGGTGCTGGCGGAGCGCGCAGCGGGAGGCGCATTGTGCGTATGCAAACTGGACGACATGGCTATTGTATGCGTTTGGGCTTATATGGAGCCGCTGCCGGCTCGGGGGACACAGCCCGTCTGAAGTCGGAAGGAGAAGTCACCGTCGGTCGTTTTTCCGCCACTTTCTCTCCTCTGACGTCTCCCTCCTCCGTGTCCGAGTCGCTCCGTCGCTATGAGTTGCCTGGATGTGATGTACCACCAAAGCTATGGAGCGCACTATCTGCCCGCCGCTGCGTACAAGGCGACGTATTACAACCACCATCAGCAGCAGCAACAGGTGAGGGAGAGAGGGACTGACACCTCACAACTTCTGAGAGAACAAGGGATCTGAGTGTGGGAGTTCTTGTACAATCAGGATGAACTTAAGTCTTTTATAAACTTTTTTCTGTGGGCAGCAAAGACGCACAGCCGTAAACTAATTTCACTTGGAGCGATGAAATTCCAGTGCGCGTCTCCGTATTCGCCTCAGGTCAGGCGTAATGACACGGCGCTATTAATCCTGTGGTCAAATGGTGATGTAATGACAGCCGGTCACTCACACAGGAATGTGGATCAGGGCTTTACAAACAGTTGGAATGCATTATGGGGGAAAAAGAGATTCATTATCACAGGATCTCAAAACTATATTATTGGTATATTTATTTGGAAATCATTCATGTCTAAAACTTCACAAATTTTGACAAGTAGTAGTGTGAAGTGAAGTGAAGTGAAGTGTGAAATGTTTTTTCTTGAGTTAAAAAATCAAAATCCAGTTGAAATGTAAAGTCAGTTAATCTCTATTTGCATTCTTTTCTCTTCTAGAGGAAGCTGAGTGTTTACAGTAAGATGCAGGAGTGTATGGAGCCCCAAGCAGGAGGAAGAGGGATGCTGCCCAGGGATCAGGGCCTCAGATCATCTTCGGATTCAGAGATGAAAGACGGCACCCAGCCCGCGGAGGCTGAGTACTTGAGCTCCAGGTGCGTCCTGTTCACCTACTTTCAAGGCGACATCGGGGATGTGGTGGATGAGCACTTCTCCCGGGCTCTCAGTCAGTCCAGCACCTTCAGCACCGAGAGCAAACCCATCAGAGTGACTCAGCCATCTGCTCCAGCATCTGCTAACTTATGGAAAGGTAAAGGGGCAAGACATTTGAAGGGGTATTTGTATTTTTTTGGTTTAATAAAACTCAAGACGATCAAAATATGTGCACTTTGTGTGTAAAACGCTGTGATGTGGTGGTTTCAGATGGCGGCTCGTTACCGGAGGGTCAGGGAAGCTCAGCTTGGAACAGCGCTTTTCAATCTCAAGCCACCTCCTGCCTCCCCTCGGTCTCCGTCTCAGTCAGTCCAGATTTCTCCCCGAGTCCCGTTTCCTTCAACTCCCCGGATGGAACCATATGGGCCAGCCACATGCTCTCCCCGGCCAGCCTCCCGTCTGCGGCTCCCCTCCCCGATAGCTGGGCCTACAGCTTGAGCTCCCAGAACCCAAGCGGCTACCCGAACGTCCACGACGTCTACCAGCCCCATCCCCGCCACCACCCTCACATCCACGCCAGGCACCATCCCTCCATGCTTCACACATACCCGGCCCATAGCCACGCAGCACTGGATCCCAGGTTCAATACGCTGTTGCTGCCTGGGGTTCGGAGCCAGAGCCAGTCCACCACCAGCGCAGGAAGCTCCCCGCACAGCGAGGGGGGAAAACCAGAGATGGATCCCGGCAGCAACAGCCCAGTCACGGCAGCCTCTGTCACCTGGACCCCCTCTGCGCTCCATGGATCTCTGGAGGTGTACGACTCAGGTATCTTTGACAGAACGCTAAATTCAACCAGCATCACAATGGCAAAATAAAACACAATAATCAAGATAACAATTTAGTCTTGTCTCTTTCTCTTTGCAGCTCTCGATCAGACCAAACCAAAGACATCAGTTTGGTTCTAACTGATAAACTCAAGATTGAGCACCTAAACCAAAAAGGACCTAATAAGTGGCTTTATCAATATATGGCTGCAACACCAGCACTGTAATGTAAAATGTAGATAAAGAAAGCAAACTGTAGCTTGTTCTGTGTGTCCTGCAATGTCCTCAAAATCAAAATGGAGACAAACTCAGGCTTGGACTTCTATGACAGTGATGCTCGGGGCTGCCTGTTCACATCCTTGAAGAATGATTGAGGAAAAACAAAAAGACTACTAGCTTTAAGATGAGAAGGCCTGTTCTCCATCAGCACAGAACTCTTTCCTTTTCATTCAGTGTGAGACCAAGCGGTTCTGTTTCAAGAGCTTGATTTTGATCCACATTTTGTTTTGTACAGTAAATGTTTGTCAGTGACTGTAAAGTGATGGTGTGCTCCATTTATTTGACTAGGTTGCTGTTTGCTGAATTACTTCTGCTAAAATTGTTGCTTGAATGTCGTCTATACTGTTGTGTGTAAATACTGGTACTGAGTAATACATTTATTAAACTTTCTGTGGAGATCATTTATTAATGTCTTTTTTCCAAGATTGACTAAATTCCTGACAATACCGGGCCGAATTCAAGCAGCCGATTTATGTCCGGCTCCAATTTTCTCTCAGAATATATGAAAGAACCTGCTCAGTACTGAGAGCTCCCTCGTGGAGTAGCGAGGGGGAATTTGTTGCATTCCACAGACAGTTCTTGTAGGATAGCAGGATATTTCTTCCACACAAACACACACTCTGAAAACACATACACTCCCCGACTGACAAAGACACACAGAAGAATGCGTTTCCTGTCTGGACGGGAAGTTTGTGCGGCGGTTGCAGACTGCTCACATGTTGGAGTGTGCCTTTAGAAAGACAGATGTCAGGTATCACAGTCAGGTTTGCTTTGGTTTCAATTTGTTTCAAACCTGCTCAGTCAGGCTGCTGAATGAAGATGTGGACCGATTTCTAGCTGGAAGAATTCATGGATTGATCACTATGTATGTTGGTATGAATTCTGGGAAGAAAAGAAAGCCATGCTGCTTTAAACACATCGTTTACGGTTAAGTCCTGAACATTGACTTTAACTGTCTGACATGATCAACAGCTGATGGGCTTGTGTAAGGATGGATCCGCCTTCATTGCAATAAAAGAAAAAGAAAAAAACAGACAGATTTTCATGTTAAACTCTTGGTTTGAGGTTAATTTCGGGGGGTAAGAATAAGTCTGCAGGAAATGAATTTAAGTCCCTGTAATGACCTCTGAAGTGATGGAAACAGGACCGGGTCTGTGTATGTGTCATGAGTGGTCTGACCAGGTGGTCTGATCGGCAGTACCAGCCCACTAACATTCCAGCCTCCGCTCCCACGTATCTCATTCTCCGTCTCGACTAAACAGCAGGACTTTAAATCTGGAACACAGCAGCTGCACATCCAGCCAGAGAACCAGCAGATCGCAACGCGAAGAAAAGGAGAGGAAAACGAAAGGGAGAGGGCTGATTTCCGATTCAGTTATTCAATCTGAGAATATCCTTTTCATTATAATTGTTTGTATTGCTAATGAGAATTCTCCAAAACACAAAAGATGACATGGTCAGACAAAGTTCAGAGTACAGTCCAAACCATGTCACAGCGACACGCTGGTGATAGTTTAATTAGAACTGTCCATGAAAAAAGATGTCAGATGAAAAAAAAATGATTATTTTATTGAAAGTTTTACTATACATGTGTCTTTTCTAATACGTCAAGTTTAGTTTGGGTAAAACTATAAGAGTACCAGTTACCCGTATCAGTTTAAGTCAGCACAAACTGAACACTAGAAATCCTTCACTTTATCAACAAAACAAGTGCTTTTGGCAAATATAACCTCAGATGGAAAACTATTTCTAAATTGATTCATCAGGAATTATTTATTTAGCAGCAAGAAAGCCAAAATGAAATAAATTGTGTGGAGGAAATAATAACTACCCCTTAACTGCTAGGATTTATGGTAAGTCACAGACAGGTGTTGCTAATCATCAGACGTTGGTGAATTGAACATTAGCAACTGTGCTGATCTTAAGAGAAGCAGGTGTTTTGACAGTTTTCTCCTGTGTGTTAACACAATGCCAGGAGGAAAAGAAATAAGAAATGGTCCTAAAGAAACAATTGATTCTGCATATCAGTCTGGGAAGGAGTACAATTATTTCCAAACAATTTGGAGTTCAACATTCTATAATGAGAAAGATTGTTCAAAGCAACGACGACAGCTGCCAATCCTCCCATGTTCAATGCTCAAAGAAAAACAAAGCAACCCCAGATTTACAGCTCAGACACTCCTTCCCTCACTGGGCATGTTAAATGTTACAGTCCATGACTGCACAATTAGAAAAAGACTGAACCAGTATGGCTTATTTGTCATGGCTGCCAGGAGACATTCTCTTCTGTTTAAAAAGAACGTGGAGGCACAACTGAGGATAACAGAACTGCATCTAACCAAACCACAAGCCTTCTGTCCTATAGATTGGTGAGACCAAAGTGGAGTTATTTGTCCTTAATGACCAAACATGGTGGAGCGGTTGTGATTTTGGGTTGTTATGCAAAACACAGGGCCTTGACACCTTGCAGTCATTGAGTGGACCATGAACTCCCCTGGGATAAACAAAGTATTTCTATCTATGCAGAATGTATAGAGTCAAATGTGAAGCCTCTGTCTGAAATCTAAAAAATACGATAGGACAACAATCCAAAACACATCAGCAAAGGTCCATCAGAATGGCTGAAAAAAATAAAGTAATTAAACAACCATGGTTTTTGAATGGACGGGTAAAACTGCAGCCCTCAACCCAGCTGAAATGCCATAGTGAGACGTTTGCATAAGCAAATGCCTGAAGTAATGTTGGAAAGAAGAATGGTGCAAAACCTTCCATGCAGAAAATTACTACTTCACATTATTGCTGCTAAAGTGTGATCTACAACAAGGTTTCTAAACCCTGGTCCTCGGGGGCCACTGTCCTGCATGTTTTAGACGTTCCACAGCTTCATCACATCCTGATAGAAATGATTGTGTCATGAAGAGACTTGTGCAGACCTTGATGACATGCTGATGATGACCATCAATTAGACTCTGGTATTTTAATGCAAGGAAACATTCAAAACATGCAAGACAGTATAGGCCCAGAGGACCAGGGTAGAGAGACACTGATCTACAAGCTATTGAATAGTGGGTACTCAGTATTGCCCACATGTTTTGTTTTTTGTTTCTATTTTTGTTGAGTAAATAATGATATGGTAAAAAATAATAATACTTTTCGTGTGAGTTTAAAAAAAGTAAAATCCATTACAGTCAGAAGACTTTCATGATGTTTGTGCACAAAAATACGTAGGGCTGAAAGAGGGGAAGAGGGGGTACTGACTTTTGCACATGACTGTACAATCAGTGGCACATTTACATTCAGTTTGCTACATTTGTATTAGTTTATATTTTATTTTATATCTAATTGTACTTTTATCATAATGTCAGTTTGATTACAATTGAAATGATATGAGCAATTTTACCCAGTGGATTTTCCATCCCATTTATATTTGATTGTAGAAAATGACAAATGCCATGTTGCAAATGCAATGGATGTATTGCAGGTGTTTCTTAAAACTGTCGATTGTAAGTTTTTAGCTACACTTGTGCTGTTTGGGATCATTTCAGGGAATATATAAAAGGCTGCAGTTTTCAACAAACCACCTCATTAGCATTAGCATGTAGCTGCTGCATCTGCATTCTGTGCACTAACATGCTAACAGGCTTCCCACTGGCAGCCTTGCAGAATCACCACAGGCACTTCCACAGGAAGAGAAGCACTAAACATACACAACGTCATTCCTGGAAGGCGGTTAAAAGTGAATTGATCTTATTATAAAATGACAAAAAAGGGATTCATAAGTTTTGGAAATGTTGTATGTGTACCACAACATTTAATTAATATAACAAGTGGTTTAGTCTCATTAAAAAAAGGCTTCAAAATATTTTAGATACATAGGTTTGATGCCTGTTATCACTGAAGTGGTAAAATATATTTTACATGAACTGCTGTCTTTGAGAGTTTTATATATACTCCCAAATCGGTTTTGCTTTTCCTTGTTTGCAATCAAGTTCAAAAGTACACTTATATCAGACAAACACAATTACAAGCCCAGACACACACAAGCACATTCATCAATGATGTACTACACACAAAGGATACTAAATGGGAAAAAGAAGTACCTTGGGCCAATCTATTGTTATCGGTCCTCATCTCCCCATTGCCATAATTGCCTCTTCAGTGACGGGCCCGCATGTCCTGTCCATGACACAGTCATATTTATTTTCAAATATGACAGGAAATAGTTTTATTTCTCTTTTATTTTCTTGGAATCCACATCTGCTGCAGACCATCCGTCCTCCATATGAAACTCTTTTTTTAATGTCAATTCAGACTTAATATCTTTTTGTAGCTTCCCTCAGAGCATTGGTCTGGTTGTTATCTGTTTAGTTTTCCAATCTCGCAGTGTGTGTTCATTGATTATATTACATTATATTGTTCATAATCATTGATGTGTTCTTTCCCTTCATCTATTTAATTAACATGTTACTATAGCAGGGTGCCTTGATGTACAGTATACTTTGTTATGTAGAAAAAAGACAAAAACCTTGGTACATAAATTCTGGTTTGTTTTGTATTTATTCCTGACTTAATAAGAATGCATAAACTTTTAAACAAACTCCCTCACAAATTAAACCTAAGATCAAGCTTATGTCTGTGAATTGTCTTTAAATCCCCCTTATTTGTTCCAAAACTCTGCAGAGCCAAATGACCATTGAGTTAAAAAAAAAAAAAAGATTACTCATTCACGTGTCAGACCATTATGCAACCCTAGGAGTTAAAGCTCAAAAGCTTGCATTGCTATCATTATTGAATTTGAATTAATTGACTTGAAATTAATTGAATTGAGCGGAATTGTTCTGAAATTAAACAGCCTCAGTGTAAGAGCAACAGCAAGGGAGAAGGTGATGGAGAACAGATGCTTCAGGGCAGCAAACCAGAGTCCACGGAAAAAAAAGAGAGATGAAAAGAAAGAGTGAGAGGGAGAAATCTGATCAGTCATAACACCGCGCAGCCACACATTCCAGAGTAATTGAGCGGATGATTGGTATCACAATCAACAGTGTAACAGCAGCTGGTCGAATACAAAACTATACAAAAACTGATCAGGATTAGAGAAGAGAAGATCCAAAAAAACCGAAAGATATGAAAACAATAAAGGTAAGTAAGAGATGTATATGGCATCCATAATCTCTCATCACATCCTCTTTCACCATTTAAACACATTTCCCCCAACTCCCACAAGCCAGCTCACACGCCTACAACTCACTGGGCTAATTAGCACTAATTTACCCTCTTCGTACAAGTATTAAGGGTGTTAGAGGTATTACAGAAAGGCTCAGCTTTCATCATTCTGTTTGTGTCAACAGGGCAGCCTAATGAAGCGTGCTGGGACTGTCACAGAACACTTGTCTTGCTGATTGGGCTTGATTCTCTAAGTCGTCTGTGCTTCAAACGATACCCTCCTCTAATAAACAACTAGAACACCCATGGAGCTGAGAATGTAGAGAGACATTATTGCAGTAAAACTGTGAAATATTCAACCATTCACAGGAAATATATAGAATATATATATATATATATATATATATATATATATATATATATATATATATATATACATATATATATATATATATATATTTATATACTGTATATATATTTAGTATGTATGTATAATTATTATTACAGTTTTTGATAAGATAATGCTTTTACATTAACGCGGAGAGTCTGCCATGGTTTCCAGCATGCATTTGCTGAAATATTCATAAATATTCAAGATGTGCAAATTTTGCATTAATCTATATATTTTTAAAGCCTTTTTTAAACAAAAGACATGTATGCTAAATTACCTGCAGTTGATTCTCTGCACTATTCGACCAGATGGAAGCCATGCTATCAACTGCACTAGTTAAGTACAGAGACCTGGACCTGTGGCTAAAGATCAATTTTAGGCCGGGTCTGGGGTAAACCCAGCTGTAAAAGGACCAATTTCCTCCTCAATACTCTCAGTCTTTACAGTGCAGGACTTCATTAGGATCTGTTATGTTATGTTATGTTATGTTATGTTATGTTATGTTATGTTATGTTATGTTATGTTGATGTAATTGTTTTGTGAGAGTTAACATGAACACGAGTTAGGCCCAGAAAGCACATTAGAATGACAAGATCAACCTCAAAAGATCTTCACTGGTGTCTCCAATTCTGTTCACTATGTTTGCAAACATAGTTCAGGACAGCTGAACATCTTTTCTTGCCTACATCAGCCACAAAGTCTGCACCGTGGCCCATCCAGTTATTGTTTGGGCCAGCGGTGAAGTACCTAAAAAGCAGGGCCTTGTCTTGGCCCCGTGAAGTTTTATGAAACTTTTCTTTGAGGGATGGTTCCTGATAACGGAGACACGCGCCAGTGGTCGAAGCGTCGTAAAACTACTCCAGACACACTTAAAGGAAACCAGTCTAGTAAGGATCAGCCTATTAAGCAGACAGTTCTCCTTTTTTTTCTTTTGTAGTGTGATGTTAGGTAAGTATAAGAACTGCATGACACAGCAGTCACAGCACTCTAGGTTTGGAGAACAAGGGAGTAATTCTGATGGAGAGTCATGATGGTGAGAGCAAATCCTCTAATGAGAACAACATTTTATCATTACATATATGATGATATTCCTTTGTTGTTATTGGATGAAAGTGTCTGCTAAATGTAAATGTTTAGTAATGTAAACTGGGTCTACTGGATGATCTGTGGTAAAGAAAATTCTGTGACAAAAATCTGTATGTATTTATATTTGTCAGTTTGTAAAACATTCTTACCAACAGTACTGGAGTTGAGGGGGGATGAGGGGGGATGGCATCCCCCCTGAAATAAAAACAGTCAAAATCATCCCCCCTGTAAAACTGCCAATCCCCCCTTTCCATCCCTTATGTCATTTCATCAATGAATGTGGTTTTACTGCTATTTCAACATTTAGAGTCATCACCAGAAAAATAACACCAGAAAATTAACTTATTTGACAATTTTCACCTGTTTCAAGTAAATTTTCACTTGAAATAAGTAGATTTTTCTACTTATTTTAAGTGAAAATCTACTTGAAACAGGTGAAAATTGTTGTTTTTTCCAGTGATGAGTCTTGTTTTAAGTGTAATGAGATTTTTTTACTAAAATGAGACATTTTAACTAGAACTAAGACAAATATTCTTGTTAAGATTTTGAGTTTTTGCAGTGGTCCATTTTACCTATCCTGTGAAGGACAGAGTCATATTGATAAGTTCATAAAACTGTTTTTTATTGTTGTGTTTTGATGTATTTGATGTAAGCCCAGTGGATATTTAAAGCTTACAGAAGGCTGCATTTAACTGCTGCTATGTCATTCCTGCAGTATTTCTGCAGGTGTTTTGGTCACTGCTATTATTTGTAATATATTATATTATTTGTAATCAACACAAATTATCTGTCCCCATATGATAAAATCCACCATCCCCCCTGATTTTTTTTTACAACTCGAGTACTGCTTACCAAGATGCATTCAAGTTCCTTTCATCCCAGAAAAATGATCCTATGAGGAAGCCATTGTGTTTAAAGTTGAAGCTTGGTAGTTGGTACCCACTTAGTTGGTACCCACTTAATCATGTACAGGGTCACGGGGTCCTTTCTGTATTACCACTATCAAAAACTGATTACATTGAGCACACCTTCAATGAAATCACTTCAGTGCAAAGGGATAGGTGTTCGGTTGGTCTCAGCTGAGGCTGTGTTTATATGTTTGATTCCCGTGTGTGGTGAAGGAGGGAATGTGTGCAGTTGTCCTTGATCCTCTGAATGGCTACACCAGTCTTGTTGGAACTCCAACAAGTAAGGTAAGACCAGTAACTCTACGATGAATACACAGTTACGCCACAGAGAAACATCAAAATTGAGACTGTTTACAATTCACAGCAAAAACATCCACCCATAACGCGGGCCGGCCGCATTCCTCCGAGTGCCCACACACAGACGAACTGGGATATCATGCTTTCCCTTTTTAGTCATACAGATTTTGACATTTAAAAAAAAAAAAAAAAAAGGGGGGGGGGGGTATAAAAATAAAACAACATGCATTCCTACGAAGCACTGGGGTTGCAAGAGGGTCTGAAGCAAAATCAAGAAGAAGAAAAAGAGAAGGCACTTCAGATATAGCCCCTTGATGGACTGGTGACCTGTCCGGGGTGTAGCCTGCCTTTCACACAGTGACAGCTGGGATAGCCTCTTGCCCCCCATTCCCATGCCCCCATCCCCCCACGCCTGTGACCCTGAACAAGATGAAGTGGCTATAGAAAAATGGATGGATGGATAGCTTTGAATTATATATGGCTACAGACTTCCAGATGAGAGGATGAAGCTCAGCTTGTTTCGTCACGTGTGCAATAACTTCAAGATATTTAGTTGTTGTTAATTGGCTGTTGTCTTATTTTCTTCTATCAGAGGTAGATTCATTCATAAAAGCTGGTGTGGCTGCAGCAGCAGTTGGTTGTTTCTGTCAGCTCCGCTCTGGGTAGTGTGCCAGTAACCACAGAGGCCAGTACATAGTTGTCATTCCTCTGCTCACTGAAAGCACATTTAGCAGGCAGCACCTGTTTCCCTTGCTCAGTCTCTTCAGTAGGCTGCTCCTCCACAGCTCCGCCTGCATCTAAAGGAGTGCAGATTGCCCTCATAAGACTTTATACAACAAATTCCACAGTGCAGCTGAGAAACTGACTTTTTTTATCATTGTGATCTCTTACAGTTGTAGTATAAAGTGCGTTCCATTTACCTTGGAAGTCAGACTTGGTGAATGATGTCACAACCGAGCTGAGGGCGTTCCATTTGCAAAGCTGGGGGGAAAAAAAACCCACCACAAATCTTTCCACACATCTGATTAACTGTTGCCAGGGCTAGTCATTGTTAGGAAAAACTTAATGCCAAACTCAATGTAGAAAAAAAGAAAGAAGAAGAAATAAAAATAGATGAGTGTTTACTTTGTGGATGTGAGTAGCAGCGATGTTGGATTCTGCAGTTAGGATAGGTGAAGTATTTGAGTTGGAATTCCAACATCAAGAGGTTTTCCAGTTGATGTCTCCCACAACTTGGAAATTTAAACCTCTGAACAAACTATCAGCCCATTCCAAGTGCAACGTCAGCATTGGTTGTGTAATAAAAATAACAATAAGATTAAAGCAGAGAACAGAGATTAAAGTTGATATGGGAGGCTTTGTGGCAAGGAATGTAGCATCTCTTCTAGACTTTAAAACGTTAACATACCAGTGTAAATTATGACTGATAACACATTGTGACTAACTATCTGAAGGTATTACATCTCAAAGTACATCTGGAAATAAGCAACAGCAATGTGCAATTCCATGACAAAAGCAGCATTGTTGCATTTGAGCACCAGATGGAAAATCACAGGGGAGTCCTAAGGAGTCCTGCGAAGACGTCTTCCATTTGTCCCCTGAGTCCATTGCTGGGTCAGAGCAGGACACGGTCCAGTCATCAAGTTTTGATGAAACCTGCAGAGATGTGCGCACAAACAGTCTCACATTTCTGGTTGCTGCACGCACAGTCTCATTAAGTAAAATCCTAATCTTCAGAATCTGATACAGCTGTGATGCTGGCGACAATGGTCTGAAGGAAAAACCATCCAATTTAAGGCTGATCAACACAGAGCCGCGAGGGAGGAACGTGGAGCACGCACCAAGGAGAGTGACTGTATGACATTTGCTTTTTAATGGAGGGTTTTATCAATCAGTTACAAGTGCAATTGGGATCATATTTTAGGTTTTACAGGCAAAGTTTTCCCAATTAAAGCTGCAAATTAAACCAACACGTTATATTATATTTGCCCTGAAGACATCACAGAATTAAACAGCTATGTGCTTCACTGTATTAATACTCTCCTCTAAAGCTAAAATGATCAGGGGTCGATGTTAGGTCGGGATTCAATACACATGAGCCAGGTGGACACCTTCCAATACCAATATCAATATCTCAATTGAGGGGATTAACTTGTCACTCAAAACAAACAAAAGAATTGGACCTGGACTTCTGAAAGAATAAAACTGATCATAGACCTGTCTTCATAAATGGAGAATATATGGAAATCATCCAGAGTTTCAAATTCCTGGGAATCCTCATCTCCGACAGCCTTTCCTGGTCCACAAACACCACTGCTGCTGTAAAGAAGACACAGCCACGCCTGCACTTCCTCCGTGTCCTGAAAAAATACAACCTACATCACAAACTACTGTTGACTTTTTTACTGTTTCTTACTGTTGCCATCGAGAGCAGCATATTCTATGGTCTCACAGTATAGTACGCAGACTGTTCAGCGGCTGACAATAAGGCCGTGGACAGTGTCATTAGGTCAGCAGGAAAAATCATAGGCTGGTCCCTTCCCTCACTGGAGCAACACATATCATAACAGGCCCCTCTCACCCTGGCCATCACCTCATTGAGCTGATGCTTTCAGGAAGGCGTTAAAGGTCAATTAAAACACAAACAAACAGAACAATATACTCAGTACTCGAGTTGTAAAAAAAAATCAGGGGGGATGGCGGATTTTATCATATGGGGACAGATAATTTGTGCTGATTACAAATAATATAATATATTACAAATAATAGCACTGACCAAAACACCTTCAGAAATACTGCAGGAATGACATAGCAGCAGTTAAATGCAGCCTTCTGTAAGCTTTAAATATCCACTGGGCTTACATCAAATACATCAAAACACAACAATAAAAAACAGTTTTCTGAACTTATCAATATGATTCTGTCCTTCACAGGATAAGTAAAATGGATCACTGCAAAAACTCAAAATCTTAACAAGAATATTTGTCTTATTTCTAGTTAAAATGTCTCATTTTAGTAAAAAAATCTCATTACACTTTAAACAAGACTCATCACTGGAAAAAACAACAATTTTCACCTGTTTAAAGTAGATTTTCACTTAAAATAAGTACGAAAATCTGCCAGTGGAACAAGATTTTTTTGCTTGTAATGAGAAGATAAATCTTGTCCCACTGGAAGATTTTTCTACTTATTTCAAGTGAAAATTTACTTGAAACAGGTGAAAATGGTCAAATAAGTTATTTTTCTGGTGTTATTTTTCTGGTGATGACTCTAAATGTTGAAATAGCAGTAAAACCACATTCATTGATGAAATGACATAAGGGATGGAAAGGAGGGATGGCAGTTTTACAGGGGGGGATGATTTGGACCGTTTTTTATTTCAGGGGGGATGCCATGCCCCCTCATCCCCCCTCAACTCGAGTACTGACTATACTGTTTTTTCCCCACAGCCATTCAGTCTCTCAACAAACATAGTGACTCCATACATCCAGTGCAATATTCCCAGTGCAAATTCAAACTTAACTTATTTATAACTTATTTATACTTAGTGCAATACTGCCACTCAGCATTTTATCCTGCTCTCTGTAAAGTCTATATCTTGTGTCTTTCCTACCTGATGTCATATGTCTTTATGTTGTACAATGTGTGGCTTCGTCATGTGACTGTATCTATCTATCTATCTATCTATCTATCTATCTATCTATCTATCTATCTATCTATCTATCTATCTATCTATCTATCTATCTATCTATCTATCTATCTATCTATCTATCTATCTATCTATCTATCTATCTATCTATCTATCTATCTATCTATCTATCTATCTATCTATCTTACTCTGTTTACATGCGTACTGTTGATGAAACTTCTTTGCTTTGATCATATAAAATGTTTTCATTATCTCAGTTGAGTCACAATTAAATGAATATGTAATTCTTTATTCACTGTAATCACTGGCAATATAGACCTAAACACTTATACCCTCCCCACCCTCATCACACAAGTGAACAAAAACACACACTGCTGTTCCCTTACTTTTGTCATCTAATGAGGTATTCGTAGAGAGCTTGATCTGTTAGTACCCTCTGCAGTTTAAAAGTACAGTCAGCATCTCATCCAGTTACATTGCTGAAAGGAACCAAGGAATCTGTCTTTTTTAAACATGTTATCAAGAGCTGTGACATCACCTGGGTCTTAAAGGGACAAGAATGCAATTTAATTTAAGTGTAATCAATAAAAATTGTAATGGAAAATGCATATGAACAACGTCTTTAATTAATGCTGGAGTAATTGTTTTTACTCAGAATACTATGTTACACACTGTTTACAATTTATTGTAATTAGAAATGGTAGTTGTTATTATATTGGGACTATTTTAGTTCTAAGTCTCTGGAAAAGAAGGAAAAAACACGGTTACTCAGCAGTGAGGAATTCCTTGCGGAGCCACCTGCTTGTCAATCAGACCTGACTGAGTTATGTGACCCTACCTGCTGCTACTGTCCCATGCTGCCCATGAAGACCATACCACACATACCGGAGCCGCAGAGGGGCATTCCTGCTCCATTGACCCACATCATTTTTTACTTCATAGCTGTCGAAGTAACCAGGATTTCACTGACGACTGAAACAACTAACTAAGATTTCCTGAGGAGGCGGTGGAGTGGAAAGCTGTGCACTGTCACTAAATGCACTTAATATGTTTTTATACATGACACAAAATAGGGTTAATGTGTGTAAACACATCATTTTTGGAATTTTCTCCTTCAAAGGGACTGAGAGTGTGACAGTTTCCTCCAGTGATTGCCATTTTTGTAAAATGGAAAAAATATCTCAGTGGACTTTAAGGGAAATGTGTATTTTAATTATTATTTATGTATGTAAATTTGAAGGGTGTTTTATCATATTTCGGTTTCCACATTCATAAAGCCTACATTTATTGTTTTTTCTATAGCTAAATAAAACTTAACACCTACCTGCTTGATGAGATAAAAAGGCTAAAGTCAAAAAAGCGCAGTCTTCAGCAGGACCTTTACTACATTTACGGTTTACCAATTAGTTTTTGCAAAAATGACATATTCACGCATTAAGAACACTCCCCGACTTCAAGAATCGTCTTCAATATACTACTAAAGAATATGAATTAAAAAAAGTTTACCAATTTAGCAAATTAACATGTCTCCATATCCCAACAATAAAATACATGTCATTTTCTTTCAAGGAAACAGGTGTGATGTCACTATAAATGTTTGTTTTGAAGTAGATCAGAAGCGTCTGTGAAAATCATCCTGGACTCGAGAAAAAAATGGAAATAGATTTGTAAGTTTTGCAGAAATGGTAGATATTGCTACCTGGTAATCCAAGAGAAGGATTTTCTTAACCTAAATGGCAGATTTTTTGCATGTAATTTCAGCCATTTTTAATTCTTAACTCAATCATACTAAAGAAGTGTTGATATTTCAAGGACAAGATTGCTGGTTGGAGCAGGAATCAACTCAGCCTTCAGCTCGACAATCATGTGCGTAGCTTTACCACTAACAGATACGCACGATGATTTAACACCAAGCCTGTTTGCACTGCCTGCCTGAGTGGCTTCGAGTGTGTGATCATCTCAGTAGACAGTGTAATCTGAGGGATAACATGCTCCTTATCCAGCTGATCCTTCACCTCCCCGGGTTCTGACGGGTTGACACCCATCATTCTTCACATTAACTTTGCCTAATTGGCAGATAATTCTCTCCACCCCTGCTGACCTTTCACTGTTTCTGTATTGTTCCTGTACTCAACTACTGTCCCTACTGTCTGGGTCTTTATCCACCAATCTGACCAGGAACCCTGCAGACTAAAGTTTCCCAGCTGGGCCTCTTGTCTGGGCTCGGAAACCCAGCATGCCCTGTCACTGTTAGGTGGGGAAGTGAAGTTGAGCGCTTCCTCTGAGATGGGGACCCCCATGCTGGGACGCTCTCCGCATGGATGACAGGAGTGCCGGCCCCCGAAGACTTCCAACCTGTCAGCATCAGCAGACCGACCATCTCTTTCCTCAAACAACGTGGATATCACAGCAATGCTCCCGCAGATTTAACTGCTTCACTCTATCTTTTGTTGTGATAAAGTGCATATCACAATGGCTGTGAATGTTTGCTTTACAATCTTAAGAGTTATCAAAGAAGAAAAATAATACTTGACCAACAAAAGCCAAATAAGCACAAATGCTTTTCCGTTTTGAATCTTAAATACACAGGATTGTCTTTCCCACAAAGCACAAATCAGACCAATAAAGCTCATTCTGATTCTGATATAAACACTGTGCATTCCAGCTTACTGTAGCTCTCATTCCTCCCTGACAGTGATTGACATGTGTTTGCAGAGCTACTGGAAAGTCAGACACGGGACATATGTGAGTCCCACCCTCCTGTCATGTCCACCTTCCCATGCGTCCTTTGTGGTGGAGGTGGAGGTGGCAGGAGCAGTCAGGAGCTTGTCGGAGCAACAGGAAGAGGCCAACGCACTTCCACACACGCACACACCCAGACGGCTTTCCTCTCCTTGACAGGAACAACCCTCCAACACTCTCGCTGTCAGCTCCCCCTGTGAGTTTGTCAGCTGTCATTAACTTACCAAAGTTCCAGCAGGCCAGGCGGCTTCCCCTTGTTCCCACCCCCCTCATAGGTGACTCTCCCCAGGGGTCCATGCTGGAAATGTCAACTTCTCTGTGAGGAACATCCATCCTGTCAACGCAGATGTCCAGAAGTCATAGAAACATTAAGTACATGAAAATCTACATGACAAAAGAATGTTTTATATGTGTAGTACACATGTTTTTAGTGTAGTTGTACCACTTTGAGAGTGTTTTTGTAGCCATTTACATGATGTTTTGCATTGTAGATGCAAACTATGAATACGAAATGCAGATTCAGTCTTTATGAGTGCGTGTATGTGTGTGTATGTATGCTGGGGAACAGCATGTGTGGAATGTGTGTGTGATATAAAGGCTCTCTCCTCGTGACACAATGGTGTCTTTGACAGCCGGGAGAAGGGAAGGCTTTGTTTGGTGACACCACACAGTGTTGTGAATGCTCGACATAGCTGCCATTCCTCTCTCTGTGTCGTCTGCCAGGCCACTGGCTTATCAGGGATTCCTCTGCTTTCTCTCTGCCCACGCACACTCCTCGCATATATGTGTGTGTGCCTGTATGTGTAACCGAGGGAAAGAGTTTGTGATGCAGAGTAGTTAACTCGAAGGAAAATGCTAATAAGCTTCGGAGGAGAACGGGCCCACTGTTGGGTTACATATCCCTCCTCAAGTGGACCAATTTGGCTGCCTGATTTTCAAACAGTCTCAAGTAGTTAGCTGGTATGGGTTAGTTTAAACAAAACGGATGTGTAATTTGTTATTATAAAAGTGATGATAAGCACAAGAAATTACAATGATGGTCACAACAGCAGCTCCATGTTTTCTAATGAAAACAAAATACCTTTTTGCACCTGCAACACAGATATTTAGAAGAAGTACATCTTAAATCAGTCAGTGCAAAGTCCAAAAATGTGTTACACAGCAGGGGAATCAAAACCATTTTGTTAATATTACACATGTTCACATCCTGCTCCCAAAATAGAGCTGACTCCTTAGTGCATTGACTTGTTGTTCCAGCACATTCTGCAAATGCATCATTGAATTCAGATCTGGAGAATGAGGAGGCTCTAGGATTTACTCCTTCAACTCTATGTCACTTTCCTCAAATCTTTCCTGAAACATTTTTGCAGCACCATGAAGTAACCTGCTAAAACGACGCCATTGCTACCAGGGAATACAATTTCCATGAAGAGCTGTAAGTCATTTTGTGTAGGTTGGTGTGTCACAGCAGCGTCTATGTGAAATCCAAGAGTTTTCCTGCCTTGAGCATCACATTTCCACTATTGATTTGGCTTCCTCCTGCAGTACATCCTGCTGTTGTCTCCTCCAGACTAGTTTGTGCTACAGTAGCTCTACTGTTCGACAGTAGTCACTCCCCACTTCCAGCTATGAACCCTTTTCCCCCATGACCCTGCAGCCAGTTCACAAGTTGCCCTTCCTGGGACCACTTTCATTAGGAAGTAACCACTGTAACCATTCACCTTTTGCTCTTGTTTTTGCCCAACTGTTTTTTTATTTCCATAAAACCTGAGTGATATTTTCCAAGTTATGTGACAAAGCCATGTTTTGTTTAGAGTTTAAAGTCCTAAGAACATTGACAATAGATGTGTTTAACATTTTTTTTACCATTTCTTTATTTGTCATTATTTTTACTTGAAAAAAAGGACACAGGCAAGACATGAAGCCTCATGGAGTCATTAGGAGTTTTTAAATTGGATCCCGTTATTTTCACATAATTTTCACACAGGAACAGTGAATTCACAACTTTTGGATTTATCATGCAACTATTGATTGGTAAGCCAATAAGTGTTCCTGTTGCACATGTCACATCCTGCCTTATTTGGAGCCAGTTGCATCCATTGAAAACCTTTTCATTATTTTTTAGGATCATATGGATCTGTTGGAGCCTATGCTCCTGGGGTGTTTCTATTGAACTGTATTTTCCAAATGACTGTGATTTACACAAAATGTCTTGAAATTTTCTTTTTTTAAACACAAAAAAGAAGAACAATTCGACTTCGAAGAAGATAGACAGAAACATCTTTAGTTTTGGACAAATTATTACAACTGCTGCTATCGCTGTTATGAAAATGGTCAACAGAAGAAGGTCGGCAGATGATCATTTAAATGGTCATTCGGTCTGGTCATCTGACTATCTGACTACTGAATGCACATGTTCTTTTATCAAACATTGAGTGATTATACTGTAGTGATGTGATTGCCAAACTGTTTTAGCTGTTTTTTTATGTCTCTTTTGTTGATGTTGTTCAATGTTGTTGAATGTGTAACTGATGTGGACCTGCTGCCTTCTTGGCCAGGACCCCCTTGCAAAAGAGATTTTAATCTCAATGGGATTATTCCTGGATAAATAAAGGTTAAATAAAAAAAATAAAACATTTGACCGACTACATTCCTACAGTAATGATTGAGATGTGCAAATGCAAGAAAAGAGGTTCCATTGCACTTTTGTGCTAAACAGGACTAATGAAATGTCTGAAAAACCACCTCATGAAAGCATAAAAAGGTTTTTGCGATATTTTCGTTTTTTTTTTTTTCAAATTCCTTTTTTCAGGTTTGCAATTCTGTTATAGTGATTGGACATTGAGTTTTTTTATATTTAGCTTTGATACTCCTGCAGCCTCAGTCCCTTGCATTTAGGTACTCCACACCCAGCTCACGACCAACAAATAACTAAATAATTATGCTCCCCATATCACCCAAACGATCATCTCAGCTGTTCGTTTATGGTTATATAACTCTGGTTTGAGTGGCTTTTTAAACCAAACATAAATGACTGATCTTGAAAAAAGCCCTCTACAGCTCATCAGAACTTATATTTTCTCAATATGCAGCTCTTTGCAGGAAGGGAGACATCCAGGAAACAGTGAAGCTGGGCGTGAAATCAGGGCCCGGGTCATGGATGACACATATTTCTTTATTCTTCACTTTTCATATGCACAATGGAGAACAGTGTACTTGACACAGATTCACTTATGGAGCAACTGTTTTGGCAGACGAGAATGCCAAGGCTAAAGGACTCTATGGTACATCAAATGCTTACACAGTATAAGCACAGATGCTTCTAAGAACACAGTGAAGAGATCATGTCATCTGTCACAGAGCTATATGGTTTCTTTGGTACGGCATGTCTGCCATCACCAGCCTTGTTCAACTTTAGGGATCCAATGCACACTTCAGCAGCTGCGGCTTTTTACTTATTTCTGAACAAAATGTGTAAAAACAAATATATGAAACTTAATTTTTAAGAGTTAATGGAGAAACTGTAGTGTCTATGCAAACCTGATCTTGGGCTGTTTGTTACAAAGTTTATATTTTCTTCCTTTCCATCCACTGATCCCTTTCTTTCATCATCCTGTTCGTCTCAACACTACACTACAACGTTACTGAAAAGCTTAGTCTTTTCTCTGGTCTCAGTAATGCTAACACAATATTTTTCAAGATGCTTTAACTCCAGCTTACGTATGGTGCCCACATGTGCAAGAGTGTGTAATTCTGGGCACATTAACTCATGGACACACAAAACACATACTTAGAAACAGCTGTTTCTGTGTATTTTCAGTGCCAGTGTGTTTTTTATTTTTATTTTTTTTCCCCAGTTTGATGTGTTTATATAACATTTAATGACCCCTGCAAAGTCTTGCCAACACAGCACATCAAATCTTCATAGCTGGAGGTTTGCTTGGTTTTGTCATTTTGAGTTACGACCTCAGTTCCAAAATCGTTGGAATACGGTGTAAAATGTATATAAATAGAGAATGCTATGATTTACATATCTCATGAAACCATTTTCTAAACACAGAAAACAGATCATTTGTCCAAGCTGAGCAAATTTGGCTGACCTTTTCAATTAACAACAGCCGTATCTAAGAACTGCTGGAGGTTTGGAGGAGGGACCCTGTCCTGTTCTTGTCTATTTTGATCAGCTGTCTTTGTCAGATTCTTTTTTCATCATGTGCCAAATGTTTATCTTTTTTTGGTGAATGGTCTTTACTACTGACTGGTCAGTTTAGCACCCAGACCCTTTTACTTGAGGCCATGCTTTTCTAATGAATGAATGCAGCGTGCTATTGAGGATTGTCTTCTGGGAGTTGTTTTTGCTTTAAAGTCTTTGCACGCCTTTCAGCATTAATGTGTCATTTCCAGATATGCTAGCTGTCCATTCCATGGTCATTAATGCGACATCAGAGATGCAGACTCTTGAAATGAGCACTGATATCAAACTGGATGGACTGTCTCCTCCTTAGAGGATGTGAAATCCATGCTTACCAAAATACTTTTTCACATGCTAGAGTTCAAACCCATATTTTTGATAGACTGGAAGTATTCCTGAGAAGATACTGTGATTTCCATTACAGTTTTAAATTTCGTACCACCTAAAGACGCCTCTTAATGAGCATCTAACACTGATTTTTTTAAATGTATCATTTTATTTCTATTTTAGATCCACAATTTTTGTTGTCCATGTCCCAGGTTTTATGAAAGTGAGATAATATTTTCATGAAATGGTAAAATTACTCTCTTTTAGCATCATAGGAGTTCATGGGCATTGCAAAATCATGCCAGTGTTTTTATTCACATATTACAGAATGTTTCACTTTCTTTGGAATTTAAGTTGTTCAAATATATAATTTTTTTCTGATTTATCTATACCTGGATTTTCAGTTAATTGTGTTTTTATTACTAATATGAACAAGTGTCCACTTTAGATTGATATAGGAAAGCTTTGTGTGGCACCAGGCTTGCACACTGATTCCTGGGATCTCTGGAGGGGATGAGAGAAGCCCTCGACCATCTGCACTTCGGTGAGTCATTGCAGTTTCTGCAAAACATAAGCTGAACAATAAATATGAAATATTATAAATAGAAAAATATATGTAATATACACAAACAGAGTAGAACAATATTTCACCCTGAAACAGCCCCATTTAGTAATTGTATGGTATTTAACAAGCCAAACAACATATTTAGGGAAAGAACCATTGCCTCCCGAGCTGTGGAGTCTCAGAAAACCCCAACGACAGATAAGAGAAGCTTTCAGTAAAAACAGTATTCTGTAAAAACCACAGGTGTCCAGAAAGGACAGCAGGAATTTGGATAGCATACAGATAGCGTTTATAGAGCGTTTATATAGTTTAACCAGTTGATGAGTCATAACAAGTAGTTTGATGTCAAAAAAAGCCATTTTGCAGTTGAAAAACATGATCTCCGGTTCAACGTGAAAGAAAACTGGGATGTTTCAAAGTGTACAAATCTTTTATCATGATGTGTTACAGAGGATAAGTACAGTGTCAAGTTTGAGGCCATGCTTCTCGTGGTTTAAGATTTGAGCAGAACCTGCGGTGACTTTGTTACCAGGAAACGCCTTTGAATTCCCTGTGATGTCATCTATGATCTCATGGAGAATACCATGCTGATATGTTGTTCTATTTAACTGTTTATGTCATGTGACCTCAGAATGAACTTGAGTTTGTTGTCCACTGCAGTTTGTTTCGTCAACTTTCAAGTGTTTCCAAGAAGAGAAGGTCGAGGCCTGAATCATCTGGTGAACTCCAGCGCAGCGTTCATGGTGACTAGCATATTATAACCAAAATGGCATAGAGGGTATCGTATCACATGACTTCACTATTACATGAAATTTCAGTTTGTGATTGTGTCACAGTTCTGCATTATTAATGGACGCAACCTCCTCAACTGTCCTCTTCACCAAAGAGTCATTCATATTCATTTCTAGCCTTGGTCATGCTACATTTTTGAACTGAACTATTTGACAAGTGACACAGTAAATACAAGTATTGTCAAAAATAAATAATATGACAACCAATATATATATATATATCCTTATTATAGCACAGGATCTTTTTCCTGCCTTTGTGTTTTTTAAAACCCACAGCTGACACAAAAAGAGATAAGGCCATCATGCCTGGGATGAATTCATGCATTTAGGCTTGGATTTGTCTCAAAAAGAAACCAAACCCAAAACAGCAAGCAGCTACAAGTTTGTAAACTCAAACACAAATGAAGCAGCTTACATAAACTTTAGAATCAAATATGTGTTTTTTTTACAAGAATGTTCTCCAACTTCTAACCTGATTCTGACATTTCTGCCAAAGAAAGTCAAAAAGTAAACCTTTTTTGGTGATCCAACATTCATCTTAACTCACAAACCAGGATTTCCAGGTTTCAATCAATTATCAGAATCAGAAATACTTTATTAATCCGTATAGGGGAACATTTCTTGACAATAAAAGCAAATCTGCTGACATTGTTGTCCTTTATACAATCGTCTCAATTTTTTTTTTAAGCTTTTCTTTTTTTAAACACCACTAAAATTGAGTTAAGCGCCATCCTCAGTGGTTGGCAATGGGAGGTTGAGTTATTCTTGTCACTTTCCCAACACAATGCCTTTAGGGAACAATTAGGCACCTTTTTATGTCTTATATTTTGTTGCAGCTTATTTCATCACACTCCTCTTCTGCTCCTCCCTCTGAGACTAAAAAAGTACAGATGTGCGCACACACACACACACAAAGACACGATAATGTAAAGTCGCATGGTCCATTAACTCTTCCAGTCTCCCAGGAGCTTCCTTCAGTTCAATTGCAACCATTCCATGAGGCTCATCGGCACTGCTGTGGGAATAATATTAACAAAAAAAGAATTAGCCTTTCCAGTGGCCTCTTTCTCTGTCCTTCAACACATGTGCGTTGGATTTCAGATCATATTCATGTATTTCCTTGCGTCTGTGCATGTTTTTGGATGTATGCACTTGTGTTGTCCCTTTTTGCATGGTTTACCTTCCTCCTATAAGGTTCATCAGCTGTACTGTATGCGTGTCTAAGTGGGCTGTGTGTGTGTATACTTTAGATTGTATAGTCAAATGGGAATGTTTCTGTAAGGTGTGTTTGCAAGCATGCCCTGTTCATGTTTGTGCATTCATGTATGAGTGTGTTTTGCATTGGCAGAGGCGCTGCTCCCACGTCCCTGAGAATGAGGCCAATCAGATCGGACAGACAGTTTATTTCCAAATACTAGCGTCTGGCCTGCTGCCTCACACACATTCCATTACTTCCAGACAGACTTTCAGAAGCAGGAATCAAAAGGCATTGGCGTTGTTAAAACATGACATTCCCAAAAAAGGGCTGCTGGGCCCTGAGACTACCCAGAAACATCCCACATGACTCAACTCTGCAGGAATTACAGCATCGTCAGGGTCGATGATGAAGGTCCTCTCATAGATATAGTCCCTCTCAAGTGCCCTCCTTTCCTCTCTATTTCTGTACTTCTGCCTCTGTTTCGTCATGGTTTCTCATTTATTAGACACTCTTAATGACAAAATCAAAACATTCGGATCATAGTATCACTCTTGACAGAGATCTGTCAAACACCAGGCCAATGTGCAGGCCATGCAAGGAAAGATGGGTTTATTGTGTAGGTTTAAACTCGAGGAGTGAATGTGAATGGTTTTGCGTAAGCATTCAATCCAAAGTTTCCTCATTAATTGTCACAAAGGCCTTCGTGATTGGAAGGAGAGAGGCAATTGAACTTTGAAATTAGATTTGAGGCTTCTCTCTTACTGTTTGGCTGGGGGGACATGATTGCATCCACTACGATCCGCTGCAGAATTACATTCTTAATTTGAAGCCAGACCAAAAAGGTGGGAAACTGGTGTGTTAAATTTCACTGAGACCTGTGCAAAAGAAATGGGTGCCGATTGTTCTCATAAACATATTTAAACCCAGAACTGAAGTTTTTATCTTGCAAACATGTATGGAAAGAAACAAAGAAATAATAGAGAGTAGGTTGGAAATAGGCTTTTTTTAATTTATTTTTTTTATGCAGAATGAGTTTAAGAGGATGTTTAGAACCAGCACTTGTTATACAATTATATATATTTAAAATTAAAATGGCACATATACAAAATACATGCATTAAAGGTGTCTTTTTCATCCTTTTTCTTTTTTTCTTTTTGTTTTATCATCACATCTGATGAAATATGTCTTGATGGATAAAAAATGATCCATATAAAACCAGATTATGAAAAATGTGGGTGTCTCTATATCCCCATGAATAACCCTGGTGTCCACACACTCACTCGCACACACACTAGATGAACATTGTGTGTTTTGTGAGTGGGAGTTAAGGTCAAACTTCACTATCACGGCTTGTGTCAATGTATTCAGCTCCAAAAAGAGGCTGACCAAGGCAGCCATCAATTCAACAGTGGGTCGATTCATCCTACCAGCAAGTCGGCCTATTAGAGAGGGGGGCTTTGACGCAGCTTAAGTGACCATTTCAACGTTTAACAGGGGTCCATCAGCTTCCAGTGACGTCCGGTGCCTTCTTGTGATGTTGTTCAGGCATCACTTTGGGGTAGGGTTGATTCAAAGGGTCATAAATAGAAAATTATAATAGAGGGAGGAGAACGACTGGACCCATATTCATAGGTGCAAAGTCAATGTTCTTATCAGATACAGTGTTGTTAATTAAAAAGTAAAATGCATGAGTAAAATGGAGGCCATTACAATTGAAGCACATTTAATGAAATCATTAAATAACTAATGACATTATTAGGTTGGTATTGTTGCAAAAGTCCCTCCAAATCCTGTTCGTTTCACTAAAGTCGTCCGTAAGCTCTACAACTTTGTGCCATCATCTCATTTTGCAGTCACACTAACAGCTTTGTTCAACTAAATTCACAAACTCGCACCCACATTTGTGTAAAACCTGGAATCCTCATAATAATCTGGAAAGAGAGAAGTTACAACACCAAGGAGATTAGGCAGAAAGAGAGGAAGAAATTAAAATATCCGCCGTTCCACACCGCCGAGTTGAGCAGTATTGCCATGAGAATAATAATACTTCCTTAATACCCTTAATGCTCTGCCATGTTTTATCCAGTGTTATTCTCATCCACTTTACTAAAGTCACTTAATTCCATTTATATTTCAGCACCCTAATAATTAGACAAATCTAAATGTCTGAATCAACTACGAAACCATTGAATAATTAAAACATTTTCACACATTTCCATTGCCAAAAAAGTGGATTTTAAGGCCTTTTCCCTGAAGAGCATTCATGCTCCCAGATTCCTAGAGCACGGAAAGCCTTTTACAGCGCATAAGGGGTAAATATTAAAATATTCATGTGTCAATTAAACCTGTGGAAATTAATCTAATAAATATAATCCGACAAGCTATTACAGGCTCTTAAACAGCTGAAGTTATTATGAGGATAAATCCTTGGGTCCTTTGGTGGTAATGCTGACTGCCTGAGTTTGACTCCTGGAAATCTGAAGCACCTGAAATCCTTCTTCAGCTGAAGTAATATGAAAAAAAATTGACAGGTGCACTGCTTTAGTTTCAGTGTGTTCGGTGCAAAAGTTCAGAATTACATCTTCAACTTTGTTTTTATTCTTTTCGTCTGAATTATATTGCTTTGTTCGAAATTTCTGCCCCAGCGCTTTTTCTCCTTCATTTATCCCGAAGGACACAGTTTTGCAAGGCCCAGACAGAAATAAACTTGTATGGGTTCAGACATGCTGGAAGAGTGTGCCTGCCACTGTCTGGTGGCCGGGCAACACAATGCTCAGTTTTGGACCGCCTGTAAAAGTAAAATAAATTGGGAACACTCTGGGCCAAACACCAGAAATAAAAGGCATAATGTTCCAGATAAATGGAACTGGGGGGGAAAAGCAAAGACAGGAATTCAAGTGTATTATCAGATCTGCAGCCATGCAATGCAGACGTTGAACTAAGACAAAGCTCAGTTTACTCAGGTACTGTCATGATTTCACCAGTTCTGTTATGCCATATTAGAGTGAATTTGGTTTTCCAGGCCAGTTCAAAATAAGAAAGAAGATCCAGAACATTCTGAATGGGGTTTTGATCTTATCTTAACAGTCCAACTTCCAGTGTTCCTTTGCATCGATGTAACTCTCAGGTCACTATTAGGTGTATATATACTTATTATGGAGAAGCTGGTAAAATTGCTTTGCATTCCCAGGGACCTGATATCTTGTCTCGGCCTCACAGGCCTTGTAATTGTTCTGGGTCCAGCCCCTGAACTGCAGAGCCGTCTTTACAGCTTGCATTAGCATACATAATACTGCTCTGCGGACTCAAAGAGTCATGCCAATTGAAAAGCAATCATTTTCACAGCGGAGCACTGCCACCGCCACTTTAATTGAGTGCGAGAGTACTTGAATGTGTATGTGCATGGCATCATGAGACCGGAGATAATTGGTTGTGCAATACAACATACAAAATATGCTGTTGATTCAATGATTGGGGCTGATTACTATTGTCTAATTGTGTCCCATGGGTAGGAACATGTGTTTGTGCCGTTTGTCAGAAAACGGGAGGTGCAGACAGTAATTGCCAGACCCCCTCCCTTTTAAGTGTTAGTGCTTTATCTATTAAAAAAAAACATTTTTTAAACACACGCGTACACATAAACACATACAGATACAGATAGGACACAGATGAATATACACCACAATAACTGTTAAAGCTTCATGGCGCAAGCATGGGCCTTGAGGGCCCATAAAAGATATTACAATAAAGAGCAGAATTACACTTCATAAAAATGCCCCACTGTTTAGTGGCAATCAGGCATAATTATAAGTATCTTGTGCTTTGCTTGGATTGCTTTTGTCATATTACAGAGTCAATAAACAGAGACATGGCTGCATTATCCATGCCCACAATGCCATATTCCTTATAAACGTGTGGACGCATGGTTTTTGTTTTCAACTGCTATTTTACCTTGAATATTTATAGAAGAACAAATGATTGTTTATTTGCTTTTTTGTATAGATAAAATTAAGGTACATACAACATTTACTGTGGCTTTTTTTTTAATTTACTTTAGTGTCTTTACAGATAACTTCCTGCCTGATCAGAATTCCAACTGTAAACCCACAAAAAGTCTGTGCAATCATTCTACATTGTCTCTTTTTGTCTTAAATGGTCAGAATTACTCCTGTGAGGAACATCTACGACCAATTAATGTTAACAGAGCAGCGATTTCCGTACAAAGTGGACAAAGCAAAAAGCCTTCATTAATGTGCTGGCTGGCTCATTTCTTTCAGTGTCAAGTAAAAGCCTGCTGGGAAAAAAGTGACTGAATCCTGAAAATGTGTGTTAATGGCAGTGGCTGCTAATTAGCCAAATAGAGAGAGGGGGCATTAATCTTAAATGGTAATTGTAGACCATCCAAGTATTGAGCATACTTGGCACTGCCTGACAAACCTTAAGGCAAACTGTTAAGTTGGGGGTCAAAAGGAGATGCAAGGTGTGGTGTATCTTTACAGCACAAAGGTCTATTTCAGTATCTTTGTTTTAGTCAGCAGCTTGGTTTGAATTTGAAGTAAGTTTGGTGTGTAGTATTTTTGATTTTCCCACAGCTTTTTTGTTAATGTTGACTTAATTCTCCGAGTAGTTTGTATGAACTTGAAATGTATGATCTGAATGTTATTGTTGGATCATTATCGGGATTTATGAGGGGTGTTTACTTTAAACATGTGTATCAGCGTCCAGCTAATAGAAGACATTAAGAATATTTGAATGTAATTGTGGAAACCTACGTCACCAGTTTCACTGGGTTAAAGGACATGATGAAGTTTTAATAATGTCAAGCCACACAAAGACTTTAAATTGTGAACCGTAAGGCTCTTGTGTTCGATGAAATACTGCCGCCCACTGGCTCATTGGTGTAACTACACCGCAGCGCACTTCGCTGCAGGGTTAAAAACTGACCTCAAGACATTCAAATTAATCTGTAACAAGATTAAAGTTCCTATTTTGTAAATTAAGTCCGATTAAGCTTTTTAAACGAGCTAACGTAGCAATTTGTGAATGTTTATGGCTAAAAGAAAGAAATAAGTGGGGAATTAATTAAAACTCAATTGTTTGGAAGGAGTTGCCAAGGCAACGAGATTTTTGTTTTAAAGGCAGAGTTTATAGGCCTTAAAGAAGACGGAATAACGAAGTTAGGTTTCATTGTGTGTATATATATATATATATATATATATATATATATATATATATATATATATATATATATATATATATATACATACACACACACACACACACAAGGGGTGTAACGCCTTTTATTTGCCCCTCAGTAGATAAGGTGAGAGCGCCACTTAAAGTAAACCAGTGACTTAATTTGAAAAGTTTTACCGGAACCTCTTTTTTTTTTATTTACGGAAAGTTTGAAAGACAAACTGTAGATTTTAGTTTCTTTTGTCGCTATGAACCACCGGTCAAAGGGTACCGATGTAACTAAAACAGTGGAAAAGCTGATGCAGAAATATCTGGAGCGAAGGAAACAGGTTTGACATTAACAATAACTTAAATTAGGTTATTTCACTTTGTATCTCTCTCAGAGTCCCCACCCCACCCGATGAATGAACGAACATTTTCTCTGTTTTCTAACCATGTCATAGGTAATGTTGATATTTGACAAACCGAGCTTGATCTGTTTTTTTTCTGGTTAGTTGAACTGTAGGCTACAGTTAAAAAGTTCTTAGCTCTTTAATGTAAATCTTATTCCTCGTCCGTACTAGCACTGAAGTTAGTTTTTGAATCACAGCTATCTGCAGAAGCCAAAAGGGTCATTCCGCTGTATTTTTTTTATTTTTATTTTACTTATTTATTAATTAACACTTAGACTAATGTAGATTCCCCAGCAAGAACCCAAAACATTTAGATTGGCCAGACCAGGATTGCATCAGCACACCTGATCTTAATTAATGGTCATCATGAGCCTGTCACCTGTTAAGGCTGATTTATGGTTCCGCGTTCGATTTAACCTAATATAATACATCCATGGTTTTAACCTTAACGCGGAACCATAGGCTTACACGTCTGTTAATGACGCAGCTACGTTATCAGGGTGTTGAAACAGGAGGAACGTGTAAAAGATGCAGGACATCGCAGCCCTCGAGGACCAGGGTTTCCCACCCTTCCCTCAGATTGGAAAGAAAAGTATGAGTAAAAGAATGCTCAACCCTTCTGTCTGCACCACTTTCAATCAAGGCACATAGAGAGTAATGAACAACATCTCTCTTAATCTCTCTCTAAATCTTTTGGGTCTTAATACCACCTATTTGGATCCTATATATCTATATATCCTATATTGGGTCTTTTATTTACACACACACACACACACACACATACACACACACACACACACACACACATATATATCTATATATATATATATATATATATATATATATATATATATATATATATATATATATATATTAATAATAAGCTTTATTAAGGACACATGGTCCATAGCACAACAGACAAAGGCTACAATATATATATATATATATATATATATATATATATATATATTATGTATGTATGTGATGGAAAATTTTGCCTTGGCCACTTGATTAAACCAAAACTGCAGAGAGCAGCAAAATATAGCCTTGGCCCAAGAGTGTACAGGCTGGTAGTCTGCTCAAAAAAATGATTAACTGACCGTAAAGATGTTTTTATCTATTCGAATCATAAGAATGAATCATCCCTTATGCCTTAAAATCAGTATACTTCCTTTGTTTCATTGTCATTCTGCATTGAGACGCCTGATGTATGTTCTGACCCTTTTGCATGCAACAGTTTAATTAAATCTACTGAAATCTGGATCATCTCTCAAGTCTTATTCTTGGTAACTTAGACACTCAGTTTCAGTCCAGTTATTCACCTAGTTGGAAAGAACGTATTAAAGAGCATTTAATATTTTTTTTCCACAACAATATATTACAGTGTATAGACCATACCATTTATAAAAAAAAAAAAAAGCACCCAAAACTACCATAGGTGAAACAAAGTGCTGCACATGGGTCAGTACTAAGAACTATTACACTTAAAAAAAAAAGAGAGCTGAGCTGAGAACAATTTAGATTTAACACAATAATAATGATTAAAACGCCTTGGATCAAATAAAGAAACTGAGTCTGAGTTTGAAAGCCAAAGAATAAAAAGGGGTTTTAAGATGGGTTTTAAAAATGGACAGTGAAGGATCCTCCTGAATGTGTAAGGGCGGGTTATGCCACAGTTGGGGAGCTTCCTCCGAGACCTCGGTACATGCAGGAGCAGCATGTCAACCGACCTGAGTGACCGAGGGTGAGTAGGGGTGAAGAAACTCAAGGCAGGTAAGGTGGGGCAAGATCATTTATACATTTAAATACAAACATAAGGATTTTAAAAGTGAACTCTTTACAACACAGGCAGCCAGTGGAGTGAAGCCAGGACAGGTGATGTGCTCTCTTTTAGGAGTACCAGTTAAAAGTCGTGCGCAGCACTCTGACATAAGATTAATTTTGATCATTCATACTAAGTTGTATGGTTTTCATATCCTGATTCTATTTGTATTCTTATTTTTACATACATACATACATACATACATACATACATACATACATATATATATATATATATATATATATATATATATATATATATATATATATATATATATATATATATACATATGTGTTTTGTAGTCCTTTTTTAAATTTTATTTTTATATCCCAGATCTGCCTTTTATCATGATTTTTCTTTCGTGCTGTCTGACCATTTCTCTTAGTTGTTTTTTTTTTTTTTTTTTAATTTGTACAAATTGAGGATAAAGGCTTCATAAATCTCAAACTGTGTTTTATATATTCTTTACAATCTAGGATATAATTGTATCTACTTTTCAACAGTCCACATTTTGTTGTTTTAGAACAGGGCACGATTTAAGGTGGCCTTGACACAATAAAATGTGGTGGATTGGCCCTTTAGCCCTCTAGCAAATGTGTGAATGTGAATCAGAAACTCTTTAAATCTTCCTGTCTGAGTCTTCCTGTCTATAGTTGCTATGGCAGAAGCATCACAAAAAAACACAATCAACACCATTGCAATTTGTGTTGAAATGTACTTTTAACTAATTGTTTTTTTCTTAAAATGAGTCATTGTTCCCTTTTTTTGGTGTTTAGGTACCACCCCTGCCATCGTCAGATGACTTTGACTTTGAGCCCAGTGATGGTGAGTGGGCCTGCTCGTCACAGAAACTTCAGATGAAACACTGCCCGGCCAAGGAAATGAGTCACTAATTTGTTATTGGACCACTTTTAGCGTCCATTTTCACATATTCATGGTGCTGTTCCAATAAGATAATACCCACCCCTTTTTTTCCCTTTGTTAACATCTTGAATTGATGGACCAATATTTGAACGAATTTATGAAATCTTTATCTGTCAAATTCCAGGACATATAAGTTATAGTTTTTATAGGGAAACATAAGTCTTATGTTACTCTGTTTATCTGTTTAGAAGCTGTACAAAGGCATCCCGTCCACGGGTCCAGACATCCAGCTAATGAACTGAAAAGCTACAATGAAGCATTACGTGAGCTCTTTGAAGCAGTTACTAACTGTCCTGACCAGTAAGTGACCAGTGAAGCAGTTCCTGCACATTCGACATGAGAGTTATACCATTTTTGCCATCTTTTAAAGGTTTGGTATTGACGGTAGTCTGCATAGCAGCAATGAGGAAGTGAGTGCAGACTCTTCAGAAATACCACTTCAGGACTCTCAGGTGCTGATCACAGAAACAGGTGAGTAATTGTGTCAGAGCAGGCGACTGCTTACACTTTCTAGGACAGAAGACCTGGCGACTCACCATCTCAGGTCACAAGATGAGAGGCTAAAAGTATTTTAAGGTATCTACACACCTAAAAAAAAACAAAGGTATCTACATCGTAAGGGAAGAAATCAGATGACATATTTGGTTGTTTGAAGAATCTAAACAATTTAAAAATACACTATTTAGGTTCTTCCAGGGCCACTTTACCATTAATCCTTGATTTTCACAGTTCTTGACATGTATTTGCTCCCTTTTGTTATTTCTGACATTCTTTGAAGCTACATCAGTTTAAAAAAAAAAATAATAAAGTAGTTAGGTATGTAAGCCAATTTTCTTTGCCCCTGTCTATCCAGATGTGACTTTGCCTTGGTCTCTGGATGGGAATTGTGAGTTTCATGAAATGAACCAAGAGAGAGAGTCACAGTGGGCCGGTCTGTTCCCTGACTCATGTGGCTCCTCTTCCTTGCTAGTAAAGGTTTACCAAGAAATGATGATCATCTACAAACAGCTGAAGGTGAGAGAAAGATGTGGAAATAATGAGCAGTAATTAATACATTATTGACAAGATACATCCATTAGATACAAGAGCAGGTTCTATTGTAATATGGAATTATGCATCCACATTAATGCTCACACTTTAAGAGCTGAGGTGTTTTGTTCGTTTCTTCGTATTAGAAACGATGAGAAAGAATGTCATTTGTTAAACCTTGCATGTGCAAATTCAGGCAGAGAGGCAAAGCCAGCAGCAGAGGGAGAGGTTGTTGCAGGAACGAGAGAGGAGGCTGAAACAACAGGAGGAGGCTTTTGGAAGGTTGGCGGGACTGGAGGAGATGGTTCACTCTCGCATACTGGCTATAGAGGAGGTCAGACATCTTTCTATGGTTCACCAAGCAAAGACTGGGTCTTATATTTCTTTCTCATACTGTAGTCCCTCTACCTCCTGATCTGGTGCTCCAGATGGCGAGTTATAGAGAGCCATCTGGGAAGTTTTAATGGGCTCTAGATATGAACATGCATCTTCAAAAATATACTTTTTTGATGAACCATCTTTCTGTCACAGGATAGCTTTCACGAATTGGATTTTATGAAGGGCCTTTCATTAAATAAAATCAATCTCACAAGAGCAGAACTGCATTTGTGATCAAAGAAGGACATCTCATCCTTCCAAAGGAGAGTAATTACAGACTCTAAATAGAAGTTTAATTCAACACAGTAACTTGCTGAAATACTGATTATATTGCTATAATATTGATGGACAAGTATTTGTTTGTGTGACTAGCCTCTTTACCTTGTCGCTCCAGAAACACCAGCAAGACCTGATGGAGCAGCGGCATCTTCTACAAGAAAAGAACAAGGAGAACAAAAGGCTCAAATCCAACTTTGACACCATTAAAGAGTTGAATGACAACATGAGGAAACAGGTCTGCAGGTCGTTTTCTGTTTTACAACATACTCATATGAGCATCTTAATTAATGCTAACTTGTTAATGTAGGATGGTGGGGTGTAGAATTCAAAATGAGGAAGATGGCAACATCCTGCTAAACCTGAGGAGTGAGGGGCTTGATCCACAGGAGGGCACCACAACACAACATTCTTGCGTGTACAAGTTTAACATACTAGAATGCCCTTTCCGAGGTTTGAAACGTATAATTTTATTCTTTTCACTGTATAAACGGTAATGATAAAAGATGAAAGAAATACTAAATCATTTTTATTTCATAAAGTTATGGAAATAGAATAGTTGCTTCTAACTTGACAGAAGTCCCCTCTTAATATCTGAATTAATTGGACATATTTATAAATGACTCTGCAAGAGGTCTCACGATATAAAGGGCCCTGTGAAAGTATTTCAGTAACACTTTTGGATTATATTTAAAAGACTACTGAAAACAGTCCAAATTCGACTCATGATATTTGGAATACCTTCTAATGCTATTATTAAAAAAAAAGAAGAACTGAATGTGAATGTTTTTTAGTTTTATTTTTTTCTTCAAAGAAAATGACAATAATACAAATAATAGTTACTTACATGTTCAGTTCTTTTTTTTAAATCTTCTTTTCTATCAATTGTTTCTCATTTTAAAAGATTTAGCATATTCTAAGTGGTTTGCATGTAGGCAAAAAACATGTTTTGATTCCAGACTGTAGGAAACAAAAAGTGGAAAATAAATCATAGGGTGTTAATAAGATATCAAGGGTCTTTTTTTTATTTATTATTATTATCATTTTACTAGAATGAAAAGCATGCCAGCCAGCCAGCCAGCCAGCCAGCCAGCCAGCTAGCTATAATTATACCAAAGAGCGCCAGAAAACTCTCTGATCCTATGATATGATTATTAAATGTTTGGCCACAGCTTCCGACAGCATGTGTGGAGTAAACTTTTACTGATCATAAAATCATTCCTGCAATCTTACCCACACATGGAGATGCTTTTACAGCTGTGAAGCTGTGAGACTGCTCAAGAAAAACGGAGAGATGGATGCTGAAACGTCTGGAGCTGTGCTGAATGAAAACATTGTCCGGCATGCTTAATGTTTTAGGAGTTGAGGGCAAAGGCTTAAGTTTAAGAAGACAACGGTTTGAGGCGGTCCTTTGAGAAAACACAGGAATTCCTTCAGAAGAAGTCAGCAAATGTCTTAGTGCGACCGAATCAAAAGTCCAGGCATGGACTAGGGGTTAGCCTCTCTGGAGAGACCTGAAAAAAATAAATAAAACTGTACACTGATGCTCCCTATTCAGCTTGGCTGAGCTTTAATGATTTTGCCAAAAAAAAAGAACTGGAGACTCATAAAACAAATGTGCCAAGCTTGTAGGGTTATTGCCCGGATGATTGATGATTGAAAGGCTGCTTTCGCTGTCGACGGTGCTTTTAAAGAAGTACTGAGGCCTATTAAAATTTTTAAAAGATGATATTTTAGTTAGTTTCTGTTTGACTCTGCAACATCACCATGGGCACAATATCTTAAGAAAACACACTTCTTTTTCCTCTGACATTGTTGTGGATTGTGTTGGGATTGATGAAAAAAAATCTATATGTTTAGGATGAGTGAAATCTAAAATGTGAAAAACTTAAAACATTCCTCACATGTTCCATATGTGCAGTCAGTACAACAATGTTCAAGGTTTTATTTATAGGTCTGTTGGGAACACTGAGAGCTTTAACATCTGCTGAATTAATCTGGTTCACTTTTACATCCAGAACCTAAACCCAGATTTATACAGATGGAAATGAATTGATTTTATAACCCCTGGCTTTGTGTGACAGATTTATATTTTATTGCTTTTGAATCAACAGTTGACTGAGATCAGTGAACAAAATAAGAGGCTGGAGAGCCGGTCGAAGAGGTTGCAAGCTCGACTCGAGAACCTTCAGGTAATGATGTGTTTATTGATTAACAGAGGAAGGTTTGTAGTTTCTATAAGGACACTTTTAATAGCTTACATTCTGGTAATCTGCATTTAGCATTACAGTGATGATCTGAGGCAACCAACAATTAATATGATTTACAGTACTCCTTTAGATTTGTTTTTCAACATGTAATGCATATCAGGGAAATTATGTATGTAATGTATCAGATATTAATTTTTTTATCTGTTGACATCTTCTAGAGGAAGTACCAGCAATACACAACTTTAAGAGCCTGTCAAATGGGGAATGGTATCGGTACAGTTTGCATTAAACCTCACATAAAAGAGAAAACCTTTGCCTCAGGAAAACCCAGTAACAAGGTACTGCAGCAACACCAGCACTTATCCATGCTAGTAGTAGTAGTAGTAGTAGTAGTAGTAGTAGTAGTAGTAGTAGTAGTAGTAGTAGTAGTAGTAGTAGTAGTAGTAGTAGTAGTAGTAGTAGTAGTAGTAGTAGTAGTAGTAGTAGTAGTAGTAGTAGTAGTAGTAGTAGTAGTAGTAGTAGTAGTAGTAGTAGTAGTAGTAGTAGTAGTAGTAGTAGTAGTAGTAGTAGTAGTAGTAGTAGTAGTAGTAGTAGTAGTAGTAGTAGTAGTAGTAGTAGTAGTAGTAGTAGTAGTAGTAGTAGTAGTAGTAGTAGTAGTAGTAGTAGTAGTAGTAGTAGTAGTAGTAGTAGTAGTAGTAGTAGTAGTAGTAGTAGTAGTAGTAGTAGTAGTAGTAGTAGTAGTAGTAGTAGTAGTAGTAGTAGTAGTAGTAGTAGTAGTAGTAGTAGTAGTAGTAGTAGTAGTAGTAGTAGTAGTAGTAGTAGTAGTAGTAGTAGTAGTAGTAGTAGTAGTAGTAGTAGTAGTAGTAGTAGTAGTAGTAGTAGTAGTAGTAGTAGTAGTAGTAGTAGTAGTAGGAACCACTCTGTGTGTGTTTGACACAGTTGGGATGGTAAAAAAAATAAATGGATTTACTCTCTATCACTGTTGCTGATGAGGAATATACAAAGCTGTCTTCATTTGGAGAACATTACTTGGTACCATGAGTGCATTATTTTTTTAACTGTGAAATAAATCCCTCATATGAAGTCTTAGTATTATTTTTATCTTTTCCTAAAATGAACTTTTTTCAGCCCAGGGCAGATGCAGGTGTTCACTTTAATAATGTTAGATCCTTTTTCATAATTTACTCCTTTTCCCTTCAGGGCAGCTTGAGTACCATCCAGCTAAAGCTCCTGGAGCTTCTTCTGGAATGGGTACTTGATGGACAGATGTTCTCTGTAGGAGCAGGAAATGAAATGAAAGATGCAGCCCAGCATTTGCCCCCGGAGGTTGTACTTGATGAGAGATGTCTGAAGGTAACGTGTTCACTGCAGCTTCACTGTGATCTTTGGACTTCTTTACAAGCGTATTCCAAAATAAAGTGTTTTTGTTGCCAATAAAAATTAACAGATGATGAGAGATTGATAAAGTTTGATTGAGGAAGTGGTCTTAAATTAGTTTTGCTTTTGTTTTAGGCTCTGCCATTATTAGCTGATCAGCTTCACGATGCTCCTCAAATGGAGCCTAACCTTCTCCTCCACCTCCTCCGCCTCATTTACTGGGCCCTGAGACACTTGGAAAATAGCAAACAGGTGAGGATCAGGCTTATTTTTTTTCTGTGAGTAGCCTGTTTTGTTAAACTTAATTCAGATTCTCTTGGAGCAGAATCAGAACACTTGCCCTAAGAGAAATCGGTGTTCCACTGGAAAAATTGAGTTTTCACAACATTGTGCACAAAAATCCAAACACCGCAGATACATAAAACCTGCATGCATTTCAGAAAGAGTGCTGAAGAAAAAGCTGAAGTCATCCCTTGGAGGTCACGGCTGGATGGTTGGCAGGCCTGACTTCAAGCAAGCGTTTGCAGTAGCTCTGGATCAGACCTGCACAGCAACAGGTCGGCTTTACAGAACTGCCTCAGCTCAGACACATTTGTAGGATGTTTGGTGTGAAGAGCTCTTTTGAGGTCAGTCCACAGCATTTCTGTGGGATTATGGTCTGGGCTCTGACCTGAGAACATCAAAGGGTGGATTTTCTTTTTCTGGGGCCATTTTTAGGGGGGGGGGGGGGGGTTACTTCAATGTCACTGGACAACCACCCTGACATAATTCTGTGAGACAATTCAGTAAATTTGGCCCAGGCCCTGCAGCAGTGAAAAAAGCCCAAATTATCATGCTACCTCCACCATACCTCACCATATGGGTGATGTTTTAATGTAGTAAATTGTGTCCTTTTTTGTGACACACAGAGTTCTGAGTATTCTCCCTGAACAATTCAACTTTTCCATCCTCAGCCCACAAAACAATTTCCGAGTCGGGGAGCCAGTTCCAGTGATGTCTTTAACCCTTTAGCTGTTAGTCATCTTTATTGTTTTTTTGTTTTTTTTTTACATTTTAAAGAAAGAAAGGAAAGAAAACTCATTTAGGATTCTGCTTTGCCTTTAGAATCATCTTGGCTGGTTTCCAACTTCTTGGAAGAGAACTGACAGTAATCAAATCCAATTATCGAAACTGTGTCTAGCTGTGGACTGACAGAATCCTAAACGCTTTGAAAAAATACTTTATATTCCCTTCAAGCCTTATGCAAATCAGCTACCCTTGACCATGTGTCTTCAAAGATCTCCTCTTTCACATCTGCGAATGCTTGTAATGGACAGCAAACTTACAGTGTGTTTCATCAGTCAGCTCCAACTCAAACCTATTTATTTTCATATTAGTTATTATTTCACTATATTGCTTTTTATCAGTGTAAACGTTTTTTTCGTCTGTTGCTGTGATTTAATTTAAGATCAGATCACTTTTTATTGCAGATTATTGTAGGAATGTGGTTAATTCCAAGGGGATACCCATACTTTTTCTTCCAACTGTATTTCTGCTCCTACCATGGCAGATAGTAAAGTGTAAAGCTCCTGTCAGGTTCAATCTTGAGTTCAGAGAAGTTTGGTTTTCTCAAGTCCCCAGCTTGTCTTTGTGTTGAACTGCATGGACATTAGAACAAGCTGTTCCTTTTTTGTGGTTCTGAAAAGGATGTGCATCTGCTATTATCCGGCAGATATCAAACGCTGCCTCGGCAGTTGCTTGTTCAAGAGGTGAGGGGGTGAAATCATCTTTCCGCTCTTGCTCAACCCCGCTTTGGAGGCTAATATTGTAGTTTACGTACCGTTATGAAGGCCAGATACCAGTCTTGCATCCTTAACCCTTCTCCGTGTTGTTTTTACCTCACAAGCTCTGTCACGGATTAGGCTCTGGCCCTCCATGGGCGATCCCGAGCCACAGCCTCAAGCTTCCAAGATGTAGTCCTCTCCTGCAGTCCTGCAGCAGGAAACTTGGCCCCACCATGTTTGCATGTCATGTCTGCTCAGTGACATGTTTGATGTTGAACTAGAAAAACATGCTCACTTATTGCTGCAATATGTGCTCATTGTTAAAAGTCACCCTAAACTGGGCCACAATCCATAAAGGACTAAGAAAGATGATTTATGGTCAAAGGGTCTTAATGAAACGGGAGAGGAGGATAGTAAATGAACAGGGATTTCAGTGTGTTTGAAAACCACCGGGTCGCGTCGCTGGGCGGGGGCCGAGTGCCCCTGCGGATGTGGGGACTCCGTGACCCTTGGGGTGTCCGCCGGGGTGGCCTCGGGGGGGGGGTGGGGCCGGGTCCGGAGATCGGGCCTCCCCTGACCGGGGGGTGCACGGGCGGGCGCGGCGGCGGGGTGGCGCCATTCCCAGGTATCTATGTCTTATGTTGTCAGTATGAATGGGAGGATGTTGGACCGTTTCCCCCTCCGTCTGGGGGCTCCGGCGGCTCCGGGGGCGCCCGTGGAGGTACGGTGGGGCCCTGGCCCGGCTCGGGGGGCCGGCCCCCGTCTACTGGATGGCCGGTGGGGGGACGCGGGTGTCTTATCAGGGCCAGCTTTGCTGGTCCTGCCTCCTGGCTTCGGCCTCCGCTCCCCCTCTTGCCCCCCCTACACGATTCATACGCACATAGGCGAAAGGCGGGGGGTCCGGGTCGTGGGGGGCACTGTCCCGCGTGGCCCGGCACTCCCCGCCTCACGGTTTTAACAGCAAATTAGACACTGCACATTCAACACTTTATAAATACACTTGACAAGGACACGTAGTTCGGGAGGGGGGGGGGTCGGTGTCAATCGATACTTGGCCCTCCCTCCTCCCTGTTTTTATGGCATTAATCACATGCACTCAACACAAGGGGCGGGAGGGGGTCCCACATCACCCGCGTTCCCTCACCGGCCTGGGCCTCGGACGGGTGGGTCGGGTTACCCGGGCCTGGCGGGGCCCGCCGTGCAGCCTGGGGTGCCTTCTGGCGGTGCTGGACCCCCCCGGGGAGGGGGAAACGGTGCGTGATTGTATGTCTGTGTCGGTGAGAATGCGGTATGGAAGGGTCCTGCCATGGAGGATTTGAGCCTCCATTGGCAGGACATCAAAAACTTAATAATTTATCAATATTATATTATACAAAGATGGTTATTATTATTATTATTATTATTAGTATTATTATTATTATTATTATGTATAGTATATTATATTATTATTAGTATAGGTATCGGATAGGCGAATGGATGAATGAATGGGATGCCTGGGTCTGGGGCCCTCCGTTGTCGGGCCTGCGCGGGTGTCGCCTTGTTGGGGGGTTCCCTCTCTCCGGGCCCGTCTCCGGTCCCCCCCGCTGCCTCTACGGCGGGGCGCCCCTCTGGTCTTGGAGGGCCACTTTCGTGGGGGACGGGTGCGCCTGCCCGCGTCGGCGGCCGGGGCGGCTCTGTCTCTCCGGGCAGGCTGGCCCCCTGCCGGGTGGGGGTCGTTGGTCTGAAGGGTGAGGGCCTCCTGGCCGCGTGTCCGGCCCGGACCGGGTGGCCGGGGATTGCCTGGGTCGCGGTCCGCCGCCGCGGGATCCCTGGCTGCTTCTTTCGGCGCCGTGGGGGCCCCGCCCGCGGGCCCCCTCGGCCGCCGCCGGGCGGGGGGGGGGCCTCGCAGGCGGTGGGTTGCCTCCCTCCTACTTCTCCCCTCTGTGGGGTTTGCCGGTGGCCTGGGTTCCGGGCTCTTCCTTGTCGGCCTCTGGTCTCGCGGGTGGCGGGGTCGCTCCCCCCCCTCCCCCACTATAGATACACTTCAGGTGGAGCTTTGTTTGGTTTATTACACACACACACACACACACACACACACACACACACACACACACACACACACACACATACACACACACACATACACACATATAGTCATTTAGTCACATGCACACACACACACACACACACACACACACACACGCATGATCATATACATACACACACACACACACCTAGACATACACACTGGCTTGTTCACCTGCATGCTGGCTCTCTAGTTTTTGGGTTTAGGTAGCGGTAGCGATAGCTTAGCTCAGACTGCGATCAGATCTCAAGATTTAGGTCGATTGCTGTTCGTGTTTTGGTTGGCTCCGTGCCGGTTTCGTGCTTTGTTTGTGGTTTTTTGTTGCAGATTTCCAGTGCTTGACGTGTGTCTCCGTGTGTTCCTGCTTCCTGGATTGGCAGTGGATGTCGTCACCCCCCCCCCCCACCCCCTCCCCCCCCCAAAAATAAAAAAAAAAAAAAAAAAAAAAAACACTGGGTTTGTATGTGTATATTTATGTATGTGTACGCATATGTGTGCGTATATATATGTATATATTACATATAGTAATAATGCACATATATACACTTTTGGTTTCTACCGTCATGGTATCAATCAATAATATGTGTGCAGACAAGGTAAAAAAAAAAAAAAAGAAAACCACCGGGTCTCCCTCATTTCAGATAAACACAACCGGAAAACTGTTGTTTCCTGCACTGTTTTATTGGCACCGCTGGTAATATGGCAGAGACGCTTGTCGGCTCCCTGTCAGCTGACCTTGCATTTTATTCAGTGGCTTGTCAGTCACATTTTTGACAGTTTTTTTTTGGAGAAATGAAAAAGGACCCAATGTAATCATCAGTTACAATTTTCTGCAATTACCAGAGCCTTTAAGTGTATGTTTATTTGTACTTGGCACAGCAAGCATCACTCCCTGCCACCCTGCGGCGGATTGGAGAGGGATTGTCAAAGCCGGCGGTACTGCCATGCAAAGATCCAGACTTTTTTCTTTCCTGCACTGAAGCAGCTGGAGGAATCATTTCCCAGAAGGCTTGTCCTCACACACGTATCCTTTCCAACCTCATCATCCTTCTGACCACCACCCAAGGTATTTGCTAAAACACACACTATTTGAATATCAATGCCATTCTATCCTAAAACTTGAAGGAGCCATGAAGTCATGACAGGTTACTACTTTTAGTGGTGATAATTATAGCAGTCGTTTTAGGGCTGAGATATACTTGCTGTTTGTGCTTGTGTTCGCGTCCGTTCACGTCCGTTCTCGTGCACCACCAACAGCAACGCCGCTCACGTAGTATGCAAGGAGAGCGCGTCGTACCGGCGGTGACCAATAGGGGGCAGTAAGCAGAGCAAACGGTCGGAAAAGTGAATAAATATTTAGTAGTAGAGGTGGTGATGAGTTGTCACATGACCAAGACCCAAAGATCAGATACAACTTTCTGAAAGCAGAAAAACATGCTGCAATAGACTTGGGCAAACACTTGGAAGGTGAAGTCAAACATCTGAACATGAAGCGCCAGACTCAAACAACCTTGGAGGAAAAATGTTTGAAGAAGCGAAGAGCGAAGAGAAGCTGGAGAACTTGGTCAGAAACAACAAGGCTCTCGAACAACAAATTGTGGCTATACATTTGAGTTTAAGAGATGAGACAGAACTACAAGAAGAATACAACAGGATAAAAATGGAGCATAAAACCCTGACCCAGATTAATGATAAGATCCAAAGTCAACTTTTGAAATCCCAACAATCACTTTTAAAACAAGAACATCTGGAAGAAAAGTCAAAGAGAAAATGGCAAGAGAACCAGTCTCTTCGCATGAACAACGTCATCCTTGAGCAACAGCTTCGGGAATTGAAAGAAAAGCTTCTGGTGGAAGAAAAGATGCGCTAGCAGTATTCAGAAATGAAAGCACAAAGAAAGGCAATGCTGGATTACAACCGCATTCTCCAATGTAAAGTACAGGAGCTGAAAGACCAGTACGACAGTGCCAAACAATGGATTGACAATTATAATATGAACTAGAAAATTTCAGGAAATTTTGATATGGGCATGCCCTACCGCCCATTCGACCCCTCTCGCTGCTTTGGTTTGGGGCTGTAGTGGTTGTGTTCGGGGTGGTTCTATGTAAGTTTGAGGTGTTTACGGTTGTATTGCATTCATTACTGTGCTCCCCATAGTTATTAATGGGGCGCGCTTTTTGGCGTCTAGCGTCGCCACGGTAACGCCTTTGAATGAGAAAAGTAATGCCCATCGTCGCAGGATGGAGACGCATGTAACGATGTATGCCATGCATGGGTGCATGTTCCGGTTCAGGCTACGTTAACGGATAGGTTTTTTTTTTCACCGTGGTACAAAACCCCATCCGAATGAATGGGGCCATTTGGCCTGGATTTTGACATAAAATTTCCTTAAATCCCAGCTTCATGAGATTTGAGTATGTTGAAGTCCACAGTGTGCCGAGTCAGGGGACATTTGTACGATGTCTCTACGATAACCTGTTGCCTAGCAACAAGCGTCCAAAGTCAAATGGAAATAAAAAAGAAAAATGAAAGGTCAATATCGCAAAAATTTTAATAATTGGCATAATGAGCTTGTAGGGTCCGTTAGTGCCAATCGGGCCGAGTGTTTGAAAGTTTGAACGATGTCTCTACGATAAAGTTCGACCGAGCAATAAGCGTCTGAATTTTCGCCTTTTTTTTTGCTTTTTGGCGTCTAGCGTTGCCACGGTAACACTTTTGACTGAGATAAGTAATGCTCATCGAGGCACGATGGAGACGCATCCAACGATGTATGCCATGCATGGGTGCACGTTCCGGTTCGGGCAGCATTAACAGATTGTTTATTCACATGGTCCCCCATACAAATGCATTGGTTTTTGTTGCCATAGTAACAAGCCCCATAGGATAGAATGGGACAATTTGGCTTCAATATCTCAAAAGCTGTAAACAACAGCGTAATGAGACCTCAGTATGTTGTAGTCCACATCAAGCTGAGTATTTTAACGTTGAATCAAAGTCTCTACGATATCGCGTTGCCGCGCAACAAGCGTCCAAAATTCCGTTAGCGTCAAAATGAGCAACGTGGAATATCTCAAAAACTGTAATAGCTAGCTTGACGAGACTAAAATATGTTGCAGTACAAAGCGTCCCGGGTTTGTCAATGTTGTAATGATGTCTGTACGATAAACCGTTGCCTAGCAACAAACGTCCAAAATAAAAGAGATTTTTTTTTTAAATTGAAAGTTAAATATCGCAAAAACCGTAATAACTAGAATGATGTAGTTGTATGGTCCTTTAAAGACTATCGGGCCGAGTCTTTCAAAGTTTGAACGATGTCTCTACGATAAAGTTCGGCCGAGCAATAAGCGCGGGAATTTTCGCCTTTTTTTTTGCTTTTTGGCAACTAGCGTTGCCACGGTAACCCCTATTACTGAGAAAAGTAATACCCATCGAATCACGATGGAGACGCATCCAAGGATGTATGCCATGCATGGGTGCACGTTGCAGTTCGGGCCGTATTAACGGACGAAAAAAAGTGCGGAATAATAAGAATAACTAGACAAAATTCCCGGGAAATTTTGAAGTGCCACGGACTACTGCCGGATGATTGCGGGATGCACCCATGAAGGTCAAGGACTCGATACTGATTAATATGACATCATTCATGGCTCTGTATCTCAAACCATTCAAAAGATATTGGACTATAACGTATCGGCCAATCAGAAGAAGGGGCGGGGCTAATTTGCACCAATGAGGGTCAGGGACTCGATACTTAGTCATTTGACACCACCCATGTCTCTGTATGTCAAACCATTCAAAAGATATTGGACTTTAACGTATCAGCCAATCAGAAGAAGGGGCGTGGCTAATTTGCACCAATGAGGGTCAGGGACTCGATACTTAGTCATTTGACACCACCCATGTCTCTGTATGTCAAACCATTCAAAAGATATTGGACTATAACGTATCGGCCAATCAGAAGAAGGGGCGTGGCTAATTTGCACCAATGAGGGTCAGGGACTCCATACTTAGTCATTTGACACCACCCATGTCTCTGTATGTCAAACCATTCAAAAGATATTGGACTTTAACGTATCAGCCAATCAGAAGAAGGGGCGGGGCTAATTTGCACCAATGAGGGTCAGGGACTCGATACTTAGGCATTTGACACCACCCATGTCTCTGTATGTCAAACCATTCAAAAGATATTGGACTTTAACGTATCAGCCAATCAGAAGAAGGGGCGGGGCTAATTTGCACCAATGAGGGTCAGGGGCTCGATACTTAGTCATTTGACACCACCCATGTCTCTGTATGTCAAACCATTCAAAAGATATTGGACTTTAACGTATCAGCCAATCAGAAGAAGGGGCGTGGCTAATTTGCACCAATGAGGGTCAAGGACTCGATACTTAGTCATTTGACACCACCCATGTCTCTGTATGTCAAACCATTCAAAAGATATTGGACTATAACGTATCGGCCAATCAGAAGAAGGGGCGGGGCTAATTTGTATATATAATATTCAAATGTAAATATTTATATGTATAATAATAATAATATACATATATATCCAATGAACCTGTTCCCAGCAGGACTGGGGATCATGTAAGGTCAAAAGGTCAGGGTTCAGATTCCTCCATTTTCCAGGTTATATTACATGAAGTCTGTAATGACTGTGTCATGTGACCAGGTCTGGGTCAGTCTAATCAGCACAGCTGTGCTCTGGTTGTTAGGGGCAACAAGAACCTGATACAGAGGGAGCGGGAATGACAGCTAGATTTCGGTTGTAACAAACCTCAAATCACTCCACTTTGCGGTCAAACCGTAGCTCTTAGCAGAAAAATGAAAACATCGTGAGAGACGGAGAACCCAGAACATTCTGTCAATCTTATTTTCATTCAGATATTCCTTAAAATGTGTTAGTAACGGCAATTCGAAAACAAAAATGAGATTTTTTTGAAGAAAACGTTATTTAACATGGGAGTCAATGGAGAGAAAGACAGGATTTGGCGTGTCTGTTGGGCCCCCCGTTCAAATTTTGTGCACACCACGCCTGTCAAAGTCACATTTTATGAATCTCAAGATCTATGTCTACATTCTGACCAAAAATGATCTTTCTAGCTTTTACGGTTTGCCCGTGAGCTCGAGTTACAAATAAAAATTATGTTCATTTTTTGAAAGTCTCTCGCACTCTGATCAATTAGAACCGCACTGAAGATTTGACAAAAAAGTGATTTCCAGTCCTCGCTTGAGGGCTCATATCTTGAAAAGTGTACATTTTAGGAAAAAACTGTCCGGGGTTTGGAGAGAGAAGAGAAGTTTTCCTCCGTTTTGAAGTTTGAATGACGTTTCTACGTCCAAGTATGAGAAAGATACGTGACTCGGAAAAAAGGTGATTTTTTTTTTTTTAACCTCCTCCCACCCACAGTGTGAAATGCTGCCCCATACAAATACATGGTCCCCATTAGTTTGGAAATTTGGAAATGTTTTTGCACTTCGTGCAAAAACTATTCGTGCCATCGTTCTGAAAATCCACAGGACTGTAGTTAAATTCAGGGCCTACAACTTTCTAAATCGGTTCAGAATTTTTCGAGTAACGGTGTGCGAGTGGTGAGGCCCCAAAGTTCACGCAATGCGTTCCGGATGGGGCAAAAAGCGCACGTTTGTGCACGTTGCGCAAAAACGTGCACGCCAATCGCTAATAAAAGTCATACCCATTGATTCCCGATTAAGACGCACGTTTCTGCGTTTTTACTTTTCGCGTTTTCTCAAAGCTGCGGGACTAGTTACGCGCCGAAGTTTTTACGGAAGAATATATAATAACTAGACAAAATTCCCGGGAAATTTTGAAGTGCCACGGACTACTGCCGGATGATCGCGGGATGCACCCATGAAGGTCAAGGACTTGATACTTAGTCATTTGACACCACCCATGACTCTCTATGTCAAACCATTCAAAAGATATTGGACTATAACGTATCGGCCAATCAGAAGAAGGGGCGGGGCTAATTTGCACCAATGAGGGTCAGGGACTCGATACTTAGTCATTTGACACCACCCATGTCTCTGTATGTCAAACCATTCAAAAGATATTGGACTTTAACGTATCAGCCAATCAGAAGAAGGGGCGTGGCTAATTCGCACCAATGAGGGTCAGGGACTCGATACTTAGTAATTTGACACCACCCATGTCTCTGTATGTCAAACCATTCAAAAGATATTGGACTATAACGTATCGGCCAATCAGAAGAAGGGGCGTGGCTAATTTGCACCAATGAGGGTCAGGGACTCCATACTTAGTCATTTGACACCACCCATGTCTCTGTATGTCAAACCATTCAAAAGATATTGGACTTTAACGTATCAGCCAATCAGAAGAAGGGGCGGGGCTAATTTGCACCAATGAGGGTCAGGGACTCGATACTTAGTCATTTGACACCACCCATGTCTCTGTATGTCAAACCATTCAAAAGATATTGGACTTTAACGTATCAGCCAATCAGAAGAAGGGGCGTGGCTAATTTGCACCAATGAGGGTCAGGGACTCGATACTTAGTCATTTGACACCACCCATGTCTCTGTATGTCAAACCATTCAAAAGATATTGGACTATAACGTATCGGCCAATCAGAAGAAGGGGCGGGGCTAATTTGCACCAATGAGGGTCAGGGACTCCATACTTAGTCATTTGACACCACCCATGTCTCTGTATGTCAAACCATTCAAAAGATATTGGACTTTAACGTATCAGCCAATCAGAAGAAGGGGCGGGGCTAATTTGCACCAATGAGGGTCAGGGATTCGATACTTAGTCATTTGACACCACCCATGTCTCTGTATGTCAAACCATTCAAAAGATATTGGACTATAACGTATCGGCCAATCAGAAGAAGGGGCGTGGCTAATTTGCACCAATGAGGGTCAGGGACTCGATACTTAGTCATTTGACACCACCCATGTCTCTGTATGTCAAACCATTCAAAAGATATTGGACTTTAACGTATCAGCCAATCAGAAGAAGGGGCGTGGCTAATTTGCACCAATGAGGGTCAGGGACTCGATACTTAGTCATTTGACACCACCCATGTCTCTGTATGTCAAACCATTCAAAAGATATTGGACTATAACGTATCGGCCAATCACAAGAAGGGGCGGGGCTAATATGTATATATAATATACAAATGTAAATATTTATATGTATAATAATAATAATATACATATATATCCCATGAACCTGTCCCCAGCAGGACTGGGGATCATGTAAGGTCAGGGTTCAGATTCCTCCATTATCCAAGGTAAAGTATTATGAAGTCTGCATTGACTGTGTCATGTGACCAGTTCTGGGTCACATGACCCGGAAGTATGGTAGTGTATATTGTATTGGAATGACTCAGCTAGTTTTTCGTTTTTGACAAGCCTCAAATAACTTCACCTTGTAATCAAACTGTAGCTCCTAGCAGAAAAACAAAGACATCGTGAGAGAGACAGAACCCGGAAGATTCTGACAATCTTAATTTTATTCAGATATTCCTTAAAATGTGTTAGTAACGGCAATTCGAAAACAAAAATGAGATTTTTTTGAAGAAAACTTTTTTTAACATTAGAGTCAATGGAGACAGAGGCAGGATTTGGCGTGACTCTTGGCTCCCCCGTTCAAATTTTGTGCACACCACGCCTGTCAAAGTCATATTATTTGAATCTCAACATCTATGTCTACATTCTGACCAAAGATTATCTTTCTAGCTTTTACAGTTCGGCCGTGAGCTCGAGTTACAAATAAAAATTATGGTCATTTTTTCAAAGTCTCTCGCACTCTGATCAATTAGAACCGCACTGAAGATTTGACAAAAAAGTGATTTCCAGTCCTCGCTTGAGGGCTCATATCTTGAAAAGTGTACATTTTAGGAAAAAACAGTCTGGGGTTTAGAGAGAGAAGAGAAGTTTTCCTCCGTTTTGAAGTTTGAATGACGTTTCTACGTGCAAGTATGAGAAAGATAGGTGACTCAGAAAGAAGGTGATTTTTTTTTTTTTTAACCTCATCCCACACACAGTGTGAAATGCTGCCCCATACAAATACATGGTCCCCATTAGTTTGGAAATTTGGAAATGTTTTTGCACTTCGTGCAAAAACTATTCGTGCCATCGTTCTGAAAATCCACAGGAATGTAGTTAAATTCAGGGCCTACAACTTTCTAAATCGGTTCATAATTTTTCGAGTAACGGTGTGCGAGTGGTGAGGCCCCAAAGTTGACGCAATGCGTTCCGGATGGGGCAAAAAGTGCACGTTTGTGCACGTTGCGCAAAAACGTGCACGCCAATCGCTAATAAAAGTCATACCCATCGATTCCCGATTAAGGCGCACGTTTCTACGTTTTTACTTTTCGCGTTTTCTCAAAGCTGTGGGACTAGTTACGCGCCGAAGTTTTTACGGAAGAATATATAATAATAAGCCTGAGCAATAGTATGAGTGCCTCGTGCTGCGCACGAGGCACTCCGCCTCCATTGAGCTTGCGCAGCTCAATGGAGGAGGAGTGCCACGTGGCGCAGCCGTGGCACTAATAAATAACTAGACAAAATTCCCGGGAAATTTTGAAGTGCCACGGACTACTGCCGGATGATCGCGGGATGCACCCATGAAGGTCAAGGACTCGATACTTGGTCATTTGACACCACCCATGACTCTCTATGTCAAACCATTCAAAAGATATTGGACTATAACGTATCGGCCAATCAGAAGAAGGGGCGTGGCTAATTTGCACCAATGAGGGTCAGGGACTCGATACTTAGTCATTTGACACCACCCATGTCTCTGTATGTCAAACCATTCAAAAGATATTGGACTTTAACGTATCGGCCAATCAGAAGAAGGGGCGTGGCTAATTTGCACCAATGAGGGTCAGGGACTCGATACTTGGTCATTTGACACCACCCATGTCTCTGTATGTCAAACCATTCAAAAGATATTGGACTATAACGTATCGGCCAATCAGAAGAAGGGGCGTGGCTAATTTGCACCAATGAGGGTGAGGGACTCCATACTTAGTCATTTGACACCACCCATGTCTCTGTATGTCAAACCATTCAAAAGATATTGGACTTTAACGTATCAGCCAATCAGAAGAAGGGGCGGGGCTAATTTGCACCAATGAGGGTCAGGGACTCGATACTTAGTCATTTGACACCACCCATGTCTCTGTATGTCAAACCATTCAAAAGATATTGGACTTTAACGTATCAGCCAATCAGAAGAAGGGGCGTGGCTAATTTGCACCAATGAGGGTCAGGGACTCGATACTTAGTCATTTGACACCACCCATGTCTCTGTATGTCAAACCATTCAAAAGATATTGGACTATAACGTATCGGCCAATCAGAAGAAGGGGCGTGGCTAATTTGCACCAATGAGGGTCAGGGACTCGATACTTAGTCATTTGACACCACCCATGTCTCTGTATGTCAAACCATTCAAAAGATATTGGACTTTAACGTATCAGCCAATCAGAAGAAGGGGCGGGGCTAATTTGCACCAATGAGTGTCAGGGGCTCGATACTTAGTCATTTGATACCACCCGTGAGTCTCTATGTCAAACCATTCAAAAGATATTGGACTTTAACGTATCAGCCAATCAGAAGAAGGGGCGGGGCTAATTTGCACCAATGAGGGTCAGGGGCTCGATACTTAGTCATTTGATACCACCCGTGAGTCTCTATGTCAAACCATTCAAAAGATATTGGACTATAACGTATCGGCCAATCAGAAGAAGGGGCGGGGCTAATATGTATATATAATATACAAATGTAAATATTTATATGTATAATAATAATAATATACATATATATCCCATGAACCTGTCCCCAGCAGGACTGGGGATCATGTAAGGTCAAAAGGTCAGGGTTCAGATTCCTCCATTATCCAAGGTAAAGTATTATGAAGTCTGCATTGAGTGGGTCATGTGACTAGTTCTGGGTCACATGACCCGGAAGTATGGTAGTGTATATTGTATTGGAATGACTCAGCTAGTTCTTCGGATTTGACAAGCCTCAAATAACTTCACCTTGTAATCAAACTGTAGCTCCTAGCAGAAAAACAAAGACATCGTGAGAGAGACAGAACCCGGAAGATTCTGACAATCTTAATTTTATTCAGATATTCCTTAAAATGTGTTAGTAACGGCAATTCGAAAACAAAAATGAGATTTTTTTGAAGAAAACTTATTTTAACATTAGACTTAATGGAGACAGAGGCAGGATTTGGCGTGACTCTTGGCTCCCCCGTTCAAATTTTGTGCACACCACGCCTGTCAAAGTCACATTATTTGAATCTCAACATCTATGTCTACATTCTGACCAAAGATTATCTTTCTAGCTTTTACGGTTCGGCCGTGAGCTCAAGTTACAAATAAAAATTATGGTCATTTTTTCAAAGTCTCTCGCACTCTGATCAATTAGAACCGCACTGAAGATTTGACAAAAAAGTGATTTCCAGTCCTCGCTTGAGGGCTCATATCTTGAAAAGTGTACATTTTAGGAAAAAACAGTCTGGGGTTTAGAGAGAGAAGAGAAGTTTTCCTCCGTTTTGAAGTTTGAATGACGTTTCTACGTGCAAGTATGAGAAAGATAGGTGACTCAGAAAAAAGGTGATTTTTTTTTTTTTTAACCTTCACCGGACATTTTACACCCACAGTGTGAAATGCTGCCCCATACAAATACATGGGAAAATCTTCCCCATTAGTTTGGAAATTTGGAAATGTTTTTGCACTTCGTGCAAAAACTATTCGTGCCATCGTTCTGAAAATCCAGAGGACTGTAGTTAAATTCAGGGCCTACAACTTTCTAAATCGGTTCAGAATTTTTCGAGTAACGGTATGCGAGTGGTGAGGCCCCAAAGTTCACGCAATGCGTTCCGGATGGGGCAAAAAGTGCACGTTTGTGCACGTTGCGCAAAAACGTGCACGCCAATCGCTTATAAAAGTCATACCAATTGATTCCCGATTAAGTCGCACGTTTCTACGTTTTTACTTTTTGAGTTTTCTCAAAGCTGCGCAACTAGTTACGCGCCGAAGTTTATACGGAAGAATATGGAATAATAATAAATAAATAATAAGCCTGAGCAATAGTATTAGTGCCTCGTGCTGCGCACGAGGCACTCCTCCTCCATTGAGCTTGCGCATCTCAATGGAGGAGGAGTGCCACGTGGCGCAGCCGTGGCACTAATAAGCCTGAGCAATAGTATGAGTGCCTCGTGCTGCGCACGAGGCACTCCTCCTCCATTGAGCTTGCGCATCTCAATGGAGGAGGAGTGCCACGTGGCGCAGCCGTGGCACTAATAAAAATAATAAGAAAAGGGAAACCTTTCTAGATACTAATTTAACGCCTTCATTTTTCAGGTTTTCTCGGCCGTGTTTCATTTTTTTGGGATTTTTTTTTCCCACAACAGAGCGGGGTCATGCTTTACACCCGCTGGTGCGCAGTGGGACCTTTGTGACTTTAGCATGTTAGCGAAACGCTAGCAACATTGCCTTTTGGGCCATTCTGGACGATTGCAATATGGTCATGCCACTACTTGGCATGCCCATAACAAGCATCACTTGGATGCGCTTGAAGTGGAGAGAAATTAACTTGCAGCACAATTCAACAAGCTCGACAATGTGCTCCGACAAATCAAAGCCATGAAAAGCCAGTGTCCCGAGATGCAGTCGGCTTCAGAGGCTACTAAAAACGACAACTCTGGGCTTGCCAGAAAAATTCAGGATCTTCAGACAGAACTCTTGAATTTCAAAAATGTGAAGGAAAAGCATGATGCAGCATTAAAAGAACGGTCGGCCAAACAAGACGTTTGTCACCTGAATGGCAACATCAAGAAAAGAAAGTGGAAACAAAACAAAAGCAAGAAGATCAGCCTTCTCCACAAAACCAGACAAGTTAAGGACTTTGTTCAGTTCATAGAGAACAATATGAACATTTATTCCTACAAACTGAGGTCGGAGAGTGGGGTGCATGATCGAGAGGATTGCTCTGTTTACAGCCAGGAGGTTCGTGCTCTGAATCCTGGCTGGACATGCAAAAGCTGGTGCAAAAGTATTTTTTGGATGTTATATGTAAATTGCATATCTTGTTTATTTTGCCCTTATTCAAATAAAAATAATAACTGATGTTAAATGAAATGTCATTTTTGACTTATATTAAACCTAATTTTGTACATGGTTGAAAGGGCAAAATTTAAAGCTAAAACGGGCTTTACAATGTAATTTCTTTCTGGAAAAGATCCAGGTCGTCAAAGTGATCAATTCAAATTCATTTGAATAATTAGGTGGATTATTAACCGGTGCATTACGCATGTATGAAGTTAAATACTGACGGTCATCTTACTCTGCTGTCATGACTGTTTTTATACATGATAGAGCATGCAAAGTTGTTATATGATGAATATAGTTTGTGTTTAGGCTTTTGTGGTAGAATTTTTTTTGGTCATTTTTCACACGCTATATTAAAACGGGGCTTATGGATGTAGGGTCTCAAATTTCTGGGAATTATCCATCAAAATATAGGGAATTTAATGGAAATACGTTTGCCAGTTAGGCAGTTGGGTAACTTAAATGAAGGTTAAAAACATTGTTCAACATGGTTTTGGTGAAGGAAAAAAAAATCTAATTTAATGCAAATACATTTGAATCCTCTACCATGTACATCCTGAGGGATGTACATGGTAGAGGATTCCGTCATGCCTGTTGCAGAGAGAAGAGCTTTGAGAGCTATGAAGCACAACGATCTTACCAAAATCAAATTATAAAATCATTTCAGTATGATGCCAGTGACAGTATGTAATGTAGATCTTCAGTCACCAGTAAACAGCATTCAGCAAGAACAGGATCTCCATGGGATCGTCACATCTTTAACAGATGACTTAAAAAAAAAAAAGTAAAAAGGGACCATTAAAACAACACTTCTAATACCCAGCCAGATGATCTTTTGGCATTAGCTTCTGCTCCGTGTCTGTTTCGCACTCCGGGATTTGAACATCACCTCTAGTTTTTTTTTTTAGTTTTTTTTTTATACTTTCATATGTGAAGCCAAACTTTACAGCGCTGGGAACGCAAACATCTGCAACTGACATCCCACCGGCTCATGTCTCCACTTCTCAACACACTACATGTTAATTTCTCTCTGATGGCCAATGTTTCCCTGAACTCTCATCCTTTCTTTCTTCTTTTTGACATTCATCATCCTCCTAAGTATGATGCTGTGGTCCGTCATGTGCATGCACATTTATATTTTACATCTTTTTGGCATCAAAAGTTTGTGTGAAGTCATATTTTCTTTTCTTGAATTCCCACTTGCTTTACTGATCTCTGTTATTTTGGATATATTTTTTATTTTATAAGTATAAACTCTACTAATAAAACAGCTTGAAGCATAATACATTTATAGACTTTTTTTTCTCAGTAACCTTGTGTTTTTTCCCCCATCTATTTTTACACATACAGTTACTGGAGTTGTTGCCACTAGGTTGACTTTTGCGGCTGTTGTTCTGTCAGTCAGCTGGCTGGACAGTTCACTGGACTGAAGTCTATGATTGATTAAAAATCAATTGATGGATATTTATATGGACATGTTTCTAAACAAATCTTAACTAAGAACGTGACCATGGTAAACACACCTGTTAAACATCAGCGCGCTGACATTGTAATTATGAGGATGTTGGTGGAACACCCACAAATCATACTGCCGCAGTGTTTACACTCACTATGGGTGATCAAAATTAAAGTGTGGAAACTCACTGGGCGGTTTTTATTCATAATGAGGCTTAAAACTTTACAGAGCTGCTTAGATTGCTTTAAGTTATGACTCTTGCTCTCATGCAAATATTTCAAAAGGGACAGGCGGCGTTGGTTACAGCCAGATTTTGATCCTGGGCTGTAAATCTCATTGCGCTCTCGGTTCAGCCCGCATAACCTCACATATTTTACAAAACCATTCTCTGAAATCATCTTCTCTCTGCTTGTAATAGTTCCCTTGACATGTCTACTCTGACGTTTTCTGTCAATCTGCTTTCCAAGTTTGCTTTCTTTCCTTCTCTGGATTGACATTAAACCAAACCAAGTATAATTGAAAGATGTTTCCACTTCCTCCCATTTTCTGGCTTTTCACTCAAGGCAGGTATTATTCTGAGAAACAAGTTACTCGGTCCAAAATATGGAATGTATACACAGAATATGAGATTGTATTGCTTGTTAAATACCCTTTTGGACTTAAAAATGAGGCAGTATGAGGTTGGCAATTGTTAGGACCAAAGCAGAGAGGAGAGGTATGCTGGCTCACCGATAATGTACTTCTAAACTGTATTTCTACAATATTTCTCAAATGAAACCAATCCTGTCTGGAATAAGTTCACACTCAACACTATTTTCTGTCCGACTGCAACATTGCATTTCAAGTAGGTCTGTTTTGAAAGTTGGTTCTTTTTTCCCCTTCAAATATTGCAGAATAAGTTAGTCAAGTGAGGTGAATTGTGAAGTCGATCATAATTTCACACCTATTCTTGTTCTAGCGTTTCATCCAGACTAAATGGATAATGTTGACTCCCAGGCTGATTTTAAGTCGGAGTCAAACATGAAGTGTTTCTCTTTTATTTCTTCCGTGTTTGTAGCTGATGTGACAGCGCAGGCGCTCGACAGTCTCAATACCGAGCTTAAGTGTGAGGAGAGTCGAGGCCTGTACATCCATTATGAAGGAGTCCATGCTCTGCTTTCAGTGCTCCGGTCTGGTCGTGCACGGCTTCACACAGCTATAAACATCCTGATGCAACTTGCGGAACAATCCCGTAAGCAATCATCAACACCTTTCCATGTCTGCTTGGCTTTTTCCAGAATGGGTGAAGACGTTCCAGCTTGTAATGTCTTTACAGCTTGTTGTGCTTATGTACAATTAGTTCTTGCAGTATTTGTGTGGTAGCAGTATAGTAGCCATGGTCATGGCTACAGCTCTGTTTTAAAAGATTCTGAACCCATGTAGCAGGAAAAGCCGTGTTTGAACTTAACTGTATAAATAGTTTTTTTAAATGGACATCTGACATTCAAAAATAATGGTTTCATCAATGTGTGAAAGAAATTGGGTTCTGCCATTTGGATGCAAATCACATGTCACATGTCCGTTTTGTCTTTTCCTTTCCAGACAAACTCTTTACAGCGATGGAGAGAGCTGCCACTTTTCATGTCTGTCAAGTTTTATTGCAACACGTTCTATTGTCTTGATAATTCCTCGATAATAAGTGACATCTCCTCCACACTTGAGTTATGAGAAACACAAAAGAGGCAGAAGGAAGTAGCTGAAACGTTTCAGTTTCCAGAACCTGAAGGTCATTGAACAGTCCGCATCGTTTTCAAGTACACTTACAGTAACGAGCGTAGTTCTTATCAGTGATCTTTTTCATATTGTAGGTGTGTATCAGCACAAAAGCAGTCAGCAGGGAGCCCAACAGCCATTCTTATTATTCTGCAGAGAAAGTGCAGTGATTTCCACTGTTGTGTCCTACCCAGGCATCACTCAGGAGTCTCTCTTATTGGGAAGTTGCAAGAGAATTGTGAAATAGCTGTGCATAAAAAAAATCCTCCACCTAATTCTTGGCATATTCTCCACATTTTTCTGGTTTTAAATGTGTTTTGTTTTTTTCAATAGCCTGCATGTGTGAGAGAAGCTGCTGCATCTCATTGTTTTGGTTTCAAATATGTTGAAAAATGATGGTGAACACAAAAATAGGGTATGAAAAGTTAGGCGTTATAAATCTTGGAAACAATTTGTATTTTCTCTTTCAACAATAAAATTGTTGGATCTCACAATTAATACCCATCAAAGTGCGTGAACTGTCACAACACCTCACTTATGACTCGGCTGATATTGTATCATTACCTAAAATTTGTTTGCGATTGACGAACACTGCTGTCTTCACTTTTGTAGTCCTGATTAATGGACTGTTCCGGCTATCACTATTTACTTTGATTAATACCAGGCCTTCGCTGTCTCACTTACTATCATCCCCAGACGAAGGCCACATGTAGAAGGCAAAGGTTCGTCCGAGCTCACATCAATCACAAGCGCTGGTCATGCAATACGATTCTAAGCTGGTGTTATGAAACCTTTTGACTTTCTACCTGTTCCATACGGTTTCATGGAAATACAAAGGACGTGATGGATATGGGGGAAGCTGATATAACAGCTGCAGTGCATTTTCATGGAAGAGGGTGTTTGCTAGGGTTACTCACCAAATCATTTTAACTGTTTGATGCTAATACAAAGCAGTAGTAGGTGGGAGAAACAACTGAGGCCCGAGTTGTGGGTTTCAGAGGAGCTTGTATAGTTGGCAACACTTGCTAATTTAACAAGGTGGAGTAACAGGGAGACAAACTGACCTAAAGCTTTCCAATAAAGCAAAACAGAAGTCCACTTGCACACAAAACAAGAAATACATACACAGGAAGTCTGAGCTCAAACTAACGAAGCTTGACTGCTTTTATAAGTTCAGTCTCATGCTAATTACGCAACACGTCGCATGAATACTGCATTTGTACATCAGAAACCTTGAAAAACGCACGTGAAATAGTCCAGTAGCTTTAACTGGTTCCTAGTTGGCTGTTGGTGCATTAATTATAAAACTGTTTCTTGCAGCGTATTTAATGTCTTTGGTCCTTTTTAAATCCGCTGGTTTGTGAGAGTGTGTTTATTGTTGCCGTGACTGCAACAGTGGAGAAGTGTTTGTTTTCACTGTATTGCAGACCTCTCTGACTTGATTCAACTGATGTGTCCTGCCACATCTGTTATGCCATATGTCAAATGTCTGAGGCATGTGCTTGCATTGTAGCATTTGTTTTTGTATTGATCTCAATGTGCGCCCACGTAGCCACACATCTGCACTTAGCTTGACAATGAACGACTGCAGCGTTAATTTTGCAGATGTTTTAATGGTGAATAGTTGACTGTGTTGCTAAGTAACATCATCTATGACGCTGTGACCTCACACATTTTGTCAGGATTTAGACTCTTATTCTACATTATTTGAAGGGAAAAAGGACACTGTTGGTTGGTTTTGTTACTTTGCTGCTTTTTCACCCTCTTGTCAACAGACATGTAGTCCACTTAGCTGAACAAATAAGGGCACTGACAGGACAAAAAGGTACTTTTACACTTTAACAGATCAAGAATAACACTTGGTGCCACTTGTAATATCTGCCTTTTTAAATTCTGATGTTAAATCCTGAAGTAAGGTTTGTGAAAATATTCTTCATGTTTTGCTTTTTATCACTATCCATCAAATAAAATTGATTAATCTGTCTGAAAAGATCATTAGTTGCAGCTCTAGAATTCGTATCCATCCTCTCAGTTGAATCATAGTGATTTGCAGATGTATAGTTTCACCCCAGAAATGTTGTGCAGGAGCTAACGGCAGACGATGCATTAAAATGCAGGTTGGGGTTTGAAGAAAGCAAAGTGCAAAAGAGAAATTGTAAGGTTCTCAGTGACGGTATAAGGGAAAGTGAGTAATGTCATCTGCTTGAAAAAGAATTAATAAACTATTCTTTGCTGCTAGATATCTTTCATGTTTTCAGATTCTATATTATAATAAGTGATCAAACGTGATGTTTTCCCCTGGCCAGTCCTCTGCTGTGATTTGATGCCACCGGAGCTGCTGTGCCATACAGAAACGTCCCGTCGTTACTCTGCGTGTATTTCCTTCCTGTCATGTGCATTTTAAGACGGCCATTGGGTTGCCATTTGAAAGAGCAGGAATGTGACTTTAGCAGAAACAAATGTTTGTTTACTGTTAACCAGCTTTATTGTAGGATTTCATGAGGTCAGCTTTAGCTGTTGTTGATTTAAAAAATGTGCAGTTACCATCTGTGGGGACTGAAGATGTTGTCCTCTCTCCGTTTTATCTCCTTGTGTGTGCGTGTATCGGAGTTTATGGCTCAGAGCTAAAAGTGAAAATATGGAAGCAGTTGCAGATTCAATCGTGACAGAACCATGGTGTCCAGCATCTGTATCCCAGTCTCCCTCGGTTTGATTCTTACTGTTTTCATGCTTTGTTTGTGTGGTAGTACAGTTTTCATTCCTAGGAAAATTTTAAAAGCCTTACAAAATGAAGCTGATAATTTCCATCTCCTCAGAGGCTAAAACATGGAAATGAATGTGTTGTTGATCCACAAAAATACTTTACCAATATCTTGTTCTCTTTGCCTTGCTTGCAGGCTATTTCAAGCCATTTCTGAAGGCATGTAGCTGCGAGGAGTTCTTCAGAACGATATCTCAGCTCCTTAAAAATCCTCATCTGGAGTTGCCTTCACTTGAGAAGCTCTCCATCCTTCTCCAGAAGCTCTCTAGCATCAGGTAGAAACCGCAATCTCTGCAAGAATAATGTCTGACTTACACAAATATCTGCATTGTCTCACATGAGCAACCATAAAAATCTGACCTTGTATGTAACTGTTCAAAATGATCTTTGTGCATCACTCAACCCGTCATTAGTCCTTAAAAAGTTAAAGAGAACTCTATTATTTATGACGAAGTTGGAAGAATACAAGAATAACTGTGAACGACTTGAAATTCGTTGAAATTGGTTTTTCCTCATTAATTTGTCATAAGATGTTATCTGCACACCTGGAATCCCATTAATGAAATGAGTTGCAGGTGTGGTTTAGACATATCAAGTTTTCTGTTCATAAAAAGTACCGGTATGTCGTGATATGAACCAGTGATGAAGTATGGTGGAGGGAGTGCCATGATCTGGGCTTGCTCCACAGCCTCACGGCCTGAGCCACTTTTTATGGTGAAGGGGAAAATGAATTCCCGAGTTTACGAAATAAAGGATGGGGAAACGTGAGGATGGCTGCCAACTGAAGCTGAGCAGGTGCTGTGTGATCCAACAGTGGATATGGCTTCAATTCAGTGACAAATGCATTGTGATTTAAAATCCGAAATCTGAGAAACCCAGAATATGTAACCAAGAAACCAAATCTCCGATTACACCGAGAGTGTAATCATCTTTAAACTAACCCCATAGTAACTCTAAGTAAATTTAATACAAAATTGCTTTTTGAAAAGAAAATCTACCTTTTAGAGTGACTCAGTCAGAACCCAGACCTGAACCACAGAGACATGACATGGAATGACCTCGAGAGCTCTTCAAACCCCACTGTTTGTCTTTTACTAAGACTTGGATGAATTATCGAATTTTTAGGTAAATTGACGTGGAAAACTAGTAAATTCCCTCAAACTCATGACCTTATTCTAGGAGTTTTACTAAATGTTCACTTATTGACGTGCAGTTTTCCTCTGTTTTATACCATTTCTGTCAAGGAAAAACCATCACCTGTTTGAATGCTCCTCCCTTCACCTCCACATACAAGAGCTGCATCACAAAACTGACGCCAGACACACTTTCCTCCATCTCAACCTCAGAGCCACCCTTCACAACCTCAAATAACACAAACTGTTTATTTTTTTCTGTTTGTTTTTGTTTGTTGGTTGGTTGTTTAGCTATTTGTGAATTCTTGGTACTTTGTTTCATTATTCCAACACTATACAGTATGTCTTTTAAACAGTGGTTTGTTTTTCATGTTCTTCTGTTGGAAGGTTTTTTCTGTTCGACATTGTAGATCTGATGTATTTTTCTCTGATTAAAACCTTTTTTTGAAATCAAGTGTCACGCTAACAGAGGAAGGATGGTGACTGAACATTTTCAAAAAGCAATAAACAAAAGGTCTGTATTATGTTAAGTTTGGAAGGCATGTGAAACACTAAAATCCATATGTTTTGCTCTTTGTTTTTTTTGCTTAGTAAAAAAAAACTTATGTCTTGTAGGGCATGGGTGGGTGCGGAAGGAAGTAATGGTCTCAGCATGGGGCACACTGCTTGTTGATGGAGATTGGAGGGACTGAAACAATTACTGTTTATATTTAAAATGTACTTGTTGAAAATTGCTTGGGTCTTGCTCAGATGGACTGAATTTGAATTTCAGGTTTTAGGTTAGGGTCTCCACAACATTCATATTTGTTAATTGACTAAACATGTTGGTAAAACTTAGCTCAAGTCCAGGGGCGTCACTAGACTTAAGACTGTACTGGGGCACAGCTGGGGCACAGAGAATTCATGCTAAAAAATTTTTTAGCAATTATTTATAATAAAACAGCTGAAATGGTGCTTTAAATCAGTGTTTCCCAACCCTGGTCCTAGAGGCACCCCTGTCCTGCATGTTTTAAATGTTTCCCTGCTTCAGCACACCTCCCTGCTTCAGCACACCGTGATACAAGTGGCTGTGTCATCAACAGAAGTGTCAAGACCTTGATGACAAGCTAATTAGGACCATTAATTAGAATCAGGTGTGATGATGCAAGGAAACATGTAGAACATGCAGGACAGGGTTGGAGATCCCTGCTGAATACAATCATGTATTGTCCGAGTGGCGTTTCAACTTTATTCAGAGGCTGTAAATCTCCAACATTGTGGTGCATTATCAATTTGTCTACCTGTTACTGGGAAATCAGACCTCTTGGTCTTTCTGGGAACTTTTTTGATTGTTAAGGACTCGCAGATATTTTCTCACACTGGACGGATGCTTTAACTCCACATGATGTTTACAATTTGAAGTTGACGAGGCAGACGTTAGGACTTGTTTTCTCGGCGCAGGTGGACATAATCTTCACAGAAAGGTTAGTTTCCTACCGTCAGACTCTTTGGGAGACGATGTGTAAAATTCCCGCAGATAATGATAAACTGATCATCATCTGACGGCTCGCTGACGCTGCGTCTGCAACGTCTCTCTTCACCTGTCAAGGCTGATTTATGGTTCCGCGTTAAATCGACGACGACGACTACGGCGTAAGGTACGTGCCGACGCGAACCATACGGTCCGCACGCCGCGTACCCTACGCCGTAGCTTCCGCGTTGGTGTAACGCGGAACCATAAATCAGCCTTCGTTCGTAAAGACTGCACCGGGCTCGTCGAGCATTTTAAATATGCGCGCCGCCCGCTGGTGAAATAAGAAGGATTATTGAACGCGTTCATGCACAACAATGGTGTATGCTATGTGGAGTTAAAACTCCGAAATTAATTTTTTACTGGTGAAATTTTTACTGGGGCACTGCAGATCAATACTGGGGCAAGTGCCCCAGTAAAATCTGTCTGGCGACGCCGATGCTCAAGTCAGGGTTTCAGGATGACGAGCTTGATAAAACCCTTTCATGATAATGTCTATTCATGTATAACATGTTAATAGCATGGTGTAGAATTCAGCGTAATTACTTCTTTTATGCAAGACCCTTGAGACTTTCCTCCTCTCCGTTTCTGTAGCTCGGTGTTTTCTTTAATATTTTTTTCATATGCTTGGATAAATATGTTACTACTGTCTCCTACAGTATCTCTACAGCTTGCCGTTATTTTATTTTTAGCCTGGAAATTTAAAGCCACAAATTTAGTCCTCTCTCTCCGCTGAGCCTGTTTGTTTCCCTGGTGCCACTGAGTCATGTGATATCAAAATATAGGGGAGGGAGGAGGAGCAAAGGGTGCTGTGCCGCTGTTACAGGAGAAACACTTGAAAACAGCAGTACATGAAGACTACCAGGTCACCTCTTTTGATGAGGTTGCTGAACTGAAACTAAAGTATTATTCTTATTACGCTGATATCGATCATTTTTGATATCAACATTGATGTTGAATTTATCAATATTTGGACCATCACTACTGACTGCACTCCATGACGGCCTAGCAGCATAAATGAACTAGCTGCTAACATTTGGGACCCAGACAGCATGACTAACCCAAAGCTGCATGGCCCTCATCAAGATGAGGCAACCTACAACTACATGTTGCACTAGTGAATACTGGACTGCTTGGAACTGTACAGCAGCAGGACACTGAGAACTTTCATCAAGAACTTGATGGGACTCACTGTGAAAGCTAAATGTGCAAGTCTCCTTCAAGTGTGGCATAAACTAAGCAGATGCTCTGTCCCCACTGCTGTCAGGCAGATCATCACAAGGAGTAGCTATGGATACTAGTATGGATACACCCACCAGGTTGTGTATGACACTGATCTGCCTCACTAGGATATACAGCAGAAATATCATAATGTCATTCGGGTTGGATAAATGCGCATGAATGCTATGCAAGAGGGGCGAAATTATCACAACTGAGGGGGTTGAGCTACCAGAGGGCAACCTCTTGAATGTTTAGGACAGCTACAAATACCTGGGAGATTTCACAAACAAATAACAACTATGAGGAGGCTGCAAAGACGTCGGCCGCAGCCACATACCTGAAGAGAGTAAGGCAGATCCTGAAGAGCCAGCTGAATGGGAAGAACAAGGTCCAGGCTATCAACACGTTTGCCCTGCCAGTAATAAGGTACCTCGCTGGTACTGTATAACTGGCCACAGGAAGAGATGGAAGCCACTGATATCAAGACAAGGAAGCTCCCTTATGAAGCACGAAGGATTTCTTCCCAAATCCAACACCATGAGACTTTACATGAAGCGTAAAGAATGAGACTGTGGATTAGTGACTATTAAAGCCATCATCCAGGATGAAACAAGAAGATAGCGCCTAAAGATACGCTGCTAAGTGTATGTCTCAGACACTAGAAGACCAGCGAGGAAAAAGATTTGGAAGAAGGACCATTACTGAAAGAGAAGCCATTCCATGGCCTGTACCATTGACAGATTGAAGAAATGGTTGACATGGATAAATCCTACCAGTGGCTGGAAAAGGCTGGTCTGTAGATCAGTGTGGAGGCATTAATCATGGCAGCACACAACTTCAGCACAAGAGCAATAGAGGCCAGGGTCTATACACCAGACAAGACCCCAGCTGTACATTGTGTAAAGATGTCCCTGAGACAATCCAGCACAAAATGGAGGGATGCAAGATGCTGGCAGGCACATCATACATGGAATGCCGCAAACAGGTAGCAGTTATTGTCTACAGAAACATATGAATTGAGTATGGGTTGGATGTCACAAAGTCAAGGTGAGAGATATCTCCACGAGTGGTGGAGAATGAAAAAGCAAAGATCCTGAAGAATAAACTGGGGAGAAGGAATATGAGATGCTGGAGAAGTACAGAGGTCTGAAGAAAGTAAGAGAATATCTCAGAGGTGAAAACAGTAGTGGTGCCAGTAGTAGTTGGAGCACTTGGAGCTGTGTCTTCAAAGCTGGGAGAATGGCTCCAGCTTTGAAAAACATCAGAGATCTCAGCCCAGTAGAATGCAGTCCTCGGAACAGCAAAAATACTGTGCAGAACCCTCAAAATCCCAGGCCTCTGGTAGAGGACCTGCGTCTGAAAAAGGGGAGACAACAACAGAGAAATGGGTGAAGTAGGAGTTGTTTTTTTTTTTAAATATAATTTGAAAGGCTGTCTCACACAAGAGAGAAAAAAAGAATATTTTCAATGTATCTTACACAACAGATGATTTTACCGTTAGTTTTTCCGTTTCTTGGCTGCAGATGTTCTTTGCTGACGTTGCATTTTTGGCACTCCCGCATCTGCACCTATTAACACAGGTACACACAGAGGAAACAGATCGATGGACAGAATGTCTTGGCTGAAATATGGTAATTTATGATGTTACACAATTGTAGGTACCGTATTTTACGCCCTATAAGGCGCACTTAAAATCCTGGATTTTTCTCAAAATCCGGCAGTGTGCCCTATAATCCGGGGCGCTTTATGTATGAGTTTTGTTGAGTTTACTGACGTCAAACCAATTTTATGTGGTACACTGCTCTCAAAAATCTATCAAAATGTTTGAGTGCGGTTTTGGTAGCGACGAAGCCGCTCCGCTTGATTGATAGTCGGACTGTTCTCAGCTGACACAGTGACGGTGTATTGAAGTCGGTCCTTGGTTGGATGCGGGTTGCAACGTCAGACAACGTTAGATAACTAATTATTTAGTGCTGGCAAGCAACCATCATCCAACATCTAGTCAATGTTAACTTAATATAATTAGACATAAAGCCAACATTCAAATCTATATAATAATCAAATTATAATCAAATGTTGGAATGCAACATTGTTCCAACTTCGCACTAACTTCGGGTGTCTGCTATCACTGGCAACGATGAACCAATCAGAGAACAGGACGTAGTACGACGCTTACCTCCCCGACTTTTTATGTGTGGATTCGTGGAAGAGGAATTATTTAAAATGTGAGTGTATTAGTTACAATTCAACAATATACTGAGTTATTATTGTGAATGACTTGAATGAAGTTCAACTTAACAGACTGTTTTGTTTCACTTTATCTATGTTTTATCATGCGGCCTATGTAGGAAAATAGACCCATTCATTGATATTGCACCTTATAATGTGGTGCGCCTAATGTCCACAAAATACGGTAATTTCCACGGTATTTACCGAACAGATGTTGTAAATTGTTGTCGGTTTGTTGTGCTGTCTACTTTCATATTTTGATTCAGAATTTTTTCAGATGTGTATGGAAGTATTGGAGGTGTTGATAATATGCAGATATTTGAGATGGGCTACAGGAATTGTGTGTTGTCCACAAATTTAACCAATCAGAAAACATTTGAAGCAGATCCTCTCTGTGTGATAGTCTTTGTTAGGAAGTAACTATGCGTTTTGTATGTATGTATGTATGTACGTAAGTGTGAATTTAACATCTTTGACTTTTAAAACTCAACAAGACTAGAATTAATTGCTGTCTATTTTTAAACAAACTCTTTATATCACAGAAATAATATCACAGGGTATGAGTTTGAGTTCACACCTTGCAGTGTCGTAATGATCTCACCTGCTTCATTGATAATATTTAGTTTTAATGATTGTTTTAATTGGTTTTAATCCCAAGATATACTTAAAGATGATTTGATGACTGTGTTTTTTTTTCTCTGTATCCATTAAAGTCTTTGAATGAGGCACTGAAAAGATTTTTATGTAGAGAAAATAGTTAGTGGCCTCTTTTTTTTTTTTTTAAGGTACTTTCCCAATTCACAGTGCCATGAATACTACACCTCTTGTTTCTTTATTACTAGTCATTACCAGTTGAATTAGATTTGATTAGTCATTAACTGTAGTCCAGCTAGCATGTAGTTTAAGCTTTTATGGCTTGGTAATACTTAAATCACACCCACATGTTAAGTCGTAACATCACCGCTGCCACTATTGGCATATTTGCACAAACACAGTCGGTCTTGGAAACAAACTTATCTTCCTTTGATGCTGAGATGTGTGTGTTGCTTGTGGCATCTCATTTTAATGCGGCCTAGTTATTTGTGTGCCTACTCCAGGAAATGAGAAGGGAATTATTTACTTTCACGACTTAAGTTAAGCTGGAATTGTGGTCCACAGGGATGTCTGGTGTGTGGTTCCTTATAAGCTTAACTCTGCCATTCTATCCTGGACACCGTCACTGCTGCCACACAAAATAATATGATGATCTTGATTTATGTTTGGGCTCTTGAAAATTACCCCAAAGAGTCGCTCTGGTCTGGTCTGGCTGGTAAACCTTATTAAAATGTTATTATGTTGATGGGAGAAGGCTGGCTGGGAAAAGTACCAACGGTTGCAGTCCAGCAAAACCATAAAGTCAAGTCACTCAGTAATTCCATGTGGCATACCACCAAATGTTTAATATTTTCACCAGCCTCCGTATGAATATATGTACTGCTAGAATTATGTAAAGGTAGGTGGAGGCTCTGGTAAAATATCTGCCTGTAAATGAACAGTTGTGTGTTGGTTTATTAGAACCAGCTGTCAGAGGTTTTAAATGCCAGAGAAGGCTGGGATCACACCAGTTTCCAGCTTTAAGTTTGTTTTTACTGACTTTTTTTTACTGTTTTATTTTGTTTTTTCTGGTCTGTGTGTGCTAAAGTGTTAATCTTGATTTAAACCAGAGGATTTCTTTCCGTTTTCAGCTTGGTACAGCCCCATTTTTCTCTTTGTTTTGAAATTTATCATGATATCAAGAGAACCAGCAATATTGACTGTAAACTCTTTATCGGTAAAGACTGCAGGAAGCCAGGCTAGCCGTGCCCTTGCTTTCAGTTTTCATACTGGGTTAATCATCTGTGCCTCTGTGCTTAACACACTTTATGTGAGACAGTACTGGCGCACATTAAAGAAAACAACCTTCTTATGTTTTGTCAGCTTTTGCTATACGTGACGGAAGCATCGTTAAAGAATGCAGTATTTTCAATCACATAATATCCCTTTCAAACAGATGGCAGAAGCCCCTAATTTAGCGATAAAGTAGCCAGGTGATATACAAATACGTAATAGGTGTCACACTCTGCCCTGTTGGCTCGTGCTGCCACACCTCACCTGCTTCATCTTCATCTGCTTCATGTACGTCCCCTCCCAGCTGCAGCTCATGACTACTCCTCAGCCAGCATCCAAGCAGCACTGAGTCCACTGAGTCCTCACTCAGTGCCAGATTGTCGTCGCAGCATGCATTACTTTCCAGCACTCATTGGACTGAGGTCTGCTTTTGACTCCGGATAGCCCCGATTGCGTCTTCTTGTCTCTGCCTGACCTTCTGATACTGCTTCTGCCTTGATCACGATCCCAGCTAGCCCCTCCACGGAGTTGCCGCCATCGTCGAACACTCACAGGAATATAGGCCTTGTTCCAGAGAACTCACTAGCCTGCCAGTAGTTCCTACCTGCTTCCAGCTGAGAGCTCCACCTGTTGTTGTCCTGCACTTGGGTCCTAAAAATCCACCAATGACATTACAGGTATTACAAGCAGTTTGAGTCTGAAACAAACCAGACGTATAAGTATGTTGACAATATTTGTAATTATATACAGTAAATGATAGTATAGTTGCTGTGTAATGTGACTCTGATCACATGTACCATAATCAATCCATCAGAGCACTTTTTCAGGATCACAGCAAATGGGAATTAAGCAAACCAGTCTTAACTGTTTTCCTCTTCAGCACTAAGAATAAGTCGTGCTTCTCTGGATTTGACTTTGATGTCCAAGAGATGCAGAAGAAAATGCTTCTAGAAAGAATATGACATAAACAGAGACAGGTGACACAACCAATATGGTGTGAACTGGTGTAGGAATGCCAGCGAATGACAGTTGTTGGCTTTGCAGTAACAGGTTGATCCAAAGGTTTTCTCAGCAACTCTGCAGTCTTGGTTGCTGTGAATAGTTATCTTTACTGTTCCAGCATGAGTCAGTGCATAAATCCCTCCCCCACCTTGTTGCAATTGGTTTGGTATGTTTTGTACTGTTGCAAATCACTGTGAATTGTGTGTGTGGGGTACTAGACTAATTTCATGAAAGAAACTGGAATAACAACAAAGTCAAGGAATTGTTAGCTGCTCCTGTCAAGGGCTAAATTTTATTTGTGTCTGGGTTCCACGGTTTTTGTTGATTTTTGTTGCCACTACCCTGCATGTTTCAGATGTTTCAGCCGTGATTCAAGTACCGGTAAATGTAATCCAAGGGTGTTTTTAGAAATCGCATGCTACACATACTAGTTGTTTCTATGTAGTAGCCACCGTAGAGACAACTATGTTACAACTAGAAGTCTGTCTACATTGGCATAGGGTCAGTACCACTCAGGTATTTGTACAATTGTTTGCATACTGCATACTTCTTAGCACAACCAGTATGCACTACAAATCACTTTGGAAAAATGTAATGACATAAATGTTTATTATCACGTCTCACAGGATTCCACAATTGTCCTGCAATAATGGCGAGCAAACACATTTATTAAGAAGCTGCAGCTTTTTTTCAACTTGCACTCAAGACTGGCCCAAATTCTGATTGAGAGAAGGAATAGAAAATACTAAAAAAATGAGGTCTGGACAAAACTTGCGATCAGGTTTTAGATGTGTCTGAGTGGGTGACAGAAGGGATGAGTGTGTGCATGTAGGCGTTGGGAGGAAAGGTGTTGCTGAATGTCAGAGGTTTAATTAGTCTCCCGGTTGGCACTCCTTGCCCTGAAGAGACTTTCTGTGGCTTCACCCTCTCAATATAAAAGAGAAGCTCGCCAAATTCTTAAGAAGCAGAAACAGACCCTGAAGACACACACATCCTACTCAGTGTGCGCTTGTGTGTGTGCAGGGACTAACGACCTATTCAGATAGGAAAGTGTGCTTGTGGGTAATTTTGAGTGTTTGAAATACGATGAAAGACATCAAAGTTGCCCCATTACCTCATAATATAATTTCTGAATGTCTTCACTGCCAAACAAACCCTTCACCTTTCCTGCAGCAGCACCTGGGTCACCTGCCCTCACAGAGCCAGTTGGTCTTTCAGGTAAGGAGTTCTGGTCCAACACAGCCACACAGAGTGAAAGCTGGTATGCAGAGATGACGGCTTCCACAGAAGGAGACGATTATGGATAAAGTTGTTAATGTTAAGTGTTGTTTATAAGATATTTCCTCTGTGATGAGAGTTGTGCTGGTATAGAAAATTAAAAGTTTTCCTTTTATTCTTTATGATTTTGCCACGGTAACAAATCTAAATGCTCCATTCGCTGTATAATGAGTCCTTTTATGAAACAATGCACTATTATAAGAAGTTATTATCTTTGACGAAAGAAGTGGTTTGGCTTCATGACTTGCAGTAGTAAGCCAGCGGAAAAAATAAAAGTGCAGTTGAGGGAAAGATGTAATTGCTAAATGAAATTCTGGTCTTGTAATCTTGTCCTACAGCCTTTTCCCAATGAAATCATCTTTAATTTGACTAACCATCCCATTAATATGTCATATTTAATTGCTTTTCCTATTTGAGCTTTTCCATTTGATGTCTAAGTGGTGGCAAAGCGGTTTGCTGTGTCAGCAGTAATAATTATTGGCTATGGGCAGCTTATTTACTATGTTTAAAATATAGTTAAGGAGCCATAACAATACAAATTTAAATATGTTATTCACATCTGACATGATGCATATAGTACTGTTTCATAACAGTTGTGGCCAAATGTTTTGGCAAGGATATAAATTTACTTTTTATGCCAGCTTTATGTTATGTTTTGATGATATACTGAAGTTTCAAAGGGTTTTAATTGCGATTATATTTATTCTTTAAAACTAATGCACTTCATGGTGGCTTCCTGGGTATCAATTTCTGGACCAAAAAAAAATGTGATTGTTTTTTTTCTTTGAGAGTGAACTCAATAGATTTTACATCTGGGGAGTTTTCATGCCATGATTTCTGAGCCACTACCACTTTTGCTTTTTTGACACGGTGCTCCAACTTGGAAAAGACATGGCTCATCCCTCGATTCTTCTTAGGCCTTGGAGGAATTTCTGATGCTAGTCTTGGAGCATTGCAGTGTTCGGGATATACATGTAAGTGAATGCACTCTGTTATAGGAGAATGAATGGTCTCAGTACTGGCATGATACCTTTTCTTCTGTGGAAAATCATAAAGAACTTTGCACCAGCTTTGTGCTCTCCAAGTTTGGTATTTTCTGTACAATTCCACTCTATCCTACTGTCCTAGAGAGTAATGTTTTTTTGTTTTGCTGATCAATTATAATTTCAGGATGCTGTCAGAAACTCTTCCCCTCAACGTGCTTGCAGATACATTCCCATCCACCAGCTGTCCAAGCTGATCAAGCTCTGCACTGGCGGCGGCACAGTTCCTCTGCTGACCCCTTACAGTCCAGGCACTTCCCAGATACTCTTGGATGAATGAGGTATTTCTTCACTGCAGTTGAGCCTCTCCTTTAAATTTCCTTGCAGGTGGAACCATTATGATGCCTGGCAGTGATGACTGCACGAGTTTCTTTTTCAGTAACCATCTCTGACCCCAGAGGATCAATGCCTTCTTGACTGCCTTCCTTTAGTCAGTCTGTTTTTTTTTTATCCATCAGAGTGTTAGAGTGGTTTCAGTTGATTTGTACTCATCTGCTGATCACTGGAGTGCTGAAATTACTGTATGTTAGTTGGTCATGTTGTGCCAGTGTAGCTACATTTGGATTTTTGTAATGAGGTAAACTTTCTTACCAGATTCTTACCTTCTTAACCTATTAACCAACCAAGTCTACACAAATTATACTCAAAACACAAATGTAAAAGTTCATATTTTGTGGATCAAAATCAAGCATTTAGTTGAACCCAGAATATGACATAATTCCAACACAGCTATTGTAGCATTAAACACCACATATAATGCCATTTCCACCATACATCTTTATTAAGCTATATTTTATGTACAATAATAACTTATATATACAGTTACATTTTGTTTCTTTGAAAAAAAATGCTTGTTTCTACATGTTGTACTATATTGTAAGTGCTACTGAGGTAAGTAATGCATCTTTGGCTTCTGTATATTGTCACATCGGTATAATATATGTCAGACAAAATTTGGCATGTCTGAAAATAAGCTTTGTATCAGTTCACTTCAATAATTAAGGTTTTTACAACATTTCTATAAAACAAACTGAAGGGCTGTTTTTTTTTTTTTTTCCCAATTTGAGCTTTAGTTCAAAGACAAAAAAAAATGTGTTTTTGATTAAAAATGCACAGGAATTAATTTAAAGTATTGGAGTCCAGCCCCAGATTGCAATGTAAGATATGAGGGGAAAAAAACAGCACCATCTTGACAAATTATTCAGGCATCATCAGGCATCCGAATAAAATGAGTTGTTTTCCTAAGAAATTAGATCAAAGGGATTCTCTGCTTTGCAGATTGGATCTGATCTTGTAATCAGGTCTAAATAGTTAGTCAGTAGGATCAGATTCTAATGGGCTATGTTAAGAATCAGATTTGGGCTGGCAGTGCCAACATAAACCTGTCACAACACTGCAATCAGACTGCGGTCTGGACTTTGACTGAGCCACTGCAACGTCCTGATTATTTTCAATCTAATGTAGATTTGCTGGTGTGCTTGGGGTCGTTGTCCTTAGTTACCCTGTTTCAGGAAAACTTAACCTGTCAGACAGCTTCAAGTTTTACCCTTGAATACTATGGTACACAGGGGAGCCCAGGTCCTCTGGTTTTAAAACCAGCCCACCTCTCTCCCACTATGCACCATCACACCTCTCTTTTCAAATACATTTAATTGACCCTCCTCCAAGGTCTCTAACTGATCGTGTTGTTGTGAACCTTGACATTCATCTTGAAGCCCGTGAAGGCTGAGACGTATCTCTTTTAGTTTCTCTGAGCATTGCATAGTCTGATGCTGGTGTGAGTTAGCTGGAATTGGCACTCCTGGGAAGATTGGCAACTGTCTGGAGGGTTTTCCACTGGTAAATAATCATTTTGTAGAATGACGAGCGCTGAATACTTTTGAAATGGAATCATAACCTTTCCCAGACTGATGTACAGCATCGTTTGCTTCCCAAACATCAATGCTTATGTCTCTTTTCCTTGGTATTTTGTTAAGACAAACTGCAAAAACTATGCAATGTGGTCTTGATCAACAATGCAAGTGGGTTTGATTAGCACCTCCACTTGCCTTAATACCCACTTTCTCTTTTTGTTTGTTTGTTTGTTTCACTCTTCCTGTATTTTGGATGACTTTTTTTTTAAAGTGCTTAATGACTCTATATTATAGGTTGTTGTTCATCAGAAGCTGTATTTACACGGCCTCAAATATAGGGAAAAAATAGTCTCTTTTTCACGACTGTGTTTTTCAACCGAGCATACAACACCTAATCAGCTTTTGCTGCTTTTCAGAACTCACAGAACTGCACATTGTTCTAGCTCAGTCTGTTGGTCCGATAATGGAGAGGGGAGCTAAAATCCTGTCTGAGCATGACTGAGTCAACCACAAAAGCTGAATAAGAGCAGGCGTTGCAGGACAACCATGGCGCTGCCTCCGCCGTGACCAACGGCACCCTCACACTGTTCACAGCAACCCTGGGGGCAGTTTGTCATTCATCTGTCTTGGCTAGGGGGTTTTAATGCCCGGCTTTTATAGCGTTTCCACTGGGCTTTCAGTGGTTAAATGCCTCTAAATGCTTAATTAGGTGCTGGAAATCACAGGCACTTTGCACTCGCTCTATAAACCACAACACGTCAGCTTATTAGGGGCACGGGGAGCCACACGCCAAATAATTAGGGCTGGCGGCAGCACTAAACCGCAAGATTGGGGTACAAGGGGAGTAACAGTAAAAGTTATTGGTGGTGGGGGGGTCACAGGCTGGGTCACTGCTGAGGAAGTAGCTGCTGTAGGAGAGTATTTGAATCGGTGTATTAAAGTTATAGACATGTGGTCTTAGGCAGAGTGTTGTGTTCAACCAGTAAGTAAGATTATGAATCTGTGTTTTTGGCTTTTTCTACTCGAGGTGATTTGTTGAATTTTTCCATTTACTACATCTGCATGTCATCAGCATTTCAACACTTATGCCCCAAAGACGTACTGTAGAGTAATCAATGGATACTTAACTGGATAATTAAACCCAAAATGTACAGGATCCTCGCGATTCCTTCAAAATGAAAACATCCTGAGCTGCCCTCGTCTTCCTCAGACACAGGAGGCGTTGAAAAATGCCCCCCAAAAGTCCACAGGCGAGTTTTCCAGATGACAGCTGAGCCTAATGATGTTTTAGCATTTCCAGCTGGCCACGATGATTCCCTTCTATGTAGGGAACTCGTATCTGTAGTCCATCCTGTGTGATGACAGCGCAGTCAAAGCAGCGGTTATGAATGCTAACTAATGCTGCGGTCAAACCAGATCACTTACGTTGTACCCAAGGAGACATCTGGTTGCATCAACTGCAGGAAAAAACACCATGGTTTGCTCTTAGTTTAAAGTGAGAGTACAGTTTGGGCCAATACCCAATGGAGGCCAGCGACTTTTACACAGTTAAAAAAAAAAAAAAAAAAATGTTATAACAAATTTCTTATAACTTTCGGGAAACATTGTGTTGCGTCCAGCGCATTTTTTTCCTACAGTTTTTGAGGAAGATATACTTTTCTTTTTCAGACCACAAAAAACAAAAGAAAAAAAACAAATTCTAAGTATTATATGTTGCACAGGAAATAGCTGAAATAGCACAACAGGGAATATGGGACTGTTAGCTTCTGAACATAAAAAGGTGGACGGTTAGCCCACTGACATTCTTCATGTGATGGGGTCTTCTCCATCATATCCAAGTCTCTAAAGTCTCAACTCTTCCAGATATTTAGACGCTGGCGCAGCGCTGGGATGGGGACGTGCACGCGGAGGAACAGACTAACTGGCTGTGAAAGCTGTTGACGCTCTGCCGTCCCGCTGCTGCCGCTACCTCACTGTTTCCCAGCACGTCTGCACACAGGGACTCCACAGCGTCTAGCCTCTCAATCTGCACCAGGCGAGTAAGGAGGTCCGGGATGCTGTAGCCCGCCGTGCTGACTCTCTCAAAGAGCTGAAGGCCGTCGCTCATGCCGCCGATCTCGTCGCGCTTCAGCCCGAAGCTCTCGGCCAGGTGCCTCCATGTCTTCACCACGGCCGCATCGCTGCTGTAGGAGGAGCTCAGCATGCGGCTGGCCTTCTCCAGGCAGTCGAAGGGAAGCTCCGTGGGGCTCAGGCCTGGACCAGAGGGAAAGAATTAAAGAATTTAGAGGTTTATTTAGTTGAACTTCATATGCTGCCAGAATGTTAATTAAATGAAATAGTAGGGCTGGGCGATATATCGAGATTTTAATATATATCGATATATTTTCAAACACGATATGGTACGAGACAATATCGTTTATATCGATAAAAAAATAAATAAATAAATAAATTACATTTTTTTTTTACATTTTTTTTTTAATGATTTTGATATAGCTTATTTTGTGACAAATTGACTTGAATGTTTTATTTGAGATTTGCACAAATGTTTTGTTATTTGCACAACTGTCAACCTCAGTTGAAAAGTCTGCCTGTTACTGTCTACATTGTATTAATTGCACAGCGTATTTTAATTTAATTGTTATGCAGGAAAGGGATATTTGTTTTATTTTATTCAAGAAGCATTTTTATTCTATATATGCAGGCAGTTTATTTTTATTTCATTTGTTTTATACATTTTGATATTGTTACTGTTAACAAAGGAACCTGTGTGACATTTGGCACGAGGCTTTGTATTAAAACTGACTGTTTTTTTAAGGGTTTGCCTCAGAAAAAAATGAAGCTAACAGAGATGCTATGCTATAATGCTTTGGGGGAAACTCCAATTAAGGCACAGAAAAAATATCGAGATATATATCGAGTATCGCCATTTAGCTAGAAAATATCGAGATATGACTTTTGGTCCATATCGCCCAGCCCTATGAAATAGTAAAGGGACACAATGATACCATCCTTACTTACCCTCAGTAACATTGCAAGTTCTGTTATAAAGATCCAATATCTTTTTCCTTCGACTTTGCAGCATCTATTAGGTTTTGAATAAGAAAACAGCATTAGGAGGTTTTTGGATCACACCAAAGATCTGCTCAAAGTCATAATCATAGTGGAGTTAAGTCTTTGGAAAGTGCAGCTTCCTACCCCTGGAGTTTTATTGTTGTTGTTGATGGCATTCACACCGCTGATGTGGTTGCCATTGATGATGTGGTTGGGACTGGGGATGCTGGAGGCCTGGCTGGCCGCGGCCGTGGCAGAGGTGCCGTTGCAGGTGCGGCCGCGGTCCAGGAGTCCCAGAGAGAGCAAGCAGAGGTCCGGCTTGTTGCCCAAGTTGACGAGGCAGAGGTTGTGGTTTGTAGTCTCCGCCGATCCCCGTTTATCTGATGGTGGCTCCTCGTCACTGTCAATGCTGCGGCTTAACAGCTGCTCATTCTCTGATGATGCATCGTTTTCACTGCACAAATATACCAACATGTAAATATTGGCACAGGGACTGTGCAAACATTTTAGTGGATTACATTCTGACTGTCCTAAAAAAGTGAAAGGGGTTTTAAAAGTGAACATACTCATCAGAAATGCACCTTTCAAAGCTAAATAAATTCTTCCTAGAAGGTGGTATGTTGGGTTATGTTGTTGTTAACTGTATTAGGAAGATGGAGGCAGATGATGAAAGTGTCATGACCAAAAGCCAACAATCTAACTTCTTGGTTGAAGCTAAAAATATTGCCGGTTGATCAGGTTCATTTTGTCTTCGCTGATATAATATTTATAGTTTTCTTTTCATCAGACAATTTAAGTTTTAAAGGAAATGTTTCATACTGTAACTGCAACAGTTTCGGCTGTGAACTGCAGCCTTCTTCAAAGCGTCAACCCATGTGCCGCTGATGTGTCATTTATCGGCTGACCGGTCTGGCAGCCCTGTGAAAATGACGCTCTCAGACTGGCCACTCCGCCTTGCCTGTAAATGGCACCCACTGAGCTATGAGGGCCTCATGAGGGCGATATCTGAATTAAGAGCTAAGACAGCATAATCACTATTTTGCGTTAATTGTACTAGCCAACTGCCACCGCTGGCTGTTCGTTGAGTTTGGAGACGACTCTAGCAGTCGCTCCCTCCGCTCATGGAAGAAGGCCGGTTGTTCTGAGTCTCTGGAAAGCGCCTAGAGACAACTTCTGTTGTAATAGATGCTATATAAATAAAATTGAAATTGAGATTGAATTGAATTCCAGGGCTGATAAGAGAATGGCCTCTAGCGCTTCTGTTGTCGCCATTGCTGCATGTTGCCAACAGCAGTTTGAAAATGTTTCAGTAGCAACATCGGAAATTAGGAATGTTTTGGACGGATATCATCGGGGAATGCTAATTAGAGTCATAGCTTAGCATATCTAGCATGTTCCAACAAGTTTCCGGGCTTGTTCGTTCAGCCCATTGGCCCATCTTATGGATTAACCAGGGCTGGGTCTCCTAGTTATACAGCAAAGATATGCGATTGTGTCCACATGTTTTGAAAATTAAGCAGGTAACTTTTGTAAATAAAGAATACTGTTGTTTTGTTTCTACGGCTGTGGATGTTTTTTAAGCAGTTGTGATTGACTGAAATAACCCCACATTTCATAACATGATATCATGTAATATAATTTTATCATGATCCTCTTTCTGCCAGCTCTGGGATTTTCTCTCAAAAGCACCTTGTTTATGGAGATTCACACAGAATGCCATTGTTTCAACATCCCAAACTCTTTTCCTGAACACACACACACACACAAAAATATTGTTTCCCAGACACCCAACACCCACGCTGGGAGATAATGCAGTGAGTTAGCACATCTTCTGACATGCTGATTAACCTTACTGTGGACTGGTGTGTGTGTGTGTGTGTGTGTGTGTGTGTGTGTGTGTGTGTGTGTGTGTGTGTGTGTGTGTGTGTGTGTGTGTGTGTGTGTGTGTGTGTGTGTGTGTGTGTGTGTGTGTGTGTGTGTGTGTGTGTGTGTGTCAACTATTTTTTTATTTAGACCCCGCTCATTGATTTTAAAAGGGCACCAATCAAACGTGAAACTTGAGCGCGGCGGTTCGCTGCAGATTTGTGAGGTGCGCTGTTGAACCCTCTCAAATCCTTCCACCTCCATCCATAAAGCAGCATTGTCTTCACATGAGGGATGAGATGTTGGCAGAAGAAGGTGAGAGAACCATCTTTTGTTGTCTGCTAGGACATGCTTTCACCTGGTGGTGATTTTATGTGAGGCTTGGCATAAATACCCCTATCCATCCTGACAACTACATCCTCTGTCCCCTTCTCTTTCTTTTTTTTTCTTATTTTAGGCTTCAGGGCTGTTATATGCTGCATTACCTCATATTACCTCCAACGCCATCTTTCTGTCTGCTCCAAAGCCACATAATGGGTTATCTGTTTCTTAAAAAGAAAGCAACTAACAACCACTATACTGGCTGTATGTGTAGAAATATTGAAAAGAAGAGGCAGTGGTAAAGAAATTACTACTGCAATAACCCCATGGCATGTTCTGTGGTGGCTTAATTATGGGTCCAATTTCAGAAATTTCTGAAAGATTTTGCTGAGTTATGTCTCTGAGACACCACACACACACACACACACACACTGAGAGTCACAACATCTGTTCAAAGTAGACACATGCACAGTTGCAGTATCGTGCAGATGTACTCCTTCATTTACAATGTTTAAGAGCTGATGAATGCAACTAACTTGTGTTTGAAAAGAAAGAATTGGCCACAGCCTGAAGTTTTGTCTTTTTAAACAGAAACACATTGAACGCTTTGCTAATAGTTTGACAATCAGGTAATCATTTCAGTCCCCTTTTTAAACCAACTGATTAACATTTGCTGATAGTTTGTGAGGCTCCTTCTGTCATGTCATTAACATACAGTACAATGACATCAGTTTGGCTGCTGTGAATTATAAATGTGTTCTTGATTTATTTCTATATAAGATGTCAGTTAACTCTCAACATAAGTGAAAACTAAACTTCAGATTAGATTGGTAAATACTTAAGAAGGTGTGTCCTAAACATACAGTATGTTGGCTGTCATACCGTTCTCTATTAGAAGAACCATTTTGAAATAAATAAGAGCACAAGCTAAGGATTTCCATTTTGGTTTCTGTGGCTTAAGGGTTTTCCTTCCACATACAAATATGATCACTTTCAGTTTCAATTCAAGGAATATTTGATTACTTTTATAAATTGTAGTCTAATTTTGGCTCTCTCCCTTCTCCACTCCCACTAAAATTAACTAAAGGTTATTTAGGACTCTTGTTCTTTTATACGTTTGCTTTGTAAATCAGAGCAAAAAAGATGAAAGAAAATGTTTACTATTTCATTTGCTCTGCTTGTCAATGGAATCATAAACGCTCACAATTAAAAAATCTTGTTCTATGTCCCTCATGTTCTTTACACCATTTCTGCAAAGTTAAGGTCACAGTCTGTCAGAACTTGGAGCATTGTAACAGTGACCAGTGGTGGGCTTTTTCTGTTTAGTCAAAGTGCAGCTGAACTATAAGGTTTCTCTCACCTCTTCACTGTCTTCTGAGGAGGAGCTTTCAGTTTGTCGTACTCGTCTTTCTCTGAGAAGATCACCACACTGTCTGTCAAACCAAACCAAACGACAAAAAAATTAGAGAAATCCAGAAAAGTAAAAGTGAAGAAATTGGTCAGAAGTGTGTGAGTAACAAGACATTGTGAAAGTACATTTTTGTTAATTTTCCAAATGTAATTTCAGCTCTAAACTCAATTTCTCATGAAATTTACAATATATTTCTTGAATTATTGACGTATATACATGTTGACAAATATCTACAGAAAATTCCTTCCACTGAACCTTCAGTTTTAAATGAATATTGGCATGGATTTAAACATACGGGTGGGAAAAAAGACTCCTGAGGCAAAAAAGGATTTTTGAAGAGATGAATTGCAGTTGGGACAATGCATGAAATGATTTCAGTTAGTATTAAGTCATATTACATTGACAGCATGAACATTGATAGGGTTAGACGCCCTAACGAGTGGATACCTGAGAGGAACAACTGCTGTGTGTGTGTGTGTGTGTGTTACAGTTAAAGCGGCCGTGTTTTTAATCTCACAGCCTTATTAAGTCAGCGCCTACCTGAGTGACAGCTAGCTCCGGTAGAGCTCCAAGCAATGGGCTTTTCTCCCATAAACACACCAGTCATCCAAAGTGCATTTACACACACAGACATGGCGCATGGGTCCATTTGCGATACCTCGCTATCAGCTAAAAATGCAGACATTTAGTTCTAATAATAGTCTAACGACTCAATGTATTTTTATAAGCCATAATGAGTCTGTGGCTAAACCTACAGTAATTAGCGTGCATGTGTGTGTGTTCTCTCATTCACACCACATGTAAGTGGTTAGTCAGTGAGTCTGGGAGTGAAATTGAACAGAGCATCATTGTCAGGAGAAATGGCGCCTAAAGCAACGTATGGCTTTAGCTTCACATTCCACCATGATACACTCATCACTCTGCGGGTCTGTCGGTCTGTTCTAACACACACAAAGTGCACAAGCACACACACGCATTTGCACACATTATCCTGCAAATCACCAGTACAACACCGGACTGGCAAATGGAGCCATCTCTGCGATAACGATTCAACGCGATCCCGTCAGGTTTGATGAGGGGAAATAGTTAGTTTGATGAGGAATGTACACAGACGTGATCAGCTCTGCATTAGTTGTGGGGCAGATCTTAACAGGAGTCTCCACCTCGATTAAATTGTGTAGAATTCTGAGGAAACATTTGTTTTAGTTTATAATGGATGCACAAACATGTGCAGTTTGAAGCTTCAGTTAAAGAGGAAATGGTTATCATTGAAGCTCAGAGCACCACAGGAAACCTCGGGTAGTGGATGTAAGCCATTCTCCTGATGACAATGTTTGGCTCCAGCAATAACCGTTCATTAAGTTACTGGGTTAATGCTTTAAAAGGATTTTGAAATAAGTGAAAATTATATACACTTTTAATGAATGCTGAGTGGTACATGTTTAAGCTTCTCTTTGTTGTTGCACAACTCTCTTAAAACGTTTGGAGTGATACTTTAGCTAACGGTGGAAAAATACTTATTACTATGACTTTTCATGTTACCCACTGATTTAACAAAGGAGAAAAAAAAGCATGGGTGGTCTTCTTAGAAATGAAAGCCAAATTCCTGACACTCCTGCTTCATTTTGACTTGACTTGCGAGTCTCAATGGACTGCTTGGTACTAAACACAAAAGGATAAATAGAAGCTAATTTTGTTGTTTCTTCCTTTAAAAAACTGTGTTTTTGCACTCCTATGGCATAAAAGTTCTCCTACAATGTCTATCAGGCTCTAATAAACCATAACACCAATACATTTTCTAATCTTTTAAAAGGAGATATGGCATTTTTTAAAATACAAGTTTCCTTGGATCTTAATGAAATGTTGGCATGTTTTGGTCAAGACATCAAAAGGACACAATACCACAGCTGCCTTTTGATCAAGCTTTTACAGATCTGGGGCCTCATTTATAAAGCTTGCGTGCGCACAAAACATGGCTTGGAAGATGCGCAAGCCATCTTCTACGCAAAGGTTGGGATTTATAAAAAAAAACTTAACGGGAAAATGTGCGTATCTCTACGCAAACTTTGATCCTAGCGCACAAACATTTTGAAGATATGGGGAACTGGCGACGCAGACCGTGAGGTGGTGAAATGATGCCAGATTCATGTCATACTTTTAATGTCATCACATATCAGACTTATAGATCCATGTACACCCAAGCTGGCAGTGTTATAGATCTATGTGTTCCGTTAGTGAGCCATTACGCCTGTATTTGTAGTAGGTACTACGTTCATATATCATACTTCCATCTTCAAATGGTATGGAGTGGTGAATAGCACCAGATTTATTATTTATCGTGACAAGGTGTGTAACAATCAGTCTAATTGCTGAGTAAGAATATAAATTGCGTGGTGACAGCCATGCGTAATGCTGCACAATGGATGCGTTGGCACTACTTGAGGATCACGTGAATGGCAGGATCAGGATCATGAAGATTTCCTGGCCCATGATGATGACTGGCTAATAAGCCGATTTGGATTCCCTAGAGCAGTGCTCTTGGATCTATGTGCTGAACTGATTCCAGTGTTAGACCGACCCGCCGGAATCGCGCCATCCCGGTGCATATACAGGGGCTGCCACTCACTCCCTTTCTTTTTGTTAGTGATGCCACTACTGTGACCACCAAATAATGTCGTTTTCCTGGCCTCCACCTCATCCACAAGCATCTCGATCTCGGTCTCCGTGAAATTTCGCTTTCTGGTCTTCCCTGCCATGATTTTTGAGTGTAAAACACCATTGATCAGCAGGCTCATTTATATGCAAAAACAGTCATGAAGTACTTTGCATTGACCATTCATGGTAGAAAGTGGGCTTGTAGAGGGCGGGATATGAGGCGAATTCACGTGCGCAACCTGCCGAGTGGACTGTGATTTATAAAGAGAACATTGCGTGCAGATGTGCGTGCACACGGTTTTATAAATCAGGATTTTTTTGTGCGCACGCCATTTTCGGCTTTTGAGCGCACGTACACTTTTAGTATGAATCCTACGCACTCTTTTATAAATGAGGCCCCTGGTCATTAGAGCCATTTTTAGGGGGTGGAGTCAGCTACTTGACTTGGCTCCACCCCCTAGCTCATGTGGGGTGTACAACATCAGAGCTTTGTGATACCCACTTAAGATGAACAACAACAAAATATATAATCTGCTGAAGTTTTCCCATCTGAAACAGCACATTGTCTCTTAATTTACTGCGTCAAAGTGGTTCTAAATCACGTCTGAGCTTACCAAGGCTGTGACGTAATCCTTCTTTAAAGCTACCTAGAGTAGGGCCTAGTTTCTCTCATTTTACTGCAACTGAACTGACATATTTCCAGGTTTCTGAAGCTGGCTGTGTGCGACATCTCGCCTCTTGGCTGCACAGCACTGCATTAGCTTCACGCTTTATCTGTTTGATGGAATCACACAAACCGGACTGATAAAAATGACAATTGTAGTGTCCGAAAGTTAGTTTTGCTGATTATTTCACTTCACTTCTCCCAACATACAGAGACTCCGACAGAGACTGTAGAGCAGGGGAGCCCATAGTCGGTCCTCGAGGGCTGCAGTCCTGCACGTTTTACCCTTGTGCAGACCTGAATGATGAGCTGCCGAAGACTTTTACTTAGAGTCAGGTGTATTGATGCAAGGCAACATCTAAAACGTGCAGGACTGCTGCCCTGGACGAGCGACTAACCCCTGCAGTAGAGTATTACACTACAGAGTAAGTAGATGCGCTGTCTTAGCGCATTCTGGGAAATTCCACCCAACCACCCCCAACGTCTAACAATGTCAAGCTGTTTTTGTTGTTGTTTTGTTTCTTATCCCTTTAAAGCCCTAGGAAATTAAGCTACTTTGCTAAATGCTGTATTTTTCTGAAACCTCATAAATTGAAGCGGAACGTCTACACTTTGAGCACATCTTTATTTATTTATTTTTTTTTTTTCATAACCATTGCGGTGGTACTTGAAGGCAAAAATCATAAAAAGGCTGTCACTGGAATTGTATGCTCTGTCCACAAGCGCCAATAGTACCGCAGGGACCTCGACCTCAGCGCTAGTGCACAGCAGTGCACTCGCTAAGAACAAAGATTTCAGCTAAATGCTTTTAGGAGGCGGGGATCTCACAGACAGAACAAGATTTATTTATTTATTGGCTCTGTTTGTTTTTCAGAAACCTGCGTCCAAGGCCATATCCAGGTATTGAGAAACCACAATAAGAATATGCGAGCTGGCCTTTTGCCACAGAAATAAGCCTGCAACCACGCGTGTGGCCAGAAATGTGGATAAAGTTAGAATCGTGTACACAAGTGTATAATAAGGTTCCTTGTGTTTCACGTAAAATTGACAGTAAGTATAATCAACTCAGGATGAGGTTTATAACCACAATGCCAATGTGCCAGTAAACATACTAACTTTTTTTTTGTGTTTAACAACTAAAAACCTCTAATTATGACAGTGGAAAAACAGTAAAGACAATAAAACACAGTGTAATTCACTGCTGTGTGTCCTGTCTTACCAGGCATGTCTTTCTTGTCTTCCTGTTTGTTGGTCTGAGCCTCCACTGCCTTCACAACTTGTCCGGAACAACATGCTGCAGACACAAACACATACACACACAACTCTGTAAAGCCCAAATCCCAGCTTTTGATGCGAGATGATGTGCACTGTGTTTCTGTGTGATCCTCACCCTGGCCACTCGGTTTGGCCTTCAAGATGTAGAACATGATGATGAGGACGATGGCGATGGCCATGATAAAAATGGTGGACATGGCGATTATGAGAGCTGTTGCAAGGTGGCTCTGACCTGGAGCATCTGAGAAAAAGGCTGTGATGTGAAATACGCAGCATGAGTGTGAACATGGACGATGGATGGAAAATGACAAAACCTGTCTGAATGTGCACTTATTTTGAAATACCTTTATTTACATGAGGGAAGACTGTTGTACTGCCATGAGCAATCGAAGGTTTTCCCTTCGACTTGTTGATTTGCATGCCTGTAAAACACACACAGGTTCATATTTCACTTCCAGTTCGCCGATTGTTGTTGTTGTGGCTAAAATGTTTTGTCCTGCTTTTCAGCGGTCAATATTTATTTCACTGACGGGTCAAAACACCACACAAATGGTGGACTCCCATTCAGCAATCAGAAACCGTGTGTCAAACCACCTCCAACTTGAAAATCTGCCGCCCTTTTGTTTGGAGGACTGCTTTTTGCCGTCCTGCATACAAACAGCGTGACTCACGAGGTGAAAAGAATGCTATGGCTTGTTGTTGCTGCCGGTCAACATGTAAACTGTGTACTTTCCACGAACACAAACCAGATGGAAGCAGAGCGCCATTTCAGAGTCGGCCCATCGTGTGAACTTTCTAAAAGCCTATTTGCTTGTAGACAGCCACCGCCGGGCCACATCAGCGCATGTGTCTCTTGATAAGTTTGTAGTTTAGATTTATTTTCTTTTGAGGACTAAAGTGTGAGAAGAAAGTCTCCATCATTGTCCGCAGTGAGTTACATTTTCTCTTCCATTTGATGTTTTAATATTGCCCATTAGCATTTAAAAATGTTGTTACAATCCTGCCCCATGAGCCACATAAAGGGCCACTCACAAGTGCCGTTTGCAGCTGTGTGTACAGGCAGCATTCGCAACTGCATTTATAAATGCAGAGTAATGTTTTAATATCTCCAGATGGCATTCGTTAAATCCTTCTTGCAATGACATTAATAAACTCTGTTTGTTATAGCGTATGTAAACGCTAGCCTCCATTTTTAATGGGAATCACAAACATCGACTGCTGTTGCCAGATGTTTAGAAATGATTACTGGCAATTTTGAACAGCGGGGGAAATTTAGATGAGCAATAAAATTACTGGCTTTTTGAAGCAACTTTTTATACCTCCACATTGTTTAATTAGGAACGTTACAGCATCCTTCTGGTTCTTTCTTTTTCTCTTATCTGAAATGCCACTCTCAGATTTTAAATTAATCCTGTTCAGATGACAGTTTTGGTGGATCTCTTGAACTTTTTTTTTTTTTTTTGGGACTGAAATAACACCAAAGCCCCAAACCAGACCTGATAGCACCGAAAGAAAGTGGGTACTGGGGCCTTTTTTTAATATTCTCATCAGTAAGCATATCATGATGATGTGGGCATTGAGTGCGGTCATAGAATACCAGCAAAAGAAATGTGTAAAATCTGATCATCTGTAAGGCAAAAACACTCCATGGAGCCACAACAAGTCAAAGTAATGAAGGAAACAAAGGCTAAAAAGGTTAAAATAAAGCCTTCAACCTCTACTATCATCTTCTTTGTTAATGAAGTTAGTGTATGCAGCTGATAATAGCTCTAAGAAAGAAAATCTGAATGATATAAAATAGGTATTGGGATGTCTGTCCTCCAAATAATATATTCTCTCTAATTAAAATTTTGGAGAGAAGGCAATTTTTTCCCCAAAATTATAAAGCTACTACATCGCGTTACCATTTTCTTCTTTGAATTCCTGAATTCACATGCAAGCATTCACTGATGATGGTATGTTAACTTTGGCCTTGTGTTGTATTGACATTTTTTTCTGACACGATTTTGCAAGCAATAACATTTTACAAAAGCAAATTATCAGCTCTGACAGCAGTTACACTCCTGCCTTTCAGCCCGCCTGAGTAAACAAACGAGTTTATTGGGAAGTGTGGATACAAAGCAGCATCTCTCCTTCCAGATCTGCCTTTGTTGTCTTCCTATTGCTTCCAGTCAGCCTCCCCCTCCTTTTCTGGTTTATTCATCAGCTCTTTTTCCTCTTTCCTAATGGTGCTGTAAACTCCTGGCAGCTCATAAATCACCTCTTTTAATCAGCCTTTAATTTCACCGAGTTGATAAACTGTAGATTTCCTTGGCATGTGCCCTGCCACTTCCTGTGGTCTCAGGGCCTGGTGTCATCTCGCACACGCACACGCATGCACACACTTATAGACGCATGCACATACGTGCCGGCGCCCTGTGGCGGCAGATATTAACTTGAGGTATGTGTTTACACTTCTCTGGATAAGGACATGAGCCCCAAGTGGAATTCTGTTCAGCATCTTGTGGTTTAATCTCCTAATCATGTCTCACAGGCTGAACATACAATGCAGAAGGATAAATAAACAGGACAGTCGCAGGTTCTCTGGTCCAAACAAACACAAAGAAACTTCATTTCAGAGCAGCGTGTGTGTCTGAAATTTGAGGTGAGAGCCATGATACCTGTTAGAAGGTTAACTTCCAGAACGTATAACCGTCGCCAGTTTACAATCGGTCTCGATGGTGCACATGTTTCTGTCTATTTAAGTACGTACATGCAAAAGAAATCGGCGTAAATCAGGAGTAAACTGTGTGAACTGAGCAATGCCTACTGCTTCATATCAAAACTTGCCAAAGAGTAGCATCAGCGCAAGCACAAACATGCTAATCATCTGTCTTTCTCATACCCGCCAAAGTTTTAATTATCACACGCACACACAGAGCTAGGCAGGAGCCGGGGTAATTTACAGATTACATGGCAAGTGTCGGCCTGCCTTCACCCAAAGCAAGGAGAACTCCCAGCTTTCAGCTCCCTTTTTTTAATTTACTGTTGAGGGGGTGGGGGGGCGACGTCTTTTTGAGTTCCAGTTGGAAGATTTCAGTGGATAAGAAGCTAGTTTATTAGCAAACAGCAATAGATTAAAAGTCCATCAAAGCTGGAATGGTTAAAATGATCAAAAATAACATTTTAGATTATACCCAAATGATGCTGTCTTTTATTTGATGGTTAAACTTCAAATGAAGTATTTAGTTCTTCAAACTATAGCATAAAAATTGTTTCCTAGATGTTTAATGATGCCATTAAAGAACAAATATGGATTTTGACCTTATTTGTTGGTGCAAATATGAGCAAATGAGTAAATAACATGTCATGACTTTCTAAATATGCCTTTTAATATGTGTGTATTTGCGTGCAAAAATGAGTGCCCCCCCCCATTCAAGCCCATGTTTTTTGTGGGAGAAAATCTGATAGCAGCAGGTCTGAGTAAGACAGGTACGTTTTTTTTTTTTCAATATAAAGGCTTAAAACTCTGAATTAGAATGACAGGACTGCATTTAAAAAACATCTAATTGATAAAAGTGGAAACAAGTTTCATCTATTTTGCTCTCCCTGCACAAATCTAAAGCATAATAATCTGTGTTGTTGTTAATCAGCTACATTTCTCAGATTGTGCTGTCAATAATATAAGAAAAGCTGAATATATAGAAAATTGCCTCTTTTTTAAGTTATTTTACAGCAAGTACATGTGCAAATAAACTTTTGGCATTTGAAGGGTTCAAAATGAAAAGAAGTTAGTTTAAAGTTAGTTAAAAAAAACAACTCACAACAATCTTAAAAATTAGACTGGATAGAGGGTTGTCAAAAACTCATGTGGGTAATACTAAGTACCCCCGTTGTTCAGGGACTTTTAATTTCCACCTTTTAGCAGCAATAACTAGAAATAATATTTGCCGTTGTATGTTTGTTTTGTAAGACGTTGTCAGTCTCTCGCAACGTTGTGGTGGAATTTCCGCCTATTCCTATCTATGCCATGACCGACTTATGCACATTTAAGCTTTATAGTACGCACATAATTCTGCCCGCTGCTTCTACTTCACACTCTCAGCTGCTTTTTGGGGTTTTCATCTTTCAAAATACTCATTAAATATGACACAATAACAATAACATTAGTCTCCGGGATCCTCAATTCAATTATACCCTGAGGAAATTTAGAGCAATTATGAGCCCATAAATATCATTCCCATAACAGTATGAAACAATTGGGTTCAATCCTGTCAATGGTCCATTATTTTATAAGATATATGACACTGGATGAATCCACAAAGGGCACAGAGGAACAGTTATATTAAATATTTTGGTAAATTTCATTAAAATATTCATGGTAATTACAATGATGAATATTTACTTCCTTTTTCCGATTTTTCAGCCTTTGCAGCTCACAATATGTCTGCATGTTTGCTAGACATAATATCGAGACTCTGAAAGACCGTTGGACATTTTTCATTGTGTGTTAAAGGCAACATGTTAAATCAGATTTCATGGCGTGATATCGCGTTTTTCTTTTATTGCATCACCAGAGTGCTTCTACTCGAGGCCTTTCGCTTGAGGAACGACTGATTTCTGCACTTTAGTGGTATTGAAGTTTTTCATGAACAGCGATCCCCACTTCGCCCACCCGTCTGTGGAATTAAAGAAATGCAGTGATTTTAGAATATGAGGGTTATGTATTTATAACTCCTTTTTTAAATCGATCTGGGAGGCCTGTTCACGGAGGAGGACTTCATCCAGAGGGTTTGGAGAGCTACTGTACGCACAACCTCCGACCTCCAACTGTTCCCTCAAATAATGCCCGGGCTCTCAGCATCTGCTTTTATACAGCCTGTCCACTTTAATTTCCCTTCTTTTTAACACAGAACTCTCATGTTCCGTCCAGTGGAAACCGTGTCTGTGTTTGGACAGAGACGGGGATACTGAAGAAAGGGCAAGTTCACGGTTGAAAGATGATGTTAGGAAAACAAAGAAGTTGCAAAGAAGTTGACGGAAAGAACGGGAGAGACAAATGAAGAGAACAGCCAAGACGTTGGTCTTACATTCTTTGGTGTTGCGTGGGGCGTTCTGGCAGGAGTGGCAAACCATCGCGTAGAGGTTTCTGCCCCTGTTCTCCAGCATGTAATACCTGCAGGACATAAAAATGCATGAGTTGTTAGTGCAAGTGGGATAAAATAGATGTGTTTAGGCCATGTAAGTTCAGCTTCAGCATGTGCAGCTAACTATTCTCAGCAGGTGTGTATAGTAAGTGACCTCGCTGCACTTTCTTCTCGTACAGTGCTCAGGAAAGCAGCTGAGGCCTAAAGCTAGGCTTGGTGCTGAAATGCACATAATTGACGCTGTGAAAGCACTTAAAATGGCTTGATCGCCCTCAGTCATGAAGTCAGAGAAAAAGAGAAATGACGGCAATAAAGTGCAAAGGCTGTGAATAAATGAATAAAATATGATCATTCAGTCTTGAGAGTATGAAGTACTCGCGCAGAATGCATACAGCCTGCAGATAACCAACACTTACCTTCTTAAGCTGTTTACAACATACGAGCACAGTAAAATTATTTTAAAAAAATTCAACAAAAAAAACAACTGTATATCACCTCTTAACTTGCTTTGAAGTACATTTAAAATGAACCGTTTAAATCTGCTAAAGTAAAAAATGGACCTTTCACCACTGAGTGAAACTTAGGTCCTAAATCAAGTCCATTTTTATTTATTGACAATAATCCCAATCCTCTTCAGCGTGCACAAAATGTGAGTTTGGACATTTCTAAGTGACTCTGGAGCAGTTTTAAATCTGTTCCAGTCTCCTTTACCTACCCCAATCTGTTGTACTGGATTTGAGCCAGGCACCATTTTTTTTCCCTCTCTCTCTCTATTTAACTTCTTCCTTCATGCGAAACCCTTGAGTGATTTGTGTAGTATGCTTTAGATTGTTATCATGTTGAAATAGTCTTCCTCTGCCAAACGTCTGGAGACTGGGAGTCATCCTGTCAGTTTGCGCCGAGGTAAATCTGCAATCGTTCAAAGTGTCATCTATTAAAAGTCTTCTCCTAAACACCTTCTGCACCCGTGCAGCCTGGTTTCATCATATATAGATGCATGTGCTTCCCTTTCATGTCTGGCTAAGAGGGGAGAAAATGAAAGAAACCAAGAAAGGAACCTCTGACAGGGCCGACCGCCTTCTCAGCCCCTTCAGCCGGCGTGCAGCCGTTGCACCATAGCGCCGCACGAGAACCGTCTACTGAATAAATAACACAGCTGACCACATGGTGGCGGTAATGTGTTCACAAACGGGCAGCAGGATAAAATGAGATGAAAAACAAGAATGCAGCAAAAGAAGAAGAAACAAGTAAAGAAGGACTTCCGCTTGGATTTTTGTTTGCTCTTTTAAACGTGCACTGGCAGTGGCAGTCATTGAGATTAACGGACAAACTCTCCGCCAGTCAGACCTCGGCATTGGCGTAACACGCCAACAAGGCCTGAACCAACTCGTTGGTCCATCTATCATGTTTTTTTTGTCATCTCCAACTTCACCAAATGTACTTGCAGCGAAACATTTCTGGTTCAAATCAGTTGTGTTCACATGACTTATGTTCATATGAGAGTGCTGGACAAAATTTCAAAATCCTAATTAGCAGAGACCCCCCCGCCAGGAAGTTCCTTTAGGCCAATCTGAGACCCCGTCCACACGTAGCCGGGTATTTTTAAAAACGAATATTTCCCCCCTCCGTTTATAAAAAAATTTGCATCCACACATAACCGAAGATCTGCGTTTTCGACCACATTCATAAGCATTCTAACCTGTAGATCATCTGCGGCTCCCGTGGAAGCTGCACCTCTGCGGGCTCCGCGGGCTCCGCGGCGGCTCCGCGGCCCCTACACCGTAGGGTGCGCGTCGCCACGTACCCTACGGTGTAGGCTCTGTGTCGGTGTAACGCAGTAAGCGGTGGTCAAGACCAGAGACCATTTATTTAATAAATAGCTTGGAGAACAGATGCTGGATCATCTGTAGTTCTATAGTAAACAAAAGGCGCACGTCAGAGCAGATTTGTTGTTGTTTTGGCGCATAATGTGACGTTCGAAAACGCAAAACTCTGGTTGTGTGTGTCTACACGCATCTACATAAACGGAGTTTTCAAAAATCTTCACTTTGCCCGGAGTTTTTTTAAACCTTCGTTTATTTGCGTTTTCGTGTGGATGACAGGTCAAAACGTAGGAAAATATCTCCGGTTTAGCAGATATCCGCAGATATCCGGCTACGTGTGGACGGGGTCTGAGTAGCTCTACTACCGGAGAAACAGCTTTTTGCCCCGTAAAGGTTCCTGAAGGGCACTTTTGCAGGGCCATTCCTGGTAATGGAGAGACGCATCCACAATTCAGCCCAGACAAAATCTACCCGTTAGTGGAAATGTACCTAGAGGTGCATTTGTCCATCATACTTGTACAAAATCCCTTCTCATTTTTTGCAATAATAAACTAAAGAAAAACGGTTAGACCGTAAAACTCCTTAACAATTTTACATCTGCTCTAACTATATGCAGACAAAATACTATCAAATAAACACAACACAGAAGCCCATGCATTGGTTGAGATCAACAGCTCATTTCTAATTCTAAATTTGACAGAAGGGAGATTCGTGACAGCAGATCACTAAATGTTCTTTCAAATAACAATTTAAACCAACATATGAAGAAACTCCACCAAACACAGTCTTTCTCTCACAGTAGTAGCACTTGAAAATGTCCTTCTTCTGTAACATTTGACAAGCCTATTTGATGGATTTGTGCCTCTTAACTGTTTGGGACTGTGGACGTTTCCATCTTTAATATGATCACTGTTCTTAAACAAAAGACAGTTAAGTGACGGGACAAAAACCCCAAAACAGGAGAATAACGTGACATGGAACAGTTACCCAACCATAGAAGAGAATAGAATAATAAGTAATTGTGACAGCCAGGATGTAATGGGCTGACATGCAATGGAGGAATTAGGACATGATTTTTACTTGTCTGCTACCCACTGGCTGGCTGTTGCATCACGTCAGCATTCCCTCTGTGGTGCAGTCCCCATAACCCTCAGACCACCTTCAGAGATGTGCAATTCACATTTTCCTAAAAGAAATATTGAGGTAGCTTGTTTTCAGCTGTGGGCTCGCAGACAACTTCACCGCAAGTGTTTGGGCCTGTTATGTTCGATGGCAGACGTGTATAGACTCTGCTTGTAGACGTGCACCGCACCCACGCATACGGCGCAGCATTTACGGTGCACGAATGAAGGACGTGACCCAACTCAAGTGTCTGCACACTTACTCCTGTAAAAATCACACTGATGAAAAACAAAAAAAGGAAAAACATCCTGTGAATGGAGACTCGGAGCCAAGAAAACCAAGGGGCGGCAGAAATAGCATCCTGAATGATGACAGGAGGAGGAGATTTTTCACAATAAACCCTCTCTTATGGCGTGGGAGGGGGCTTAAATAAGCCAGTCCCTTCAACACCTACTTCATTACAGACAGGCAGGCAAGCAGATAGATCGAAAGATAAACTGGCGTCTCCATCCGTTCGGAAATTTGTGAATCAAGTGCCATCTAGCACTGGAAACGTTTTCCAGTGTGGAACGTTTCCTGGAGAGTCTGTACGGAGGCAGGTGCCGTGACTTTTTTTTTCAGAACTTGCTGTCATTGCGTGCAGGTCTGAACATATCCTGCTGATGGCTTTCGGCAAACCATGTAATCAGGACGCTTCATGTGGTTATTGGATGTAATGCTCATGCAAACACGAACAAAAGATAATGTCAGGGTGCATTTAAAGGTGCTCTATGAAGTCTCTGACCACCATTACGGCTTAAGAGCAATTGTATTGATAAGTAGCCCAATTTTTTTAAATGTTCTTAAGACCACACACACAAATGACATGACGCGAGGGCTTCAGGTAGCAGCAAAATGTCAAAAAACACCAAGAGAAAATGTAAGAATGAAGTACATCAGTCAGAAGAAAACACAAATAAAGCTATAGCTGTTTCACTGTTCTTTCTTCTTCTAAGCCATATTAAAAGAGATATTAAATATGTGTTCAGGTTAACAGGACGTGGCTGTTGCCAGCCTTTTGTGTGTGTGTTAGCGTGCCGTACCCCGGTAAGCAAGGTCCACACTCAGCATCACTTTCTGGAGTTCCTGCTACACGGACAGTAGCTTGGTAGAGAGCGTCACAGTCTTTATGGCGTCTGCAGATCTCATACTTTCCTTTGGAATATTTTCCCTTTGGGCATGGCACGCAGGCAAAGTCTTCATCTTTCACACCGTAACCACAGGTCTGCAAGAAAACACACGCACACACACACATGAATTAAAACCAAGATGATAAACTGCACTTCATAAAATCAGATAATTAAATAATTAACTGCAAGGTAGTTTTTAAACCTGTGTGTGAGTTGGGGGGGGGGGTTCAGGACTATGACTTGAGCTGGCAAATTACAAGAAAACAACCACATACACACATAAATTCAAACCAAGATGATAAACTGGTAATTAAATAATTAACTGCAAGGTAGTTTTTAAATGTGTGTGTGGTGGGGGTTGGGGGGGGGTCGGTACTATGACTTGGGCAGGCAAATTACAAGAAAACACACACACAAACACACATCTGTTTCCAGAAATGTCCCTAGCAAAAATCTGGCTTTACTCTTCAGAGATGACAAAAGAGAAATCTGATTGGTCACAGAGGCTCTCTGTGTGTACAGTATGTGAGTGTGCATTTGTGTGTGTGTGGGTGCGTGTGTGTGTGTGTGTGCCACTTTCCACGCCTGGTAGTGTTTAGGATGACCAACTCATCATTCTGTTTTCTAGCATCGATCTTCTCCACATGGTGCTTCCTCTCAGTGGGGAGGCCAAACAGGCCACACAAGAGCACACATACAAAAACATGCTCCCTCTCTCTTTTGCTGCCTCTTTCATCTTTAATTTTCCTTCTACTTTCATCTATCTATTAAAACAGGCCTGTGCCTCTTTAGCTCGGGGCTACAGTCGACCAGCTCTTTAAGAAATCTAATATTCTCGCCCTTTCTGTTTGACGTCCACAAGTCACAGTGTGATTATCTGATGGCAGAGCCATCGAGCTATCGGGGGGATCGTGTCACTGTGGTCCAACGCTCGCCTTGGATCTTTTGTCTGGAGACTTGATGCGACTCTGCTTCTGTTCATTGCTTCAAACCATTTCCAGAGGGCTTTTGAAAGCCTCTTCGTTTTCAAAGCGTATGTGTCGCCTTTTGGGAGGTAGGGAGGTCCATGAAAACCCAGAGAGCAGGACCCTGTCTGTAATGTTTGCCTTTATTTTTTCAATGCAACAGTAAAGGGACATATTTTTAAGGGAAACACAAGAGGAAAGCATGAGGGTGATGATGTGTTACAAATATCTGTGGTGGAGTTGCACTGAAGAACGCCAAACTACCACATCACATGGGAACACAATCTTTAACAAAAAAATATCATCTGACCAGGAACTTAAAGCCTTTTCTTTATCTGTGGGCATTACCAGAATTTTCATCACTCAGAAAAAAGTTGTGAAAAAAAGAAATGTGCTTTCTGAAGTCTGTGTTGTGAACAGGAGCCTCATGGCTACCCTTTGATTAAAAGCACGTCAAAGCACACGCTTACCCACATGCAAGGAGACTTAAGAGAAACAGAAGAAAATGTTAATTACAGGCTGTGAGAGAGGTGGCTCTCGTCTCCCTGAAACTGTATCATTTCTTTTAAATGTTTTTTTTTGTTTTTTTTCTTTTACAAATACTTAGAAATGTCTAGATTAGTCTTTATGGAAGAGGCCAGGGCTCAACTGACTGATGATTATTTGATTGATGGCGATCCTTGTGAAATAGCATTGTCTTATTTCATATGGAAACAAGAACAAGTACATTTGTTGAGCTGTAGCTTTCGTTTGGGACGAGAACAAGCCACTGCAGAGGCGTATGTAGTGATACCTGAGTATTAACAGGGTAAATAACAGAAGAAATGCCCCAATGACAAAGATGAAAAGAAGAATGACTCCTTTTGGTTGTGAATTTGAGGCTTTGAATACTGCAGACAGTTATGCTATGCATCAAAAGCTGCATAGGGAAGTAACAGCACTGGAAAACCCCTAACATGTTAAACACTGCAGCACTTCCGCAGTCTAAAATATTCTAGAATATACATTTGTATATCTTTTGTTAATTTATATATATTTATATATATATATATATATATATATATATATATATATATATATATATATATACACACACAACAACAATAGCCTATACCCATATCCGTAGAAATATACTACAGAGGTGAGTTCCAGAATCAAGCCCAGCTTCAATTCAGACCATATATGTCACCTATATGAGCAGCTCTATTATGTGAAAAGGTTACAAATCTTCCCCAACATTTATCAAAGACTGGTGTTTTTTTCCTGAGGTTAAACATTATCTTTTCTGATGGCAAGTATGACCAGAGTTCTTAAAGCCATAAAGATACACCAGAGGGGTCCTCACTTTTCCAGTTGATAGCTATGCATTTGTTAGCTGCAATTAAGGCTTATCTGATAAAACAAGTGTTGACTCTCATTTTAATTGGAAAAACCGACAGGTCCCCCAATAGTGTCAGCCATGGATTGACTGGTATTTCCACCCCTACAATTTCTTTCAAAAAGTTTGATCTCCAGTACTGTTCCAAACATCTAGACGTCCAGAACATGTGGAGGAGGGATCCTGTTTCAATCATCTTTTGTTCATGTCTTGCTTCTGTTTTGCAACTAAATTGAAAGAAAGTAGAGTTTGGATAAAAGTAAATTACAGAACGTTGTAATGCTTTGTGAAAGCACCCATTAGGGACTGACTGTTTCTGGAGAGGGATGCAGAATGAAGAGGGGATCTGCAGTGTGTCTTTATGCTGTAATCTCTGTGTAAAAGTGGTTCAAGATAACATATTAAGCTGTCTAAGAACCTGAACTCACCTAGCTGGATAAGTTGGATAAATGGCCATAATTTCTCTTGAATGTAATAGTTTAATTGAGCTCTAATTTATTTAACCTCCTAAAAGCCAACAAAATCTGCACTTGACCGTATCATCCTTAACACCGGTATAAAAATAAAATAACTAAAATTAGGGAAATAGTTGCGATATTACAAGTTTTCAATGTCCAAATAACTATAATTCACTGTGTTCACCCTTCAATGCAGCTGTCTCCCATATGAAGGTGTGGCCCCCACTGAAGCATTTACCTGCGCTGTGTTTACTTTGGCTGTCTGCACACTGACTGACGGATGCTAAATCACTATATGACTACTGCAAGTCATTTACTGTGATGCATGCCTTCACGCCAATTTCAATGAGAGCAATAAACCGGAAAAAAATTGTTCATTTGAATTAAGGCGCCCTTCACTGTGCAGCTCTGCATGCGTTCAGAATTTGTGTGTGTGCGTGTGTGTGTGCGTGTGTGTGTGCGTGTGTGTGTGTGTGTGCGTGTGTGTGTGTGTGCGTGTTTTGTGGGTGGTCTGACACACTTTAGGATCAAGTGTTTGTGTTATCTATCAGTCTTGAATGGTCATCCCAATCAAATGTCCTTATTCACTGAATTCACTACTTTAAAATAATTCAAACTGTGCATGCACACAGGGAAAACATATTTTAATTTGAGTAGTAATCAACATAAGGCTCTAAACATTCAGTTTTCATGTGTGTGTGTGGACTCTCACCATATGCGGTTCTTGTCCTGGCTGGCACTGAGGACAGGCCTGGCAGCTGTCGCTGGTTTGGTTGAAGAACTCATACTCTCCACAGCTGGAATACTCTGCACCAGCAAGCATACAACACACCTGAAGGCACAGAGAGGCAGACGGGTGCAGAAGGCAGTGAGAGGCTGACACTTGTAACACTGAGAAACAACACTTGTGAAAACAAAATTGATACGCTCATACTAATGAAGTCCAAACTCCTGCTGCACAGCTGCCAGACTCCCAGCGAAGGCACCTCTATTATTTCCACCTGAAAGCTTCAGGTATGACTCTGAGGCTTAAATTTGCCTCCTAGCAGGTTAGACACCTGCTGAGAGGCACTTCCACATGACTTCCACTTGACTTCTGATCAGATCCAGATCAGTGCCTGATTTGATATGTTTTAAACAAACAATATCAAAAAATAAGTCATAAAAAGAATTGCAAATTTACAACATCTAACCTTTTTTAATGCAAAGAGATTATAGCATATCTATGGCTTGTTCAGGGGATGGATGGATGGATGGATGGATGGATGGATGGATGGATGGATGGATGGATGGATGGATGGATGGATGGAGCCTTCTCCAAGTTGGACATGCCAACCCTGTGGTGGAAACTCCTACCCTTTCAACTTGCCAACTTATCGTGGTGGAAAGGCTTACAAAACTGAATGATTCCTCGACCTATATTGTCCAGAACAGTTTCCCCTAGTAACGTTTCCCAAGGCAAATTGGTCCTAGGGTACAGGCCATGTAGTGGATATAGTACTTTTTTTCCTTTTTTATGTAATATAATCTTATGCTCTATGACACCCGAGACACCCGAGTCCCGATCTGATACTTTGGCTATGCACAGAAAACAAAAATAAAAAAAATAAAAAAATGTCCTTATTGCAAACACTAGAAGCTGCTGCAGTATTACATTCGCTGTCCAATTCGAAATATTTCCAAATTGCAGGCATTTATGAAATGCAGAGGAATCCACATAAACTTTGCTCGATATTTACGCCAGCCACTCTTCCCAACTCCTCCGTGAGGAAAGTAGCTATGGACGCAGAGAGGTGAACGTCTCCTGCTGTGACCGCAGCTGAGAGCAGCTGCTGCCGGAGGACTGAGCCGGAGTCATAGACAATAAATAAATCATGTATATAATTATTAATTAAATAATGTTATTTAGTGAAATAAAACATTTCTTTTTTTTAAATCTAATGATTTCCACCTGATCAGCCCCGATTTCCAAACACGATCGAGATATCACTAATAAATTCTTTAATACACTTTTTCAATTATTGTTTTCTATATAAGAACAATTTAATTTGGGTAAAAGTTGCTTTAAAAAAAAAGATTTGACATTTTTGCACTAATTCTGATATCATAGAACTGCTTTGCATAGGCCTGGTTCTGTATTACAAGTGACTGCATGGTCTCAGCAGCAGTTCACTATCTTCGAACGAAACTGTGAAACATTAAGGTCGTCGTGTAGAAAACCACGATGACCTTTTCCCAAAACTTTACAGACATGTAACTCCACTAGATGATTCATTTTCTTCTGTTATCTGTTTTACAACTAGACCAGGCAGCTAACAATCAGCAGTTTCACTTCAAATAGCATAAACCAAACAGAAAAGAGACAAAACAAATAATCCTGATTTATTTTCCCATGAAACGCAGATTAATGAAACTCATTGTCCTTTTGCAAGGGAGTTGCAAATCAGCACTGGTTGTGTGTTTGAGGGCTTGTTTTACCCCTGTCATGGAGACATCAGTGGGTTTCCACAATCAGATCTTGGCTATATGCCCCCCCACCCTCCCATAACAACAATCCCTGTGAAGACTGGATTAAAAAGTCGAATTAAACAGTTAAGTGCCCGGTAACATTAGGTTTGGGCCAGTTGGGGTTTTGGTTAGAGTTGGGGTATGTTTTCAGAAAATTAAGTTAATCTAATGCCCCCTGCAGTGATGGATACACGACTGAGCTTGTGCTTGTGTGTCTGTGCGTGCATGCCTGTGTTTGGTGTGGCATTGTATCATTGTGGCTTAATGTAATAGGTAGCAGCTGGTATTTATAGCTTCACCAACATATTTTGTCCTTTTCCAAGCAAACTAACTGCCTTTTAACAATCATCTCCTGTCCAGGAAATAATGGAAGGAAAATAAATGAGTGCGTGACTAAGTCTCTCCATCTTCTCTTTGTTGTTTTAATGTTTTTCATTTACGTACAGTCATGTGAAAAAGAAAACAACTTTCAATTTCAAGGTTTATGTATCAGGAGAAGATGAAACATCATCTGGTATTTAGCAGCTCTTAAAATGAGGTTCATACAACCTCAGATGAACAACACCACATGGGATATTAGTCTCTGATTTATTCAACTAAAACCAAAATGCAGAGGCAGGGATTTAACAGCTTGTAGAACCACCTCAATTTGAAATACCCATTCTCTAATATATTTTTGCTTGTCAGTGAAACTCTGAGTGATGGGTCAGTCAGTGTTCTGTATAGGTAAAGGTGGACAACTTTGTGATGTGTTGTGTATGACATTTTTGAATCATCTGCAGCTAAAATTCACCAAGACCCGGGAGATGTTGGTCAGCTTTAGGATGTTAAAGCCTCTGACCAAACCCTCCATGACCCCAGTTCCCAAAAAGTTGGATGCTGTGTAAAATGCTAATAAAAACTAGTGCGAGGATTTGCAAATCTCATGAACCCATATTTTATGTCACAATAAAACATAGAAAACACATCAAATGTGGCTCTCTAAAAGTGATGGCAGCCACACATCACAAAGATAAGGCATGGGCAACACGACTGCAAAAGTGAGTGGTACCTCATAGATAAACTTAAAGGAACATCTTGCAAGAAAACTAAGTTCAATGACAACATAGTCAGTGACAGGATTAGGTGTTAAAAACATATACAAACTGCAACGTCTGCTTTCTGAGGAAGCTTTGATCCTTCAGTGAGATTGCTAGTGTTATCCACTGTGATTTGCTGAAGTAGGGTTATCAGTGTCAGAGTTATCAGCATTTGAAAAGCTGCAAAAATCATTGTATGGAACCTGGAGATAGGGCTGTTCGATTAATCGATTTTAAATCATAATCGCGATTATGTAATTAGAACGATGTTAAAACGTGAAAATCGTAAAATCGATTTTTCACTTTTCTTTTGTTTTTTTTGTTTTTTACCTTGTCTGCACACATATTAATGATTGATACCATATTAATGATTGATGGAAATACCTCTCAATACCTGTGACAAGTGCCCCATCAGAGAGGCTCTTTAGTGTAGGAGGGGGCGTTGTAACATGCCACCGGGCATCCCTCAAGCCAGATGCGGTAGACCGGCTCGTGTTCCTTGCAAAAAACTTGCAAATGTGAATAGCAAATGTAATGACTGACATTACACACCTCTACCTCCTTCATGGGTTGCATTATTATTTAGCACGCAAAGACCCAGTTTAGTTTAATTAGAAAATGTCTTGTTTTATTTAATTGGAAATATAACTTACTGTATGTTTGCAAGTGCTGATTTGCTGATTTTTTTTCAGAGATAAAACTTTATATTTTATTATATTTTTTAAAACTTTTTTTCAACTTATTTTACAGAGTTTTGCACTTTATTCATTCATTTTTGGTTTAATAAGAGCAAAGTTTGCACTTAAAGCCCAATGGGGCAAATGTTCAATAAAAAAACTGCATATTTGAAATCATTTATTAGCCTTTTGTCAATTCACAAAATAATCGTAATCGAAAATCGGATTTTGAGAGAAAAAAATCGAGATTTTATTTTTGGGCAAAATCGAACAGCCCTACCTGGAGACATTTGAAGGACATGACATCACTGAACACACTGTTCTTCATCACGGGGAATCAATCCTACCTCACCTGCTCATTCTCAAACAGTCATGTAGCCTCTCTGTCATAAAGAGTGCTTCAGAAAATCTCCTTTAATGGTCCTCACTTTTGTGCAACAGCTCGAGTCAGTGTCGCAGGTTAACAAGCCACGTCTCCACATCTACTGTTAATAACATTCTATTAACAGGTGCTGCCATCTTGCTCTACTTCCTGTTAGTCCTATCTGTCTCTCATTTCATTGTGAAGGAACTTTTTCCCTCCCTTATTTACAACGTTGTTTCAGCTGTTTGACGTTTGTGTGAACTTGTGTATGCGCAGCTCTTTTTAAGTCCCACCACAGCCCAAACCGAAGCATTATGGGTAGACCTGATAAATGACTGTATTAAGCATGTGCAACATGGATGCAGAGGCCATCAGCCGGGTTTTAATCCCAACAGTGGGTTAAGTTCAACCACTATTGTCTTTCTGCCTTTCCGTATTTATTCCTCTTGCTTATTATACACAATTGATATGTATGTAAACATCCCGTTTTTTGTTTGCCTTTTTTTTTTTTGTTTAAATTCCGTTAAGAGTGAAAACCCACTGGAAACAAGTAGTTCCTGCAACAGATCCCCTAATGCTCTTCATTGATGGCATGTGAACACATACAAGGGTCACTTTGGGAATTAAGCAAGCAGTAACTGTCAATCAAATCAAAAGAGCTGTTTACTTCATTTGTCTTGCCGTATTCTTCCACAGCTGAAAAAATAAACTTCCTCCCTTAGCATTTCACCACACCAGCTATACACAGCCGGTTATGTCACAATCCTTTGGAAAGATGCAGCTTACATTTCCGCACATGAGGAACACATCCTGTGGGTTACACTTTATGAGTTAATCCAGTGCTCCAGTGTTGGCCCGCAGAGAGAGAGAGAGAGAGAGAGAGAGAGAGTGAAGAGAGGCAAGAGAGGGAGACCGGGAGGAAGAGGTGAAAGGCCTATTGGGAAGTCGGCCAGCGGGTGTCGACATCAAAACAAGCCAGGGATCTCAGATTATAAAGATATCTGCTCTCTCTGCTAAACTCTCGCTAATTGGTGCAAGTGCTGCAGAGTTGTGCAAGCTGCTGGAGCAGAGCAGCACAAAGTTTGGATGACGCCGTGCCAAGTGTGGAGAGTCGGCTGTGGTTGTGAACCATGCTGTCGGTCCCATAAGGGTTTCTCAGCCCAAGTTGCAGAAAGGCCACGCAAAAAAAAAGAGTAAGGAGGAAGTAAAGCGAAGGTGACATGATATAGATCGATACCCAAGTGGGACGTATGCAGGAAAGGAAACTGATTAGATGAAGTGTGCTGATGGAGGCAGGGGAAGAGGGAAAAAAAAGAAATGGATATTAATTCTAAATAATGGGAAACAAGCCAGGGTGAAAAAAAACTTACCAATAATGAGGACAAAATAACAAACTTCCTCTGACGTCGCCTCTCTGGCATCTTTGGGTCTTCTTCCTGGGGGAGCAGAAAGAGGCAACAACAACAGACGGTCACTCTTGTAATTCAAGTAAACATTTCCAGCATTCAGCCGCCTGTACCGAACTTCTGTTACAAATCAGTGAGGCCATGAATATGAGCATTCCTGCCAACAGTTGTGTTGTCAGTGGGAACGTCATGTGACTGTGTATGTATGTGTTTGTGTGTGTGTGGCCCTGATGAGTGCGGTGTCCTGTTAGCATCACGTCATTGCCAATAAACCAGTAATAGCCGTAGAACAGCCCACGGCATTCTTCTGACGCAGATGAGCACTTATCACCTCTGGCTAACCTCTGCTTCTGTCGACATTGCTGATATCACTCAGCATCATTTCAAAATATGCCTATCTCCTTTTTTTTTATGTCCGTTGCATTTGCCTGGCATTGGTAACTTGGGAACACAACCTCTTTTCTGCATTAAAATGGTGTCATCCAAGCAAGAACAAGTTAAAAAGCAATTAACAGTTGGCTTGGATGGTACTTCAGGTGCAGTGACTAGGATACTTGAAAGAACTTTCTGGAGTTAATGCATCCCTATTTTTATTATAAGATGGTTTTGAGTTTCAAGCATTTTTTGAGTTAGAATATAATATGTTTGCAACTAGGGCTGTTCGATTAATCAATTTTAAATCGTAATCGCGATTATGTAATTAGAACGATGTTAAAATGTGAAAATCGTAAAATCGATTTTTCACTTTTTTTTTTTTTTTTAACCTTGTCTGCACACATATTAATGATGGATACCATATTAATGATTGATGGAAATACCTCTCAATACCTGCGACAAGTGCCCCATCGGAGAGGCTCTTTAGTGTAGGAGGGGGCGTTGTAACATGCCACCGGGCATCCCTCAAGCCAGATGCGGTAGACCGGCTCGTGTTCCTTGCAAAAAACTTGCAAATGTGAATAGCAAATGTAATGACTGACATTACACACCTCTACCTCCTTCATGGGTTGCATTATTATTTAGCATGCAAAGACCCAGTTTAGTTTAATTAGAAAATGTCTTGTTTTATTTAATTGGAAATATAACTTACTGTATGTTTGCAAGTGCTGATTTTTTAAAACTTTTTTTCAACTTATTTTACAGAGTTTTGCACTTTATTCATTCATTTTTGGTTTAATAAGAGCAAAGTTTGCACTTAAAGCCCAATGGGGCAAATGTTCAATAAAAAAACAGCATATTTGAAATCATTTCTTTGCCTTTTGTCAATTCACAATATAATCGTAATCGTAATCGAAAATCGGATTTTGAGAGAAAAAAATCGAGATTTTATTTTTGGGCAAAATCGAACAGCCCTATTTGCAACAAAATGGCAGTAAATGTTAGAATAGGAATTACCATTGAAATAAAAATAAATGTACATTTTAAGTTTTGGACAAGACTAAAATGTAATTTCACTGACAAGCTAGAGTGGATAGGGTCCCTACAGGCAAAACAATGTCATTTTAACTTTGTATGTGTACAAAAAGTCCACAAAAAGGACTGTTTGTGTTGGGATCTCCGTCCACTTGGTGTACTCCATCCAGTATGTACAAATGGACCACCGATGTTGCACAAACTACCATCAATAGACGCAAAAGGACGACAGTTCACTAGATATTTATGACAAAATAGGGAAGTGTTAGTAGCAGAAGCTTTTAACACTCCTCTTTGATGTGGGTGTGCACCCATGGCTAAATAAATTGGCACATTTAAGTCAGGAAGAGCATCCGGCAGATGTCAAATCAATATGCTGAACACGATAATCCACAACTCTTTCATGAAAAAGCTGAGAAAAGTTGCTTTAGTCATTTTCCATACAGTTTCTATAGAATATGGCTTCTTTTTGTCGCCCCCTAGTGGCCCTTAGACAGAAAGCTAATTCTATGGCTCTCCACAACCGCTTGATTTCGACAACAGCTATTTATAAATCACCCCGAGGCATCCTTAACCCTGCAGACACAAATAACGCAAACACAAAACCTGTGGTGCTCAACTAGAGAGAGCTTATTTTGAACAGACAACTTTTACTAATTTCATATCAGACCCTTCAGTGTTGTGATTTTATTTTATGAATATATAGCATATTTCTGTTCAGGATAATTGATTCCAGTTTAAATTATGGGACAATATCCAGACTTAAATGTTGGAACCTTTCTAAAGCTTAGAGTGTCACCACTTTCGAATCCCTCATCAAAATCATCTCACATTGTTCCCTGATACCCTTTTAAGTGCAGATAAATTTAGCTGGCACACCATGAAGCACTAGTTATCATCACCCATGGATCTAATTTCTGTTTAACCTGTGCCGCACGGTTTTTTGCTTGCCAAAACTCAGAAAACAGGGACTGACACTTGGGTCTTAAAGTGCATTATTGTTTTCACTCATGTACCCTTAGGTCTAATCAGTTCACGTCGACAGCTGAACTCTCAATCCATCTGAAGTTGTTGAGAGCATCAAAGTGTGTGTTTGAGACACAAAAAGGAAGAAGCAATAATTATCTGCAATCTGAGGTCAAAATCTGTCTGTCTGGCTCCAAACTTCGGATTTCACTCTTCCATGTCGCATACTTCAGTAGAAAACAAACCCTCTGATCTTCAGTGATGGCTAATTCCCCAACCCCAGGGGTTTGATCTTGCTTAATTACAGCCTCCGCATACACACACACACACACACGCAAACACACACACGCACACAGATAAACATTAACACATAGATATATGGCCTAGTAATGCACACTGTGTTGGTTTTTGAGGGAAAAATAGGCTTAATTGTGTAAAACTTTGTGGTAAGACCTGATGTTCAGTGTGTGTGTGTGTGTGTGTGTGTGTGTGTGTGTGTGTGTGTGTGTGTGTGTGTGTGTCACTGCCGAACAGATAAAAGGGTAGATGGTGTCCTTTTTTTTTCCAATTCAGGAAATGAACAACTGCCAAATGGCTATGGACCCCCTCAAGGCTGCTCATTATGGGGTTAAAGTGATGCACACACAAACGCATGCACACACATACACTCGTACTGCTGCGTTTGAAGACTCGTGGTGTCTTCTGACAGTCCGCTTTACCGCTTTCAACCCTGTCGATCTAACCTCGGCTCTCTCTGTTGGGACAGGCCTAAGATAAAAGTAAACCTGAGACTTTAGGCCCTCCAGGGCATTAATCTTCTAACGATTGTATAATGGCTGATAAATAAACCTCCTGTCTCTAGCTGTGTCTTTATCCAGCAGAACGTATGCTCTTTGTAGTGGCACCACCAGAACGCCGCGAGTGGACTGGGCAGCTCCCAGTGCGTATGCTGGTTTAAGTTTTTGTGACATATGCTAGACTGGATGACTGTTGTTTGGTTTTTTTAATCTTCCTTTATTTGCTCCGTCATTATACTGCATCTGTCTTTCCTTTGGCTGAATTCAAAAGTGTTTGGGTCAGTGGAAGTAATTCAATATGAAACACCAGGGAGCAAATAGAAAAATACATGTTACTCAAATTCATGCAACACAAGTCAACAAGACCTAAAAAGAAAGATAATCTTATCTCTGTTGCTGGTGCAACGGTAATGCCATAACATAGTGCATGTTCTGTGGATTCCACCAGAATATGATAGTTTGGAGACTCTGCAGGTGACAGGGGAGGTCGGCCTATGGAAATTCCCACAGATAAACACAAAACAGCGACTGTGTTCCTCCTGGAAAGGGTTTACTCCATGTTTCCTTCTGAAAATCAAAGAACACTTTCTTAATAGCTTCCTCTCTTCTCCATCTGAAACCCAGAGCAGACCAACCACAGCTTCTAATGAAGGTTCATTTGAATGTATACCATCGGAATGGATTCAAATAGCCCCCTCTACTCTAACGTAGAAAGAGTTTGCAGGGCTATTCCTTTTAAATTACGTAATAGGGCTCTGATTGCATTCACTCAACTAAATCCTGACAAAATGTAAAGAATTATCTTCAGCAACAATAGGAACATTAATAATGCCCATAGTAGATGCCACACATTGGTCCAGCCATCCATTTGCTTTCATCCTGAAATTCTAAATTATTTACAGTGACTTTTTTTTTTTTTTTAATTTTCTCTCTCTTTCTCTGTAACTCTGACTAATTTGATCAATTTCTCTGGGAACAAAAAAAAATTCCTTCTGCGTCTTGCTACTGTGACAACATGATGTTAAAGATGAATTGTGTGGGGAAATAGCTTTTAATCATCACCATTTAACTTAGCAAAGGACATCCATTATAGGGTCTGATAATGACTTGCTCGATTAAGTATTAGGCCAATTAGTGGCCTGGGAACCCAGCCAAGATGCAAAGCAAAGTAGACAGCTAGGAATGGAGTTAGAGTATGGTTTGTGGTCTCTTGAAAAGCACTTAATTTCTGATGATAATCACATTACCAGGATATAGATTCAAGGCCTTTTGTCATTCTGGTTTTTGGTCTATCTCAAAGGAGAAGTCTGTTTTCTATTGAAAACATTCTCCTTTTTTTTGTTCCTCCTGTTTTTTCCTTTTCAACAGACGTTCTTTCCTGTGTTCACATCTAGCATTTAAAATGAGCCGTAATTTTATTCTAACGGCTTTGATATGCTGTTAATGTACAGGCTAGCCGATGATTTACAGGATTAACCAGTCAATGTATATTTAAGTACGTTAATGACTGCCAAAGTGTCAAAATCATAACATTAATCATCAAGATGGGAATTTGACTGTAAAATATTATAGCTTTTATGGATGAGAATTGGTTCGGGTTAAGGAGTGCTTGGGATGTGTTCATCCAGAAAAATAAAGTGATGAAACCCATCATATCCAGCACAGGAAGGATTGACAGAAGGATATTGATTTTTTTTTTTTTTTACAAAAGAACGCTAAGATAAGAGTCTAAGCCCGACATAAACATAATCTTACAACTGTCCAAACCAGGCCCATAAACATGTAAATCAGAGTTTACAGCATAACAATGTCATTGGTTTATCCTATTAAAGACCAGGGGGTTCATGTAACACTACTGCATATGCTCCAAAACAGACTATCTGATAGAGATATCATGAGATGAGATAGATGAGATATCTGTACGCCACATCTCAAGCAGAAGATGGTATTTGAAAGGCAGTCGGGAGATGTTAGTCCTTCCAGCGTGTCCAGGATGCATAGAAAACCTCGCCAGGCAACGTTCAGATGCCTCATCATCCTCATCAGATGCTCGAGCCACCTCATCTGCCCCTCCCAGATGACCAAGCTTCTCACCCTGTCTCTTAGGGAGAGCCCTGACACCCTGTGGGGGAAACTCATTTCGCTTGTTTCCGCATTCACAGTCACCACTCCCAGCTCGTGACCATAGGTGAGCGTAGGAACATAGACGACAGACGATGCCTTTTTTGCATCACTGTGGATGCTTCACCGATCCATCCCTCAATGTCCCACTGCATTCTTCCGTCACTCATGAACAAGACCCCGAGATACTTGAACTCTTCCACTTGGGGCAGGATCTGATTCCTGACCCAGAGAAGACACCCCATCCTTTTCTTCTCAAAGCACCTTTATTAATTCAACAATTCTGTTGAATTTTATTCAACAGAAGTAGGTCCGGGATATCACAGCCATCCCTTAGCTACTAAATGCATTGATAAATTGGGGCCATTAGAAAATAGACATAAAGTTCCTTAGGGAACAAGCTAACAATAAGGCAGTTTCCCAAATGTAATTGGTGCAACTGACTGCACTCACCACCACTTGCACCTCTGTTTTCTATTTGATGCCTATAGGAAAACAGGTTTACATCTCAAAGGGGACTCGGCATGAAACAAACATGGCCAAGAGATGAACTGAAGTGTATGTTGACAAAGTTGTGTTGAGCAGAGAAGCTTTTACTGCCATAGTCTCACTACTCTGTTCAGTTTAGTGCAATGAAAAAACCTCAACAATAGGCATAATCATTTACTTGAGCTTCTGAGCTTCTTGAGCTCTACGGCCTTTACATTCAAACACATCATGACAGGGATTGTGCATTTCACAAAGTTAAGAAAATGGCCAATCTTCTGTCATTCAAAATGCCCAGGTTCTCTTTTTTGTTCTGATGTGAGATGTTAGGCAGGAATTTGCTGCTGGCACTTTGTCTCCCTGTGATTTGCACGCAGCTGGAGAGTAAATACAGGGGTGGTGGTGGTGGTGGTGACAGGGCTGTCAATCACATCAGACCAACCGCTTTCACCTAATGGTGCTCACTGATTGCAAAAGGACCCAAAGACAGATAGGGTCTGTGTGTGTTTCTGCAAATGCACCCTCTGCCTTTGAAAGTTTCTATCGGCCCTGCAGGAAGTATAGATCACTGAACAAAGTAGCCACCGAAGCTCACTTATGAGAAAGTAAATGAGCTGGAAATAAATACATCTGATTTGGTACGTGATTACTGTGTAAGTTTGATGTGTAAATACACCCTTAATTAAAAGAGATTTCCAACTTTGGAGACAGACTCAAACCTCAGACAACAGCTGGCCCCGCTCGCCTGGCTAAATATCAATTTCCTCCAATGCCATCAACCTCCATCACCGTGGTTTATCGGAGGGAAATATATTTTCACGGGAGTGTCAAAACATGCTTTGGTGCAACTTGAATTTCCACCAACAAATAAGTAGAGAATTTCACCGCTGATAACAGAAGTGCCGGAAATACAAAATGCTCCCACGCACACTTGATGTAAACAGAAACACGTTATTCCTTCACCAGATAATGTTGAGTACTTTTTAACAAAAAAGAAAACCACCTCCATTAATTGTCATGCTCACTGTGATATATGCGTCTTTGCATATTTGTGTGATGCTTTTTCATCTCTCTTCATCTTTTGATTGGTTTAATTACAGAGTTACTGTCAGCTTCCCACACGGTGCGCAAGAAAAACAAACTCAGGGCCCATAAAAAAAAGGTTAGCAAATGCCTTCACACACACACACACACACACACACTTTTTCTCATTTCACACACCTATGGAAGTTGGAGTCAGTCAGCAGTCTCTTTGATTCTCTGCCTGCCGGTGATCTGTCTTTCATCGTCTTCTTTCCTTGATCCCTTGTTCCCCTCCTTAGCTTTGCTGGAGCAGAACGTCTCTCTCCCTGTCTTTGCGTCTGTCTCTGTTTATTTTGCACTGACTGTAGGTTGGAAGCTTAATCTGTAACCTGGAACTCATCAGCATGTATTATTCCTTCTCTCTGGCTCGCACCTACCTTACGATAAAGTACGGTAGTTGGAAAGCGATGCAGAGTTCTCAACAAAAATGTCTCATTTCATTAACATCAAATATACATTTAGTGCTGTCCGTCATACCTTAGCACCAAGTGGCAACCATCTAACTCCTGCCTTGAAGTCAGCCCAGATGGAACAAAAATTCCACTTCATGGACTCACCACTAGGGGCTGGCTCCAAAAACAAGCCGATCTCCAGTTACTGTCACCTGATAAAGTCCAATTTTGCAACAGAAATAAACATATTTGCAGCCAGAATTTTTTTTCAAAAGAACATTTTGTCTCCACAGCTCAATTTCAGATCCATGAGGGGTGGTGATTTTTATTTTATTTTTTTAACCACACCAAGTGAGTTTGATTTTGATTTTGATTTGATTTGATATGTTTATTTGGTCACGTTGTAGAAGTCAGTAGTCAATACAAAGTTTTTTGCATGTAGATCAAGCAAGGACCAAAAGGTGTAGACTGAAGCCAAAGCTTATTTTGTCTACCCTTTTTACACAATGTCAACGTCCCACTATAATGCAAGATTTGAAAAAACAAAACAAAATAACTACATGAAAAAAAGAAATATATATATATATATATATATATATATATATATATATATATATATATATATATATATTAGAGAAAGAAAGAAACAAAGTAAATAAATACGAAAAAAAAAAAATTTGCTCAAACTGGCCTATCTCGGCTTAACAGCATCAAGATGTTCATATTTACACACGTGCATACATTCCAACTTTCCAACTACCGTGCATTGCTGTGCATACATACATACATATATATGCACTTATTTATACCTGTATACACATACATACATTTTTTAGTTTATATGAAGCAATACATTAATTTAGAATATCAGACAGACTTGTGATTTGCCATGGGCTCAGATAATGGCTAGCCATATAACATCCTCATCAGTTAGAGTCATGCTTCGCAGTTAGCAACCAATCGTAAGGTTGTAATCCAGCTTCCCCTGAACACAGCAGCCATTTCTGATTTTTCCACCAAAAAGACATTTGAAATGTGATATTCCAGTGTAAACATTCACTTATATGTTCAGAATGGATCGTCTGAAGAAGCTGGTAGCTTTGCTTGAGAAAAGGTGGGCGGGTTTCAGCTGACTTCCCCGGCCTATTGGTCCAACATGGCGACAGGGACTACGAACAAAATTAAAAAGCTGGGAAACTGTTCTTTGGGAAACATATGGGTCCAGTAGTTTCACAGTCTATGGTTCCTTAGCTGTTGTTGATATGTGGTAAATACCACCTAGAGTTAGTATTGGTAACAATGGCTCACAGTGGCAACAGCTTGTCTTACTGTTAGAAAAGGTATAATAAAGTTTCATTCATTTTCAATCATTTTAAGGTGAAATTATCAATAAAATCCAGATCTCATATATGAATACCACAATACTACTACTGTTTTGATAAAATACAGACCATAAAAATTAACTCAACAAAATCGCTGACTTTCTGTCAAGCTTCCTAGCAGCAACTCAAGCAATCACAACTACAACACATCCCATTTGTAGGCATATGTACACTGTAGGGAAAGAAATGTTGATTATGTTCCAAAAACTGTCTACTTCCTATTTCAAACGACATTGATCTTCACTCAAAGTGCATCCTCACCTCCGGGGTCAATTAACTTTCTCCCATCTTTATCTTGCACTGTAAACTTCACAAAGTTTACAGTGCAAAGCTGTAGCATGAAAAGGAAGTGCAGTGGGTTGGAATGGAAGGGCTGACTCCACCCCGTAAACTTGGATACAATGAACACATTTCTAAAGAAATTGTCATTTAGGATGTGCTTTAACTGTATCTCTGTTTTTTGTATCATGTCACAGAATGAGATGCTCAGTTTTTGTCAAGTGCATTTACAAATGCATAAATAGTAAACGCATGGTGATAAACACATTTGCATGAGTCTCCTTTAAGTCATCTGAGCAGGAGGGAGTCATGACGGGTGTGCATGCAAAGCAACGGTCTCACCTGGTGTCATTGCAGTTCATCAGAGACATCCCAGCTGTCAAGAACAGCATCATTGGGATGATGTACAACATTTCTCTCTGACACATACAGAATCTGCACAGGTGCCCAAACTGGATCTTTCAGAGTGAGCAACAGATTCACCTCAGTGCCAACAAGCACATGACTGTTTTAACTTTGTCTAAAGGCACAAACTCCCCTGGCACTCAATATGAGAAGCATAACTCCAAGTTCCAGTTTTTCCAAAATGGGAAGTTAGATGTAAACAGCTCCGATCCTATTGCTAGCAGCGTGGCAGTCCTCTGAGGATGACACACAGAACCGGACATACCGTCAGTAACCAATCTATTTTCTCTACATCCGTTTTTAATTGACAGTTTATGTTTGCAGCTACTTAATTGTAGAGTCTGCACTCTGCATGGGGGGGATGACAGTGATGAAATTGAAACCTGTGATTAGAAAACTGCTTTTACACAGCGTTGCTGAACTCATTGCACAAAAACGTAAATATAATGATTTAGAGTAAATTGTTGTCCACTACCCTCCTTCCAGCTACAGCCTCCTCTCTCTCAGTGACAGGGATTAAAGATGGATTAGTGGCCCAGCTGAAGAAATGCAATTGTCATATGAAGCCGTTTTTAATTAATGTAAGTAGACGTACATCAATTTAGAGAATATTTAAATCATGATGCAGAATTAAGATCAGAGATTCTTTCGCAGTATTCTTGTAAATAGCTCCAAAATGAATCAAGTGATGACAGAGAATGAAATTAGGAAAACAGCATTCATCTCACTCTCAACAATCAAAACCCCACTAATCTCCAAATGCATGTTTTGTTTGTTTTTTTTAATATTCACTCTCTCTCAGACTGCCAGTGTTTTCAAGACCTGTAAATTTGCAACATGCCAAACACTCTATACTTTGCTCCGTGTGTTTTAAGACCACATTGAATAAAAAGCCAAGTTTCACCCTCATCAGCATATCACGTTGTATTTTTTTATGTAGCTACTATAAGAAGGCCAAGACACTAATTTGACTATCCAGACCACATTGGATCTAGCACTGTCAGCCTCAGGTTCAGAAAGCCAGACGTTCAACAAAATAAAACAATCCCTTCAACATGCAGGGAGGATATCTTTTGCAATAAGACACAACAAAAGCAGCGTGTTATTAGCCGACGGTAACGTACTGAAGCTGTAGTGTGAAGAGTCCCTGAGCAGAGTCGAGGGTGAATAACCGGAGCCAGGTGTTAAAACGGCTGCACATGTTAAATGAGCTAAACAAGTACGGCTACATTTAAGCTCCTATAAACTGAAACAGGAATATTTCAATTGAAAACAGTTCAAACTTTGTGATTCTAAATCACTGATACATTTTTTTTCTCCATTGGTTGCGTAATAAATATCCAATATGGTCTTTAAGAGCACCTCAGCCGCAGTATGCTACCCGGTGGCAATCTATTTATTTAGGTGCTTCATGCCCAATTTCTGATGATAATGTAAGCAAACCCCAAGTTCCATTAAAATGTCACTTTGTAGAAATGTTACACTCCACATTTAATCAATCTGCCAAGTAAAAAAAAAAAAAGAAGCTAAACATAAAACAACATGTAAAGTCACTGGAGCTCCTGCACACGGCTCTAGCGCTGAGCCTCCATCAAACCGGAACAGAAGCAGTAAATTATTCCACCGAACAATATAATGAGTTGAAATAACTTCACTTTCATAAGTAAACTCCATATGACATGTTAAACTGAAATTACCTCTTAGATGTGAGCAGTGTTACGAAAACAAGGCCCCCTGAGCTCTATAAATTTCTCCACAGGGGTAACGGATACCCTGTGTTGGATTAAAATCAGCTGCGATCCACCATAAATCTCAATGTTAACTTCTACAAGAAGCCTTTCTCCTTCCTGATATCAATCCAAAACAAATAGAGGGAATTGTGTGAATTCCAACAACGCGAAAGCCTTTAGTGACAGTGAGTAAACAATTTGTCCGTTCACTTCAGTCTAGTGTGGGATGATCATGGCTACAGGCAAAGGCTTTGTTAGCTTTTTCTACCTTCATCCCTTTAATCCCCCAGAAACCATATTAGCGTCTTTTGAAGACGAGCTGCACGCCCTCCCGTTTCTTCTCTGTGTCTCCTTTGACTTTCTACCTGCTCACATGAAAGATTCTGCGGCGGCGGTGATGGGCCGCGCAGGTTCTGCAGGGGGAGTCAAGAGAGAGACGGAGGATAGAGACAGATTGATTTCCACCTCCAGCAGCTTCAGTTCAAAGCCAGCCAGCAGACTTCAGAGGAGCGGCAGGACCCGGCATGTCCCCCCAGCCCCGGCCCTCTTGTCTGTCTGCGGGCAGGACTTCCCCCCCGGGGGCCGGGACAGGCAGGCGGCACCAAGAAAACAATTATGCAAACAGAGGAGTGAGGCGTGCAAGGGTCACAAGTGCACACTTTGTCAAAGTGTCACACACAGACCAACATTTCCATGTGGACTGTTGGAGATTTAAAAACACCATTGAAAAACCCAACTTAGACCATAACCATCCCAAAACCAAGAGTCAGTAGGTCTGTGTGCGTAGGATTCTAAATCCCAGCCTTGTCACAAAGTTCGTGAGGCCTGCAGTGTAAAGCCAGTGATGTGAAAACGATTCTAGCACCTTAGGCTTGAACCTTTGCTCCAACATGCAGTCCAATTCACAAACTTGGGGATACCTGCACCACCTGACTCTTCAAAGATTTATGTCTTATAAATGACATTCATGAAAATGCAAAAGAGAACTGATCTTATGCAGTGTACAACAAGCCTGTCAGAGTTTCACATTTTAAATGGACAGATTAGTTTGAATTTGCCCACCCCGTGTTCAAATAAATGTTGAAATATTGGTTATGAGTTTTCCGTTTATTTGAATCTCCAATGCATATTTTGACTCGCAGTAATCAAATACTGTGATCTGTTTGTATTTGGTGCATCAGCAGTTATTTCTCCCAATTAAAACGCTTAAAAATTCGTGCTTTATTTTACTATGAGGTAATATTACAGTAAAACGCGTCTGTCTGTCTGTCTGTCTAAAAAGAGCTGCTCAGGAATTTCCCCGGAGTCTTGCAGCAATCCGTCCCTGCATTCCTGAGAGCGGCGCGCTTACCTGCAGCTCGGGGAGGTGTGAGGCTGCTCTGCTTTCTCCGGCTGCCCCCGGTGGGATCAGCTGGCGGCCGGACGGGTCCCGGTGGGCGCTGATCAGGGTGACTGGCGGGGTCGCTGGAGCATCGCCCACGGACTGGCTGTCTCGAGAAGTTTCACGCAGCTCCAGTTGTGTCTCAGCCTGCACTTTGCTGCATGTCGGCGTGTCTGCAGGCTCCGCCTTGATAGGGAAAAAAGTGAGTTTGTGGCTTTTCTCCGCCCTGAAAGAGAAAGCGATTAACGTGCCCCAGGTAGAGCGACTGTCAGGGGCGCAAGTAACGCGCTCCGGGCTGCGACTCGAGACTGCCATCTAGTGGCGGCGGCCTGTAGTGGCAGGGATTCCGAATCGGAGGCGCTGCTGAGGTAAGGTAGGAGTTGAGAAAAAGTCATTAGACGGTAAAGTTAGGTTATGAAAAAGAATAGGAAAAAAAGAATCATCAAAATGGAAAGAGGAACTGAAAGTGAGATTGTGAGAGAGGTGGAAAAAAGGTGGAAAAAATAGGAAAGACCAGGAAGAGAAGATGGTAAACGAGATGTGATGAATCTGGAGGATAAAGTAAAGAACAGAAAAGAGGAGTGAAAAGGAAAAGCGGGGAAAGGATCAAAGAGATGAACGTTCAAAAAATGTGTTTTTATTTTAACTCTACTTTACAATGTTTTGAAATATTTGAAGATAAAAATAAGTAGCCCAAAGATATTCATACACTGAAAAAAATAAATCTTATGCGCATGTAAATATAACATATTTAAATCTGTGATATTAACAATTAAAAATGAAGTTTGTTGCTTACATGAATACATCTAGTTTTTAACTTAATCTGCATTTGTTCAAAAAACAAGACATTGTGCATTTTTTCCTTAACAAGCAGTATTTATGTAATCCCAGGCAATCTTTTCATTTACACACAAACAACAAGCAATGATCTTGTTGTATTTACTTTTCCTTTAACAATTTTAATCTATTGGGCAGATTGACCAACTTTTAGATGAAACATGCTTTAATTGTTTAAGTAGAACACCACAGTAAAAAAATATCTTGCTTAATCTACTTTTAAAAAATTAGGGCAACTTTTTCGCGTGAGATTTTTATGTAGATCAAGAAAGACTGTTCTTTGTATAAACTACTCAATTCCCTCTGTTTCATGGAAATGACACTATGAAGAAGTGTTTATGGTTTTAGTGTTTAGTTTTATTTGGTTCCAAAAGACCAAAGGCCAGGCTCTATGAAGCTAAACTGAGATATGCAATTATAAGCCCTCTCACAATCAATAATCACTTGTTGTAATGTTTGTGACTTGCAACTGGCAAGTTTCTTCTTGGATCATCAATTTAAGAATGGAAAATGAAGCTCTCCTGACCTTGAGCTCTTTGAGTTTCTTCTGCAACTTTTAAATTAGATTGAGATCTTGGCTCTAAGAGAGCTGCTCCATAACCTTGATTTGATATCTTTCAACGAGTTTTGGATCGATTTAGATCTATATTTTGGGTCCCAGTGGACACCTAGAGCTAGACTGGCAGCAGATTTATTTACTTTATTCATCAGAATGCCAACACAATCCTCTTTTCCATAATTTAATGCACACACAAGGTTCACTGTGCCTGAAGCACCAAAACAGTCCCACAGCATGATGCTGCCACCACCATGTTTCACAGTGATTTTGTTTTTTCTTTTAAGGTTGAAGGCTTCTTTCTGTTTTCACTTAACAAAGGCAGCATCCACCAGCCCATTCAGCTCAAGTATGACAGTATAGCACATACTTCCAAAACTCATCTCCATGTTTCAGATGGACGGGCAAACTTCAACCTGGCTTTGATGTTCTGCTGCTTGAGCGATAACCTCTTTTATGAACAATGACCTCAGAGACCGAACTGATGACGAGCCCTCACAAGATTCCAGTTCAGCCAAAGTCAGACATTTAGACATTTTTGCAAACTTCTGGGACTACGTTTGAGCATCTCAGTATTCACAATAACTTTCTTCATTATTTTTTGTATTTAAATATATGCAGTCAAATATTTATTCTGCATTCAAAAGTGAACCTAGTAAAAGCCTTCATGTTGAGGAATGTTTGCTTTGTTTTATTTATTAAGCTTTATTTAACCGGGGAAAGAGACTCTTGAGATTTAAAATCTATTTAATATGTTTTACAAAGTAAAGCTTTAGAAATAATAGATTCATCTGTCCGTCCATCCATCCATCCATCCATCCATCCATCCGTCACTATTTTAAGAAGCCATTGTTCCTTGAGAGATAATAATTTTGACCTTAAGTGTAAAGTAATCTGACCAAACATGTAAATGGGCAACCTCAGGAAAACAAATAAAACACACACATACGTGTGTGTGTGTGTGCGTCCGTGGTCCGTGCATGTGCGTATTTGTTAAGATGTGTTTCAATTGGTGTTTCAGCACTTTAAACATGTTCCCCTGCTGCGCAAATAGAGGACATCAATTAGAGCGAGTTAGTCTGTGAAGCAGCTGACTGGTGCCTGGTGTCTGAGTTGGACTAAATCTTGGACTTTGTTCTTCCTCTCCTCCTCCTCCTCCTTCTCCTCTCCCTTTCCGCTGCTTCCTCTTTTCTCAGCCACAGGAAGAATGAGATAAAAGAGGGGCTTTGAAGACACTGGGAGTCCTGTAATTATTTACTTGTCCTTTCTGTTTCTGTTTCTTGTTCTCGTCCTTCAGCTCTATTTTTAAAGCTTTTTCTTATCTTCACAACTTTTTTTTTCCTTTTCTCCGTTCTGTGTTCAGTCTTCAGCTCATGCTCCATCTTTTTCTCTTCTTTTCCTTCTCTCTAACTTGCTGCCCCCCCCCCCCCCCCCCATAGAGTTTTATTGATGTGAATCCAGGACTTCCTGACTGAAAGGAGGATGAGAGAAGAGATTAAATGAGAAGTGAGGATAAGGAAAGGATGAGGAGAGGATAACATGAAGTGTGATGAGTTCTGCTGAGAGAATGATGGAACCTCCATCGCAGAGAGCAAAAACACATATTAAGTGAAATTCTTATTTATTATGATGGAAGGTGTACAAAAAAATCCTCCAATGAATCCCTAAGGTCAAGTAGGAAATAACAAGAATGTCCATAGTTAACAAATATACAATAAAAGAAAAAAAATTACTGTAAATCAGCTGATATGTACATTGGAAATCAATCATGTGAAATTTGACATGGAAAAAGCAGATGAAAAACAAATACAGCAATTCTTACATTTGCTTTGACCTCTGGTGCGTTAAAGACGGTGTGAACCAAAGGTGGGTAATGTTTTTTCATGTAGGCGTCATTTCACTCGTTAATATACATCATTTGTTGCATTTGTCAAGTACTGCGATGTGGAGTTACATTCACAAAGATCACAAAGAATTAGTATTTCAGATCTGCTCTTGGAAGAAATAGACGCCATCTGCTCCAGACCAAAGACAGGCTTCATGATGGTGATGTTGTATCAGTGCCCTTGGTAAAGTTTGTACAGTATACGCTTCTGTGATGGAATTATTAACGTACACTGAGAATTTGGACCAAAATAGGCTGCCGTCAAGACGCTGTCTTCCTCATCGCATCCATGCATTTTTTTAACACGAACCAAAACCACTTTCTGGACAAATGACAAAAGTCTGACTAAGAAAGAAGAGATGCTCAAGCAGTTGAGCGGTGTGACATTTGAGTGGGGGAGCCTGCTATAAATCAGCATCTCAGTAGAGCTAAGATCAGTTCTTTAACTAGGCCGTATTTGAACTCTCCGTGTCTTTTTTTGAGCCGTACCTTGATATTTTGGTCTATTGTCATGTTGGTCTAAAATTTTTGTCAAGAACCCTGTGATGCGATATTGAATTCATGCTGGACTCTGTGATAGTGAGGATACCAGTCTCCGTTTAAATATCTACGACTCAGTGCTTTAAAGTTGTTATTATTCTCTTCCGCTCAGATTATGTCTTCGGTTTACACCACACATGGCCCCTGTTCCTGTTTTCATTTCATTTAAATTCAGATTCATCTGTCCAAAGCTCATTCTAATGGAAGCTCTGGTCTTTGTCTCCGTCTTCTCTGATTTCCCCCATTGCACCTCTCATGGAGATCAAACGTTTAAAGCCTCTTTCTGATGGTAAATGAATGTAGTCTGCATCTCAATGTAGCAAAAGATAATAAATAATAACAATGCATTCTATTCGCAAGGCACTCTTCATCCAAAAATCTCAGAGTGCCACAGTACATAGTTAAAACTAACAGTAATAACTCATAAAACTCAACTCAAAAACACCTTCCTGAATAAAAAGGTTTTTAGGCCAGTCTTAAAAGAGTCCAGTGTCTCTGCTGCCCTTCTGTAAAAGCCTTCTGTAGGTTCAGTAATTATGTTCTCTGCTTGTTGGAAACTTCTTTTATCACCTTGTGGTCCAGAACTTGGGCTGAACTTGCAGGGAGAACCTGAGCTGGCCATGTTGGTAGCTGTTTTAAATGTTCTTAGCTTTTAGATAATAACAGTTTGTTGCTACGTTGATCCTATGATTCAGTAGCTTTGAGAACAACGTATTGTTAGAGCAACTAAAAATAATAAGTTTCTGTATTACATTATGAGTGTGTCACGTCACTCTGAAGCCATTTTCTTTTAAGAGACAAGAAGGTTTTTCATGGCAGGTGCTCCAAACAAGTACCCTAGAAATGTACACACACCACATGCAAGTTTAAGTTTGTGGATGGTCTAGCTACAGTACCATCCGCTGGAGCTCATTAACTAACCACGCTGCAAAGTCTTGGGGAGCCAATCAAATCAGTCTATCCTTGTAGAGAGAGTCTGTGTGTGGGCTTAACACGATGACAACAGACCAGCGACGTAATCTGGATGTAAACCGTGTAGATGGCTGCTACTGAGGATTAATGGCTTTTTGAATTGGATTTGGCATTGACAGTTAAAGATTCAGACTTTTTCATCAAAAATGTATTTTTTTTTTTTTTTTTCACTGTTTTACTGTATCAATTTATAACACAACAGGATCACATGATGGAAAAACATATCAGTGACCTGTCAAAAATCTTCAAATTCTGCTTCAGCATTTTGGCTCCACTTTTGTTAAATAAATAATGACCCAATACATCATGTGTTGTTTGGGGGGTAAGGTCCCAATAATCTATAATGCCCTTATCCATGACACCTTACAGTCTTTTACATGACAGGACTTCTCCACTCAGAGACCTAAAATGCGAAGAAAGAAACCAAACAGACTAAGCAGTTAGAGATCCTGTTGGTATCTTGCTGCCTTGCACATTATAGCAGTGAGCCAACCTCCAGCAGACTTTATGACCTTGTTATTACCCCTGCAAGTCTCCACCTTCAATACACCGTCTGTGAGACCACACACACACATAGATACACACAGGCCTTTAACTACCCTTCAACGTGGAAGCAAAGAACTGGTAACCATGGAAACAGCCATGTCAGCTAACCTACTTTTGTATGAATGAGGGATATCGGCTGATGAGAGGCAGAGACAAATGTTTGGTACCTGGAGATGATGCACCACAGCTCTCATCATTGCTCACACACATAAATACATGTAATATATTCATGTTTATTATAGGACTGCGCACCTTTTGTGTCAGCTGAATAACGTATTGTCGAAGAAGATGAGTAGTGAGCATATGAATGTAAATTAAGCTGAAGAATGTTTAACACAATTCTGATTTATTTTCACAGTGCATCATTAAGATTTCCAAGAAAAGTGCATTCATTTGCCGTGTAACCGCACAGTAGTTGAAAAAGAAATTGATTTTGCTGCAGTGTACAATGCAACACAATTTCCAGCCAAGCTCTAATAGCTCATGGGACTGTAGCTGACTTTCTCGCAAAGCCTTGAGCAATCTGGATACTAATCACTAACCCTCAGGCCTTAGGAAGACAGAAAAAACATCTTAATACCAAAAGTTTAAGAACTTGAGCCAGCATGGATGGTGTGATGCACTGTTTTACATAACGATGTTATCAATGTAGGCCATATTATGTTATACAATACCGAGTAGAACCAAGAGAATTCTTTTAACTTATTTTTATTTATTTTATTTTATTAAACTGCTGCAAGTAAAGCTCCAGCATGGACAGTGATTTTATGATACTTGAACACAATGATCCCTCCAAAATGACACCTCAAACAACCCTTTCATCAGGGAAAAGAAAAAGGAAGAAAAAGTGAATAATCCCGGTTGGCATGTCTGCTGGTTTGACAGCATCCACCTTTGCTGTTATGGAAATCGCTGCCTCCCACAGGGAACGCTGGCTACTCTGCTGAAGGGATTTTCATCCAGTAATCATTCCTGTCAGGTTCTCCCTCAAGTTCTTCTCCAATACTGAACCACTGAGTGTGGGAAATTGTATTGAGCAATTGAAACACATTGACCGTGAGATATGAGTGGGTACGATAATGAGAAAGAAAGAGACACGTGCCCATGAATGCTGCGGGTCTTATGTGCCAGGGAGGCGTTCAAAATTAGGGCATGACCACAACAACCATTCACACGTTTTAGTAGCTAAATTACTGTTTCAGTGAATATTCAACCCCCATGGATATATGGGGGAGAAAAGCAAGAACCAGTCAGGTTATGTTCAAATCAACCCACTACTGATGCAAAACACTTTACCCTGATTTTGTTTTCCCCACATTTATGAGGAAAGACACCTTTGTTTTCTTTCGACTCAGGGGTCAATTACGACCTGCTTCCTAAGAAAACAAAACATCCAAATACGCATAATTATCACCAAAGCTTTCACTCATGCAGCAAGCGTAAAATAGCACAATACTGTTGTGTTAAAAAGAAATAAGACTTGTGATAATGATGCAAAAATGAATCGCAGATAAAATGATACAACAGTCTCTGTGTTGACTAATCAACATGCACGCTCTCCTCTCTAATTGCATTGCTACACAGTCCACCCTGAGCCTTTCAACGTGGGTGGTAAATAATGGGCCCACCCCTCAACCTGGATGGCGTCACTGAAAGTCACACACAAACACACACGCAGCCATACACAAATCCCTCTCTGCCCCCTCTACACGTGGGACGGGAGCAGGTCTGAACAGGTGGACGAGCAAAGCAAGGTTCAGCTCTGATCGCTGGAAAAACAGCACGCGCATTCCCATCTGCAACACTTCAGAGGACATTACTTTGATTCGTCTGCCAACAATCCTTGGCTAATCCTCATTCATAGAGCAGCTTCCACTTAACTGTCAGGAAAAACCAAACCATTACTGTAATGGTTTATTCTGCGTGGACTTACAAATGGTGAATAGTCTGACTGGATTTATACGTCTTTTTCTCTTTGCGTGTGTTTTTGCTGTGTTTTTGCACCACAAATTGTTATGGAAATGAAGACAACAAGAGTTAAGGCGACGAGCCTTGTTGTTTGAATATCAAGCACAGATATGTCGGCCAACAGTACTTTGATGGAGGGGTCAGAGTCTGCCTGTGGCTAAAGTCATGAACAAAGAGTATCAAACAAAAATAATAGGCCTGGGTTTTTATTTGCTGCTTATTACTTATTCATCAAAGAGTGAAAGATTGTGATAACATGATGACAAAGTCAGAGCTGGGTGTACTGCACATATGACAACTCAGCAGTGATTAGAAGCATGACGAGACGTTTCTAGTGCAAAAAAGAGTCACATCCACTTATGCAGCACTTACTAATCTACACCTGTTTTTTTCTGTGTATCTCTTTTATTGTCACACAAACACTCACACAGTGATGAAGGCATTACCCCTTGGCATTGTTGGTTTCAGCATCTTCACCAAGGACACTTTAACCAGGGACTGAATCACCAAACAAACCATTATAGTCACACCTACAGGCAGTTAAGACTCATCATTTAACCTGATACATATATTTCTATGAGGTTACAGTGTTATCCGCCACACCACTGCCATTACGGTAATTTGTGATTCTATATGCCTTAGGTCTGTGTACGTGCGTGTGGATGTGTACATGGTTGTTTGCAGTAGTGTAGTGCAGGGTGTTTGAAGGTATACTTATTTTTCAGTCAGCATCGTATACACCCCCTTCTAAATCCCCTCTGATACATATTATTCAGTGGTGCTTGCAAACCGAACTGCCCACTTTTCTTTCGCGGGGGAGTGAGGGCATGAGCCACCCGAAGCTGCCTATAATTTTCTGTTGGTACCCTTGCCTTTATTGATTAGATTGGTTAGGTTTAGGCATAAACACTGATGAGCCAATCACAGGCAGAGTCATGCCTGGGAACAGAAATATTGCCTACCAATAATTTTGTTAGTTTCCTTTAAATTATTTGCCTTTATAATTCGTGATGGGATGAAGCAAGCTATTCATCCAAATATTTCCTAACAACCAGCAGATCAGCTAATGTTATCGATGCTACGGCGCTGCTGTCAGCCGGCAGCTTCGTTAACATTAGTCCAGGCCGAACGCCACCCATCCTCCACCCCGTAGCAGAGGATACGGGGGGTGAAGGAGGTGCTGCCTCTTTGTTCACAGCCAAAGGTGCTGGTACAGTGTCAGATGAAGATGTCAACTATTGGTGGTTGGGCCCCCCTCTTTTTTTAAATGGCTGGATCTTGTAAATTAAAAATAAGAACCTGTCTGGGGTGGGCTTGACAGTCCGGGCAGACAGTCATGGATAAAGCTATAGTATATTGTGTGTAATTAACTGTTTAGGGGGTAAAAATGTAAATCAAATGAAACAGAACACTAGTCCATTACAAAGACGGACTAGTGATTTATCCTGGGGGTAAAGTGCCTCCAGTCCTGTTCTCATATAGACTCCAGGTCAAAACACAGACCAGGACCATGCAGATACAGACACTGATTACATTGTGGTGAAAATAGTGTTGCCCTTTTCATTAGTTGTCATACTTTTGGATACTAAAATGTTAACAGATGGCTATAAGACTGACAAAAGTAGATGAATCAAATTAAACAAATCAGACAAAGTAGTGTGACACGCTTAGAAATTGAGTAACACGATTCAGTATCATGTAAAAGCACCAGAGGTCTTCAGTATATGTTGATCAGTCCAGTCATTTTTGCTTCACTTGTTAATATACATCAGTTTTTGCATTTGTTAAACACTGCAATATGGAGTTATACTCACAAATATCAAGTAGAATCTTTGTTGTGCCATCTCTGGACCCATCAGAGGCATCTGGGAAGGACTATTGCAGAATGGGAACTGCACTGCGGTCAAAAGAGTTAGTATTTCAGATCTGCTTTTGGAAGAAATGGAGGCCATCTGCTCCAGACCAAAGATAAAAAAGACAGTCTGTCTGACAGTGCAGTTGAGGCACCAAAACCATTTACAGAGAGTTTTATAACCAATTTCAGCTGAACAACACTAAAAAATCTCATTGGATGTGATGATAGATTTGCAGAAATGTGTTGTAAAGCTCAGACATTTATTGGTCCTTGTTCATTGCATGAAATTAGGCCTGTTTGGCATCCCATTGATTAAAAATGTTTACTTTAATTCCACCTACAAATGTACTACCAATCGTAGAAGAGCTAGTATTGCCCACCTACATAAAAATTTTTCATTTATTTATTTATCTAATTATATAATACATTGGTAAGTGTACGTATTCTTCGTTAGATATAGCTACCAGTATCAATATTGTTGATTCACCAGTGAGTCAAATTAAAATGGTGCTGTTTTTGAGTAATTATAAGAAAAAAGTGATCATCTTGTCTGCAGTCTCAATATTTTAGACCTACTGCCTTGTAAATTGGAGCCAAAGTCAGTTGTAGCTCCCCTAAGATGAGTTATAGATCAGTGAACGGCGATCGCCTCCAACTGAGAATGACTTTTCTGATGGTTTTACATTTAGATCACCTCTTATTTTCTGAAGACAAAGGCTATCGTAAATGCACGATGCCCTGTAGGCTATAATCCCAGGAGATAGTTTTCACTTAATTTTGAAAATGTAGAACTGCTATTACATGAGATGTCATGTCTGGGAATCCATAAGACATGATATACTGTGTCTGCACAGAACTACCACGGGCTCAGAAATGTCAGTTTAAAACAAATTTAAATAAATAAAAAAAGTGACCACAAGGTGTCGCCACCAACCACTTTTTCGCAAAGCCGACAGCCGACTGGTTAGTAATCAAAAGAATTGCTGTTCCTGTCACGCATCCGAGAAAACATACTAATTGTTGTCGTCACGTTTTTAAAAATAATAATTATCATATGCGTACATTGGTTTTATTTAATAAAAACTGTCTAAAATTGGAAAAAAAAAACTCGACCTGAATTAACTTTTGTCTCCTGAACAGGTCTGAATATTATGATTGATGAAGATGTAGCGTCCAGCTGCTGTAACGCGTTTTTGCTTGAGGTCGACACGGTGGAGCAGGTGACATGAGAGGAGCTGGAAATGTGGACATTTTTAAACGTAGACTAAAAACTCATGTCTTTGGTCTGGCTTTTATGTAGCATCACATTTTTATAGTTTTATTCTGTTTAACATTTTTTAAAGGTATCTGTTTTATTTATTTATCTATCTCTTATAATGTTTTTTTTATTTTTTTTTTGTGGACTGATTATTTTTTAGCCTTAATCCTTGAACTTTTATCTTTTTATAAATTTTATATATTCTATATTGTATGTCAGGGTGCATTGGTCTCCCAGTTTTTATTTATTTGTTTATTATGCTTATTTTTCAACCAAAATGTCAAAGCACCTTGTATTTCATGTACCTGGATGAAAGGTGCTATATAAATAAAATTTGATTGATTGATTGATGATGACAGGAGTGGCTTGACATCGTCGCCAGTGAAGGTGATTTATGGTCCCGCGTTACACCAACGCACGGCGACGCGCACACTACGCCGTACCCTACGGCGTAGGCTTTGCGTCGATTTAACGCAAAACCATAATTCAGGTTAATTTATGGTTCCGCGTTACACCAACGCAGACTTACTTACTTACTTACTAACCCTACGGCGTAGGCTACGCCGTAACCATACGGCGTAGGCTTTGCGTTGATTTAACGCGGAACCATAATTCAGGCTTTATCGTGCAGGTGCGAGGAGGAGGAGGGAAACTGCTGGGTGTTAATTACCGAGCAGCCGTGGATGTGGACATACGCCGCTTTCAGGGGGCTTTTTCTCTCTCCGGTTGTTTCTGCTTGGTGAAAACACAATGAGGATGATGATGAGGATGAGGAGGAGAGCGTGACCTCGCACAGCTTTTCTGAATCCGCACAGCTGCTGGAGACGCTGGTGGAGGAGGACAGGCGACGAGCAGAAACAAACACGGACGGAGAGAGAGGAAGAGAGAGGGGGAAAGAGGGTGAGAGGTTGCGGTGGGGACACCGTCGTGGCGCCGGGTCGCCTCCCGCAATGTCTCGGGTCCCCGGGTGGTGATTTCCAGCACGGTACGGGAGGAAAGGGGGAAACTCAAGTCCCAGTCCAGATGCTCGCCCTCTCCGCCGCAGACATGGACGAGTCCTCGTCGCTGCTGGACCTGCTGGAGTGCTCGGTGTGCCTGGAGCGGCTGGACACCACGGCCCGGGTGCTGCCGTGCCAGCACACCTTCTGCCGCCGCTGCCTGGAGAACATCGTCAGCTCCCGCAGCGAGCTGCGCTGCCCGGAGTGCCGCGTCCTGGTGGACTGCGGGGTGGACGAGCTGCCGGCCAACATCCTGCTGGTGCGCCTGCTGGACGGCATCAGGCAGCGGCCCCAGCGGGGGGGAGGAGGGGGCCGGCAGCCCCCGCTGCAGGGCTCCGGGATGGCCGGGATGTGCGCCTCCCCGCCGGGCACCGCGGTGCGGGAGCTGCCCGTGAACAGGAGCTCCCCCGTCAAGGTGCGTTCATTACTGTATCTACTCACACCCCCGAGAGTTTAATAACTTAACACTGCACAAACTCAAAATCTTACTAGGAATAGTTGTCTTATTTCTAGTTAAAATGTCTCATTTTTAGTCAAAAAATCTCATTACACTTAAAACAAGGCAAGGCAAGGCACACTGTTAACCCGAATAAGTTCACAGAATTTTTTGTGTAAGGCAAGGCAAATTTATTTATATAGCACAATTCAACACAAGGTAATTCAAAGTGACATTGACATTAAAAGCGGCAAGACATAATTAGACAGTAAATAATTCGACATAATTAGACAGTAAATAACAAATATGATTGAATAAGATGATAAGAAAAGAAGTAAAATAATAAAAAGCACAAGCTGTTAAAAATAAGGGCAGTAGAATACAGCAGGTAAGTTTAATTTAGGGGTACGCTTGAGTAAACAGTAATGTTTTTAGGCCTGATTTAAAGGAGCTGACAGTTGGAGCAGACCTCAGGTCTACAGGAAGTTTGTTCCACCGGTGAGGAGCAGAATAACTGAACGCTGCCTCACCTTGCTTGGTTCTGGTTCTTGGGAACCACAACAAACCAGATCCAAAAGACCTGTAACTGATTACACCAAAATATTTAAGTTATTTTTAAATGTTTTAAGTTTCCACAACTTAAAATTTTCAACTCATAATCTGTGGGAAATGCACTCAAAAATTGTAATATTCCTCAGCTCATAGTCTGTGGTCTGTTTGCCTTGCAAGGCAAAAGTACTTATAAAGCACATGTCACATGATGAGTAGCCTAATCAATGTGCTCAAATACATAAACAAACAAACAAAATTACAAGTTTACAATAACAGAAACGGACCAAAAGTATGACAAGAGGAAAAACAACAATAACGACCATAATTCCATATTAACAAAAGTGTGATCACCCAGCCAGCCATAGAGTTTACTCAAACGCCTGTGCAAAAAGGTAGGTTTCTAGTCTGCTTTTGAAAGAGGGCTGTTGGAGCAGACCTTAGTTCCTGTAGCAAGCAATTCCAGAGAGTGTAGTGACTGAAAGCTCCATGAGCAGATCTAGTGTTGATTCTAGGTATGATGAGAAGACTCTTATTTGATGATCTAAGGGATCTGTCCGGTATGTATTCAGTGAGCATGCAACCATGTAGGAGAGAGCTAAGCTGTTCATAGATTTAAAGACAATAAGAAGTACTTTAAAATCTACTCTTTGTTTAACAGGAAGCCAGTGAAGAGAAAACGAGAGTCATTACCAGAAAAATAACTTATTTGACAATTTTCACCTGTTTCAAGTAAATTTTTCTCTTAAAATAAGTAGAAAAATTTGCCAGAGAAGATTTATCTTCTCATTACAAGAAAAAAAATATTGTTCCACTGGCAGATTTTTCTACTTATTTCAAGTGAAAATCTACTTGAAACAGGTGAAAATTGTTGTTTTTTTCCAGTGATGAGTCTTGTTTTAAGTGTAATGAGAATTTTTTTTTTTTTTTTACTAAAATGAGACATTTTAACTAGAAATAAGACAAATATTCTTGTTAAGATTTTGAGTTTTTGCAGTGAATGGGATCCCTGTGCTCGGCTGCCCCTCGGAATAGTAGCAGCCAGGGATTTTGTAGAAAATCAATCAATCAAATTTTATTTGTATAGCACCTTTTATCCAGGTACATGAAATGCAAAGTGCTTAACATTTTTGATTGGAAAAATAAGCATAATAAATATAAAAACTGGGAGACCAGTGCACACTGACATACAATAGAGTTAATTAAAATGAAATAATGATAAAAGTTCAAGAATTAAGGCTAAACAATCAGTCCACAACAATAAAATATAATAATAATAATAATAAAAATACAAGAAATAGATAAATAAAACAAATGCCTCTAAAATATGTTAAACAGAATAAAACTATAAAATTTGATGCTACATAAAAGCCAGGCAAGTAAACACATTCCTAAATGTTCCGTTTTCTGCATTGCCAAGCTTTAGTATAGCTCCAAATTCCCAGCAAAACAAGTTCAGTGATCTCCAAATGAAATTGCATACAGTCCAATTCTGTCAAACTATATATCCATTCAGTTCATTCGTATTTAATTGGGTTCAGTTCATCCAGGCTACTACTACTACTACTGTCATTTCAGACGCTTTTATCCAAATCTGAGAGAACAACACAAGCACAAAATCACATTGGAAGGTATAGCTGGATAAGTGCTGGCCAGACTGCTGACAGTCCAGTTGGACACAGGTGCTGTCACGCCTTTTTATATAAGAAAGCTACTAAAAGGTGCGTGCAGCTTACTAGATGCAGAAGTTCTCCTTACAGAGATCGGACAGAGTTTGGCTGAGTCCAAATGGGAAACCCATATGATGCCACTTAATTTGAGAAAGAAATGTGAGAAAAACAACCCCCAAACATCCAGCTGAGGAGTCCAACAGATTGCATCAAATCCTGTCTCATCTACAGCAAGTACCCGGCAGCAGTGGGGAGTAAAAAGGCTCTGTTAACAGGAAACGACCTCCTGCAGAACCAGACTTTGAGCCATCTGTCCCACCCGGTTGGAGAGCTGGAAGACCGGGAAATAAGACACCAACAAACACAAAGAGATTAGTCAGGGGATAGCTGCCCACGAGAACTAAAGCAGAACAATGTAGATTGCAACAATAATAATAAGTACATACATGAAGATTAAAGAGAACAGAGTGAAACAAGAAGCCCAGGGCATCATGGGATGTCCTTCAGAAGTCTTGACCTACAGTAGCATAACTAAAGGGATAGATAGATAGATAGATAGATAGTTCAGTCCGATTATCAAGAGTGAAAGTTTTGAGCCAATGCTTGCTTGCAAATTTATAGGCTTAATATTGGATATTCATCAGAACAGTAATTGCTGAGTGGACTGTTTTTATTCAATTGGAATTAATAAGCACAATCAAACTGAAGGGTCCAATATGAAAAAAACATTGACAGAGAAAGAAAAGAATACATTTAACTGGACGAAAAAGCTGAGGTGCATTGTGGTGGCTCTACCAAGCTGGTACAGATGACGTTTATGGATATTTAAAGTAAACCAAGCTGGCGAGAGAAAAAGAGACCTACAGTTGTCTCCTCTTTTGCTCAAGTCCTGTAGATCCCAAGCTGCAGTGGTGTGAGGTCTTTCAGAGGAAGGAGAGTGGAGTCGTATTTACTTCCTGTGCAGTGTTTCCAATGCATCGTCTTCTGGCTGTGGGGTGTTAAAAATGTGACTGTATTGTGGCAGTGAGACACCACAGTGTGATACAGAGCTGAGCAAAAATGTCCATTGTCATTTTGCTTTCAACTGGAATCTTTCTTCTTTTTTTTTTCTTCTGTTGGAGGGGGGGGAATACAATTCTGCCGGGTGATAGAAATGTAGAACTACCTCGTCGAGTTGCAATTTTTTTTTTTTTTTCTTTTGATTTCTTAGACACACTTTTTATTCTAAATTGATGGTAGAAACACACCCCCTCGTGGTCCAATTAACTGTAATATCAAAAATCAACAGTTGATTATTTCAGCACTTGTAATATTTTGAATTTTAAGAAGCTGTTTGAACAGTCGGGCTCAAACAGTTGCACACTATGAAACATAAACAATGAACACTAATGTGTGATTTGTGGTCATTGTGCTTTGTTTTAGGATCCCATGGGAGTAGCACTCCACTGTGGACTTAACTTTTATTGCCACACATACTCACACACAAGTGTGTACGCATGCCTATAAGCGCCCCGCCCCCCCTTTTGCCTGCAATCCAGTAAACCCCTGCAGCCGCTTCGTCCATGTCTCCTCCAGGCACCCTTGGGATCGAGCGTTTATGATAAAAGTGTGGAATAATCTCCTCCCTGTGAGGTGGATGTGTGTGGTTTTTTTGCATGCATTCATATGTACATGGGTTTGCTTAGAAAGCGTGGGGGGGTGTTGCAAAAGGATTTCAGCTCATCTTTCAGTGAAACACTCGTGCAATACCACCACACATGCAGGGTAACCGAAGAAGTCAGTCAGATGAAACAGAGCACTTTATATAAGGTATTAAGGGTTGTAGATAAAGATGAATGTGTTGCCATGGAAAGGGAAGAGGTACCAGGCATGCTGAGTCAGCAGCAAGGCCAACCGTTCCCCCTGCAGCACTTTCTTAGCCTCCGATGCAAGAAATCTTTACTTCAACCAGTTAGTTTATCAAAACTGATCATTACTTTGTTTTCACCCTCTTTTTTAATTCTTAGAGGCAGATTATGCCACAAGAAACAATAAAAAGAATAGAATAATCTTAACTTGAATGATGGGATTGGACGGTTAAAGCTGTAGCAGTTTAAATGCTTTGCTTGTCCGATTATCAGTTGGGCAGTTTTTGTTGTGTGTGTTTGTATACGCAGTTGCACATGGGATCTGACACAATGTTTCCTTTTTCTTTCACATAACTGTGACGACTGTGATGCTGTTAATTCATATTTTATTCAAGTATTTTCCTCATCAAGGCAAAGCAAACATGCTGAAGGTATAAATCACTATGTTCAGCAAAGATGTTGTATATTTGTTACCTGGGAGGATTTTGTGTATTGTATGAGGCATGTGCATAGTGAGGGAGGAAAAACAAACAACAATACTCCAACCTTGCAAGTAAAAGCCAGGTGAGACTTGGAGTTGACGTGGGATACCGCCTGGCCAACCTAGTTACTGTCCAAAAATGTGCACCGTTTCATCAGTCTGGTGGGCTGTTCTTGGCCAAAAATGCCTTGCAGGAAAAGGTAGAAATGACAAGTGACTGAGGTACCAGGGTTGCCAAGGTGGAAGGAAATTACCTGTGAAATTCTGGAAACTTTCTGTTGGAAATTAGGCTGGAGAATTTTGGAATAATTCCAGTTTGGAATCAAATGATGTGTATGGCATTTTTATGTGGAATAAAACTGTAAAAGCCACCTGAGCTTGTACGATGCCATGCACAGATACAGTTAGCGAAATAGCTGAAATATGGCAGAGTGGTAAAAATATTTCACACTTGATGCTGGACAAATGAATAAAAATGGGCGACATGAATAGATAAAAAAAAATCTCAAACAAACTACAATGCATATGAGTGCTGTCCCTAATTTAAAACAGCCCCTGTGCTCTTAACAAGTGACAGTGGCAAGCTGTCTTCTTGGGGTGTTTCAGCCACATTGACAAGTTGCACCCAACATTTGACTTACCATTGATCATATATTCCAAAATTAATTGGATTTTCCTTGTCATGGGTCTAATCACAGCCCTTTTTATGAGAGACTACAGTTGTGCCATCGTTGTCGTCAAAGGAGAGCTGCTTTCTTCTTCTTGATTAAGAACTTAACAAAAGTGTACTCTCGTTTTGAGGGTGTGACTAGACTAGGAATATAACCAAACCTTAATTTAATTTGATCATCTGGACTCGGATGGTGTGGCGTCAACAGTCCTGGTGTAGTGTGCTGGACTTGAGAAGTGATCTGTGATGGAGGAAATTCAATATCATTCGGATTAACTGGTTGTTTAACCAAAATTAAGTTCCCCGTTATAGGCTAACCTGGACTTTAGTCAAATTCCCTGTGATAGGTTCCTTTGTCAGCATGCTCCAGTATCTGACAAAACTGATCTCCGGCAGCCGGGCTTTTCTTGAAGTCCCGGTAACCTATGCACTTGTTTGTCTGTTAACTTGATTCGATTGAGTATTAGGCGAAGATCCAGGAAGTTATTTAAATGTGGGATGTTTAATTCTTTGTCCCATTGTCTGCTGAAGTGCTGCATCCCTTTGTGCATACTGATCTAGGGCCTCAATTAACACATTTGAATGTGTTTAATTCATCACTGACAGAAACACATTTTGATGATCACGCAGCTCAAGTGGTAATGACTCCGCTCAGACTGCTTTCTAGCTCATGTTTTGGTTTCTGTGCTCACAGGAAAACCACTTCAAAGTGAGTTGTCATGCTGTTTTAGTCTGAGTCTTTGTACCGTATGTGATTCCTGAATATTGGCCTCGGTTGAATGAAACCACTGCATAGCAGTACAATTTATAAAAACCATGAAAACATTTGTTTTTATGGTACAGAAAGTGTATAAGGTTAATCTAGACCGTAGTGCAGGAATACTAACTAAATCTGAAGACACGGGAAAAATTCACCTGCCCTTTTCCAATCTGCTCAACATGCAAAGGTCTGTTTGATCAATGCAAGTTTGAAAAAGGGCAAATATTCATGATGGTATGTAACAGAAGCCATAAAATGTTGAAGCAACACAAGCAAAGACTGAGGTGGTTTCTAACTGGTGTCTGCCTTGGCAAGTGTTCATCTTCATGGAGTGCATTGTTGTTGTTTTTTCAGAGTGGGAGGCTTAAGGATTAGGTAGTTTCTATTTTACACCTCTATCCTAGATCCCTGTTTGGTATTCATAAAGCTGATCTATTTGTATCCACATCCATCTGTCAGTGATAGATTTAGCCTGAGAGTGAATTAAGTTAGGACTATGCCAAATGGGGTTGGAACATTTTAGTTTTTTTATGCCTTAGGGCTGCAACTAACGAATTTCCTGATGGTCAACTAGACATCGACTATTGAAACGATTAATCGGATTATGCATCTCATAATTAAATGTCTCCTATTTAGCTCTCTGCTTTTAAATTTTGCATGAGGTTGTTTATATGCTAATTAAAAATAAAAGTCAACAACGATGGACACTCAAATTCATTCAAAAAAACATCTTTGCTAGCAGTCGCTGTGGCGTTGCATCAGCAGCAGCCGTATTATTTACCAGTCGCTGTATTCCATTGGGTTTGTGTATTTCTCAGCAGAGATAGGAATAGAGGGAGATGCCTCACTCTGTGGAAGAACATGCATGGTGATAATAGCAGCTTATTGTGCAAATGCAATTCTCAGCAGAGACGGGAAGGAGGATGATTTTCTGATTCTCTGAAATGTTCTTTTTGCCGACAAAAGTCAACAATTAAATTTGTTGGCGACTATTTTTATCGAATTTTGCTAACAATGTTGACTAATCGTTGCACCCCTAATATGCGTCTGACGTCAGAAAAAGGTTTTTTGAAGCTTTTTGAGACTCAGTGTAAGTCTTATAAAATGTGTGATGTTCTAAAGCAGAGGCAGCAGCAAACCCATCAGCTCATAGGGGAATGTAGTGATTGGTTCCTGAATTTCGACTCAATTTTATCAAATCATCATCAAACAAAGCTTGTAAGTACTACTGGGTAGTTTTTCAGCAGCTTGATTTTTGCTTGGCCAGTTTTCATCAAAGCAATGTGTTGCAAAGCTCCAAACCTTTGATGTTTTCCCCTTCCTGTATTTACCTGGTTGACATGGTAACACACAAGGTTACCATGGCAACAAAATGCTACAATGACGCCACGTGCTTTCATCTCCAGAGGGAGAGATTGCTTTGCCCTGTCATTGCAAAGGATTAGGTAGGTGTTGCAAAGCGGAAATCTAGTTGTCTACTGCTGGTCTGTGTAATGTTGCTTTGAACCTGTTTCTTTTGTAGTACAGTTCACTGAACACAATGCACAAACAGACACACAGGTGTAACTTTAACCTTATTCTACCTTAAGGCCAGAGATGTATTAAGAAATGGCTTAATTTGCTGAGATAAAGTTACCTCAAATGTTCCTTCTATCCTAAAATACAAACTTAACATTTAAAACCCAACCTCTCAAATGCAGAGATGCAAATTCAAGCACTAGCTCTGTTGCAAAATCACTTCTCCTCATCCTGCACGGATGTAAACACACATTTATGCACATCAGTGCTTTTTCATTCACTTTCATTAGTGCTGATCTTTGCAGTAAACACCCACCACGTAGTCATTACCTTCACATTATCCCTAAACTCTATAAATATTGAGCTGGCACATGGTCACAGACAGGTAAACAGAGACGCACACAGTTTATCTTGTGAATTCTTTGAGTTCTATCTTTTTTTGGACAAATCTCTCTGTCCTTGCATGTGTTCAAAACAGTTTGTTATGTGAGCACGCACTTGGATAAACACATCCTTTTCCTCTGTTGGTCTTAACTAATTTCTTTCCATCTGTCTTTCACTTTTTCCCACGTCAAGAGAATGTTTTTAATTTCAGTGTGACCACATAATGAACCCACCGTCCTCTCTCGCTCACACGCAAACATTTATGTGTGCACTGCCAGTTACGAACTATGCTCCTGGGAGATCTTTGAATCGTGTGTGTGTGTGTGTGTGTGGCTTGTACTTTATATTCATCTGTTTCTATGTTTGTGTGCGTTTACTAGTCTTGCACAACTTCTGGAATTTGGATGATTCCCAATGAAGCTGACCAACAAAGATATTTAGCTCTATTTTATGAGCGGCATAATAAAATTTGGTTTTCAATAGATTCATTGTGTGTTTTAAGTAGTTTTAAAAAGTGATGCAGAGATCTGATATTTGCTTGCTGTAAAACTGCAAGTATCGGACTCCTGTAAAACCAACAGATTATCTCAGTGATCAACTTGAGTTTACGTACGTACAGATATGGCGTTAAATTGCATAATAGATTGATTGATGGAGGCAGGTTATTGGATGAAGACCACTTGTACCCTGTGAGAAGGAATATTGACTTAGTTTGTGTTCGTTTTAGTTCAATGTTTGGTGTGTGACGGCTGTTGAGGCCTAAACAAACTTCAGAGCTTGACTGTTATTCCTGCGGATGTAACCAGGGGCATAAATACACACATGAATGTGCACACATACACATAATGGGTTAAAGGTCAGACCCCTCGATCCCATTCTTTTGGTTCCTGTGGAAACAGGGGGGTGAGAAGTCATTGGCATCAGTGATGCATGCCAAATAAAGTATACATTCAGTATTTTATACCGTGTATGTAAAACTTAACAATGGAAAGAGGGTGTTCTTTTAGTTTTTCACATAACTGTATATCTAAATCTTTACATCCCATTTAAGAAGTTCCGTTTTTTTGATTAATAGTGGGCGCCAGGACATTTCCTCATTCAAAAGTGAATCAAATGCAGGATCACGTTGAGTATAACTGAGTGAAAGTGATGCATTCAAACTTGTACACGCCCCGGAGCAGTGAGATGAAGAGCAGATTTCTGATTAGTCTCGCTCGGACTGTGGCGAATGTGAATATCATGTTTACAAAAATTAAAATAAAAGTATCATAGATGACAGGAGGCCACCATTATTCATGCCTTTTTTCTGTGTTGCAACGGCTTTACAATAAGATCAAAAATCCTGTTTGATGTGGGAAGGCATTCATGTGCCGTTTCCTGGTTGAGAAAAGCACCGCTTCTGCTGGCATCGCGTTACATGGCTTCTGGCCTATAAAACTGGCAGCAATTAAAACCAAATCAGTTACCTCCTGCCACCATCAGGGACTGTTGATGTGTAAAATTAATCCAAGCACTTTAAGAACAGTCTGCCAATGTTGCAAAAAGTATTGCGAGTCACAGTTTGCCACAGCTGGTAGTTTTACTTTGGGGCAATGACTCTCCTGGTTCTTAAAGCAGCGTGCAGTGTAATGCATGTAAAATAATAAATGATCCTCTACGACTGATGTGCTTAAAAAAATGGAACAGTTCTCTTGGGGAAAGGATTCATAGAAGCACAAGGTGGTTCTTTAGGTATCTGTGCAGCCGTTTGTTTGTATGTGTGTAGATGCAGACTTAAGTGTTTAATATATTGTTAAAATAGTTCATTTCCGTCATGGTTTCTTACAAAAAATGCCTCCCCCACAGCACCCTCATCTTTCTCTGATATAAAGAGATGTTGAAATGCACCCACCACCTACTTTATATTTGGCAGGAAGTAGACTCTTGGCTAGAGCATAGTAGAAATATCGACACGCGCGCGTGCACACATCTAAAGAGAATTTAGAAACATGGCAGTGAATGCAGGTCATCTTTTTCATCAACCTTCTGTTCACTCTCATAACTCTGGACTTCACTTCATCACCAGTTGCGATGATAATCTTTATGAAATTATATCTCTGCCTCATTTTTTCATGGCCAACACTAACTCTTCCCCACCTCCTCATTTCCTATTCCTGTGTTTTCTTTTTTTTTTTTTTTTTTTTTTTAAATTTACAACAAGGTTAATCATAAATTTGATAAAAAAAATCTCCACATTATTGCCAGCTTTATCAAGTTTTTTTCTTTTTTTTTTTTTTTCCCAAAAAAGCATTTTGTATTCAATTTGGTAACATGTTGACAATTCATTGATAAATGCTAGCGGTGAAGAATATTGCCAGAATAACAGCACATGTGGGGCTGCAGTGATTAGTTGACAAAATTCAGTTGCATTGATTTTTATGAAAATTTATCAGGAAGTATCAGTGTCAACAATGAAATAATCCAGTTATAATGGCTTCCATCGTCGTTGGTGATAGCTGCATACAGCCCCTGAAGAAGAAAATGGAAACAACGGTTATATGGCGGGAGAGAATACAGACAATCAGGGTTTAAGAAAAAAAAAGGCTTTAACAAAACAAGTGAAATACATCCGTGACATAGATCTGTCATTTCACACCAGTATTATAGTAAATCTGCTTATTGAAAAATAATCTAAAGATTAGTCGATTACCCAAAATAAACTACTTGCAAGCCTTTCTGCCAGGGCTGTAATGGATCACAGATGATCTGTGAAACGTCCTGCGTAACAATCTGATCCGCAGCACGCCATGTGGGAAGTGGACTGATTATTTGTTTGTTTGTTCTTTTTTCTGACTAAATAACGAGGAAGTTTGGCGAAGTAGTGTAGACTGTGAGTGGGAGTGGCGAACAACTTCGCTGTCAACGACGGTTCAGATCAATTTAGAGTTGTTTTGATACAGATACTAATAGTGGAAATACTTGCCAATACTGAAAATAAGTGTGTTGGGAGGGTTAGGTGAGTGTTTACTGTACGTCTATGCATGTTCACGTGTCAAATTGTACATAGCTGATGGACTTTAAATTTAATTCTTGGATTTCTTATTTTTAATAGACTTTGTTTGATGTAAATTGAAAAAAAATAATTGCTTAATTATAATTAGAATAAAAAAAGAACACAGGTATTGACCAATACCCATTTATTTAACTTTGCATGCTTTGTCTGGAGAGTGCCTGGGCGTGACTTTGTTGTGAATCGGCTCGATTAAAGTGAATTGAATTAAACCTCCGATTTTCCTTCCTTACTTCTGTCGGGTCAGCGGAGCAGCTGCAGCTCGGCTGTAAGCTGCATAGCTGAACCAACATTCTCAGGCTAGGTCACACTAGCATTTCACCATCGCGTCGGGAAAGACCTATGTCTACTCTACACCATCTTAAATGTGGCCGTTTACACTTTCGTTAAAGCTTGTTTGCTTTTTGTTATCGTCCGGGGATAGTTGTGTGATTAAAGTCTTGGTGAGTCAGAGGATTTGCAGCCACCTAGAAGAGGAAGTAAGGTGAAGAGAATGTGTGCAGCTTTTGAAAGGACTTTGCTTTGTCCATCAACGTAGACTGGAACCCCAACATTTACAAGCCGAAACATGGTCGGCAACAGATTTTTCAGTTTCGAGCATCAAAACTTTTCGGGGTAGTGTGGAAGTCAGGCATACTGTAACAAAAGTTTTACATTTTAAAATGAATCCATACTAGTTTGGTTGTGCCACCAGTCATGCACATAAGAGCAGCTTAATATCAAACATCTCATTTGTAAAGTCTGTCACAGCTTGTAGTCAAAATGCACATTATTTTGTAACTCATTCAGCAGTCTGATAAGAGAAAAGGGGATAAAACGTAATTAAGTACAGCTTTACTACGAATTAAGTGATAGCACAGTGCAGAATAAGAGCAATGTTGACCGCTGACACTGTTGGAACATGGTTAGAATGCAAATACTTGGTGCTATTATCAGTATGACAGCTGATATTCATAGAAAACACCAAGATATATTTTATGCTGTCATTCTGTTAGAAAGTGGTTTGGTATAATTACTTTGGCCACGTCACCCAGCCGTGTGCGAGCAACAGAAATATTGATATTTTGAAAAGTTAAGTATCATACACTTAATCACAGAGCGGAAGAGCGGAGGCGTTAAAAAGCCAAGCGCATAACAGGATTATGTTGGAGACCAGAGTAATGGTAAGTTCTAATTTCAATTTCCTCCCTTGACTGAGGATAAATGGTGGTTTTCTTCTCAAATGTGTGCTGCATGCATATCGATATCGGTTATTTCAGGACATGGAGATCCAGAGCTTTTCATGGCTGCGGTGCAGCTGTGATCAGCTTTCTGCTCTGTTGTGCGCCGCTTTGTGTGTGTACATGTTTGAACTAGCATATATACATTGGATGCTAAGTAGACAGATGGAGGTGTGTGTGTGTGTGTGTGTGTGTGTGTGTGTGTGTGTGTGTGTGTGTGTGTGTGTGTGTGTGTGTGTGTGTTCAATGTGTGTGTGTGCGTGTGTTCAAACACCATCTTTCGTTTTGTGCGTACTGTAGAAAGAATGACCTAAATTAGAAATAATCAAAAAGATAAAAACAAACCTGAAAGGGAAGGTGGTGAGAAAAATAACAACTTTGTGTGGAGACGTTAAGCTGACTGCTATTTTTCCAGTCACCACGTCGTCTTATTGCTTTACAGACAAACAGATTTGACATTTAACTTGCTCATTCTTGCTTAAAAGTCACTTCATGAAACGGAGGAATGAAAATTGAAAAAGAGAAAGAAGATGAGACCTATCAACAGAGACAAGTTACCATGGCAACATCCACAGATCAGTCTGAAGCTCAGATTTACATCACTTTTTTTATGTAATTCTAGTCTGTTCTTGAGAAATTAGGTACCAGTTGTTGTTTAACGTTTTTGCTTGCCGTAGTGAAAACCATTTTGACGATTTGTACTCAGGATACACACATTTTAAGTGGAATTTCAATGGGATTTCATGTCTAAATCCTCCTCAGACCAGTTGGCTGTATAAACATTGAATGTAAAGGCTGAAACATATCTGATTCAGTCCTTTTTTTTTGTCATGTTCAGAGACTGTTTGGATTTTATTTTCTCAAGAGGTGTTTCAACTCCTTACTGTGTCAGAATATGAGAATGCCACAGAACATGTGAGAGACTCCATGGGAATCACAGAACGGTTGCCCAGGTTGGGAAGAAGATGTTTTTGAAAGTAAATGTATTTGTTTTGCACTCAGTGTTCATAAATTCCACCTGCTGATAGCAGTTTAGCATCCATTCTCTGTGTGAGCATCACAAGTACAACAGCACAACTGAACACAACAACAATGGTTCTGTGTTCAGCTTCCTTTGGTCTGAAAATAGAGGATTTTTTTTTTCCCACATCACAGTTGGCTGTTGATGACTCAACTTTCATCATACCTCCATTCTCTTTGTTGCATTTTTATACCATATTTTATTACAAAAAATGTCATTGCTACTGGGATATTGATTTTTTTATTTTTTGCCAAGCACTAAAATTATACCCGAGTCCATAAAACCTGGGAGAAATGGCAAATCTGCCAGCACTCTTGATTTTACAAGCATGCCACCCCACAAACTATAAAAGCAATGGCTATCAATGCAAAAAAATAATCAATTCTTTCAATTCTTCTGAAGTACTCCAGACCTGATTGCAACAAGCAGCCTCCTGTGTCATCAGCAAGAGACATTTCAGTGCTATTCACTCTTTTCACCTGGGAAAAAAACCACACTTAAGAAACACTGTTGGTCAGTGTTCTTACTGCATTACCAAACATGATGTCAGTGAAATGAGTCATTTCAAATGAGGAGAAAAAAGGGTGTGATGGCAGTCAAGCACATTTCTTTTCAAGGTGAAGAAGCTTTGGAGGTTTTTTTTTATGGGTTTAGCTTGAAATTGTGGAATATAGTTGAGACCTGACTCCTATAACAAAGGCCCTGTCAGTGCCTTTTTTTTATACTGTATGTATTTCTTCTCCTTCAACAACACTGTTTTTTGGGTTTATCTGTTTGTGATTGTGTGTTTTTTGTTGGTATGTGCATCAGGGGATTTTTCTGTGTGTGTACAAGTTCATCTCTGTTTTAGGAAACTTCAGCTCCGTCATCCCCTCTCCCCGCCTTATTTTCAGCGGGAGAGATAAAGATGATGCAATCGTGCTTTTGTTAAGCACTTCTGGAATCAAAGGCATCCATCTTTAATCCTTTTTCCTCTCGTGTCTCACAGCACGCCAAAAGAAGTAATATACTGGCCTAAAGGCTGCCCTTATTCTGAGTGGGAAAGAATATCAGACATATGTCTTGCTTTCAAACGTGACACTAGAACAAACATAAATGAAACTGTAATGCACAACATAAAAAAATATTGATCAAGTATTGCCAAACACAGATTCCACTATTTCAGACGGATTTTTGAACATTGTCTATTATTTATGTGTCCAAACAAGACAATGATGCCTCCACAATAGATTAGCGTTTCCCTCTCACACAGTGATTTATTTATGGTGGCCAGCCACGGTATTTTATTTCAGGAGCTCACTTGCTTGCCAACCAATAAACCCTGGCCCTTCCCCTCTCATTTCTGCACCATCTGCCTGTTCAGATTGGTGTTGTGGCAGTCCTTGATGGCTTTCAGATCTACGGTGAATCTCTTGTCTCATGGACAGCAGCTGTTGATCGTGGCCCCTCCTGCCAGAACCTGCAGCACACAAAGTAGAGTGGAGTAAGGACCACCACCACACGTACTAGCCGACTGAAATAATGGTCAGTGGAGCATCTCATAATCAGGGTCAAATCCATTTTTAAAGTGTTGTGTGTGTGTGTGTGTAGTTCTGGGAAAAATAAATTCCAACCTCTGTGTATAAGGCTTTATGCATCAGGACATAAAATAATGATCTTTCTTCCCTCATCTTCGGATAAGGTGAATAACATAGTATAGACTGAGCCAAGATGCAGAAGCAATGTATGAAAAAACTAAGTACACGAGTAATGTTTTCATAGGACGTAAGAGGGGAGGTGGCATTGAGGTGCTGCTAATCTGGAACATGGTGTATTAACTTATTTTGCTGCAAGACTTCTGCATCAACTTTCTTTGAAGAACACAAGACCAAAGTGGAGTTGGTTGACCATAACACTGTTTGTTTTTGGCAAAGCAACCATGGCATATCAGGACCAACACCTCATACCAGCTGGCCAGTTTTGCAGCCTCGTGATCTGGAGTCCTTGCAGTTATTGTGTTATTCATGAACTTCTCCGTCTACCCGAGTATAGAGTATTTTATAAAGTATTCAAATGTGATGCCACCTGTAAAGCACTAAAATATTACAACAGTATTGCCTAACTTGAACCGTTACTTGGTGCTCTCCCTGCATGCTGGGACTCTATTCTCCTGTTTATCGCAGCTATCTCTGTTATCTGCTCTCTCTCTGCTGTTGCCCTAATCTGCTGTCTTTTGACTAATGCTTGTGAACTCGAGGGGAGACTTCCAGAGAATGATTGCAGCCACTTCCCCAATCAGCTCTCCATTTGTTCTCTTTATCTTTCCTCAGAGAGCTGGATGAAGTCCAGAGTCATCCCTGACTTGCCCTGTCCAGTCCTGCAAGCTCCATTAAAACACCAGTGGTCATCATTTTGCTCTTTGGTAAACGCTGAGCATTGCTGCCTGTGAGAAATGCCTTACTCTGTGCAGCATCGGGGACACGTGGACAAAACAGCCTTGTTACTTGGACAAATTGAGTTTTGCGATGATGTTTTAATTAAAGAATTTTGAACACAAACTGAATCATATAAAGGCGTTATTTGTAGAGGAGCATCATTGTAGGGTGATGAACAGAAGATTACAAAGACAAACTGTTGTTCATACGAGGAACAACCTTTGCATTGCTACTTTAATGTATTATTGGATATTTAAAATATTGATGCTTAATTTCATCAAATCTTTTCATTGAGTGCTGTTGTTAGCACAGAATTCTATCGGTGTGAATGAGCATTTCACATAACAATCTAGCCCTATATCATTATGGAAAATAGATCTGCAAAAAAAAATAAGATAAAGAAAGGAGAAATTATTTTTGGAAGGAAATCATTTCAACTTACAAGAAACAACTAATGAAGAGCGTAGAATTCCAACTCAGGCTGTAAATTGACTTTAGTTATACGAGTTCCAGTGTCCCGTCATGCCCTACTTCCACCATCAAGCCATCATGTCCCAGAACTTTTTATCTCAGGCAATCAAGGCTACATCTAGGCTAAAACAGAGAGCAGCGATGAACACTGATTTTATATGGATCACCCTAGTTACTGTTTCTTTTTTTTTTCTTCAGTCTTCAAAGAGACTGGCAATGGCTGCGATGGCAGCATTTAATCAACTGGGTGGAAATGTGCTGGAGAGCCACAGGAGATACTGGCACTGTAGTAAAACTGGGGCAGTGTCAGACCCTGCAGCCATGGCTTTCCTTACTCCTCAGTGGAAACACATTCTTTCAAACATTAACCCCGTTTCTTTACTCATCAACACTCTGAGATACACTCTTCTACCTCTGTTTTCTTTTCTTTCCCACCAGTCCTCCCTGCAACTCGGTTCAGTTCAATAGTGCTGCACGGTAGCGTTACTGATGTCTAAAGCTGCCTTCAGACTACATGATTTCAAGCCTGATTTGCAAATTGCCGAGCTTGCCGACAAAAACTTTTGATAGGAAGCGAATTTTCGAGCAATCAGCACTTGCCAGCCTGCACTCTTTTCCTAATGTGTGAACTACTCAGATGCTTCAAAGAGGCTCGCCAGTACATTGCCGAGCCATCTCTGACACCAGATGGATATCTAGCATGCTAAATATCTGGAGCTGTCGGCAACGCCATCTGAATTTCAGCCAATAAGTGAAAAAGCAAGGCATGGGATGAAGTCCGCGAAGGAAAGCAACCCTGCAGAGCAAAAGAGATGTGCTGTAAATATTCATTGAAGAAACAACATGAAAGAAACAGCAGCTGCATGGGAACAACTCGTCACACAAACCCTGATCTCTTACTTATGATTCATAACCTCAAGCATGGGGTATATGTTTGAGGGAAACATACCTGTAACATGTATCAGTGTTGTCAGGCAAATGTCTGGAGACACCCAGGACAAAGGGGGTTTGTTGGGGCGTTGCCTTTTAAAAAGTTGTCTTAAACAGGTGATTAAAATGATTTAGCGCATGGAAATCATCCAGGTGCTAAGTCTCCGCTTTAACATGTTCATGCACATTGTTCTTCGGAGATTTGGAAGGAATTTGCATATTTCTCCTTCTGCAGTGCATATTGTCAATTAATAATTCAAGGAACTTGCAGGTATTTCATAGTACTTAACAGGCAAAGGCCTAAGAATATACTAGTGTCACCCCTGATCTCCGATCCCCTCCACAAGCACTGCATTAATTACCGTCATTCGCCAGCTGATTAAACCACATGCGGCATGCGAAACAAGGAGATCGAGTGTTGTTCAGGGGCAACGTTTGCATCTCTGGGTTAGGAGGAATGTGGGAAGGAGCATCACAGAAATGTGAACTGTGGTTGTATCAGTAACTGTGTTATGCAGAAAATTGCATTGAGATTTTAGAGCAACACACATTTTCTATACCTGCTGCCAGCTAATTTCAGGCGAGAGGCAGGAGTCCACCCTGGACAGGTCACCAGTCCATCGCAGGGCCACATAGATAAACAGACAACCAGTCACACCTACACCTATGGGCAATTTATACGCCCCTACGCATGGTTTTTGACTGTGGGAGGAAGCCCGAGTACCCAGAAGGAACCCACACTAGCACGGGGAGAACATGCAAACTCCACACAGAAAGACCCCCGCCGAGCCAGTGAGTCGAACCAGGAACCTTCTCGCTGTGAGGCAACAGTGCTAACCACTAAGCCATCGTGCTGCCCTTTAGAGCAACAGGTACAGTATATATGCTGCCTTCATGAAATCTTTTCCATCCCCACATACTGCCTTCAGTCCTGACTTTTCACCAATAGAGGACTGTGTGGATGATATTGAAACAAACAAAAAAAGTGGTTTTACAAGCATCAGTAAAAATCGATACGTCTGAAAATAAGGTGTCATTGTAGGAGTATTAACATCTGTGCACCATGTGATCCCATGTAATATTTCTTTGTTGCTATAAAAGTCAGCACATTAAGTTGCACAATACTGCCTTGCAAAGTTATGTTTTAAGTCACCAGGTGTAGAAGTGGTGAGATGCGAGTAGTTGGACAGAGCTATCTATGTAACATTAGCATTATGTTGGTAATATGCTGCTATTTTAGGCTGGAAAATCCCACCTGGAATACTGCAGCATACTCATTAGTGCATGGTAAAGGTGCTATAAATGTTGCGGAAAATAACACAAGGAAACCTTATTAATCATTTAAGGAGCCATCGTTTGATAAAGTACAAGTTTATGAAGTTGAAGGGAAACGGGGACGTTCCTCGGCAGCAAATAGAGGAGTTTGTTTTTTAGAAATGAGGCAAATTCCCAAAAGAGACCCAGAAAGTCACTGCAATGACAAAATGCTGAATTTAGTCTCCTACATAACATTTCACATCGCTGAAAGACGTGCAAAGAATCAGCTCTGCAACAAACATTTGGACCCCAATTTATTCGAATGTCAATGGATTCTTTATAACTGAAATATTTATAACTGAACGTAATCTATTAAATTAATACAATTTAAAGTAAGTAGAAGACTTGAGCTCAGTGTAGGGTCCTCCCGGGGTTGGCAGAGGGTGAGCAATGCCCTGGACGGACTTATGACTTATTATTGGAAAATCTCTAATCGAGATGTTTGAAGAGGATATTATAAAGAAATATACAATTTAATTAAATCAACAAATGAATTATTTTTTTTCTTAAAAACAAACAATAAGTTTACTATAAAACAGAAACCATTTCCAACAGACTAATGTACACATGTCCACTCTTCAGTTCTTTTGTTCCCTCTGATTTATTTTCTTTCTCCACTCTTGCTTTCTTTTTTTCCCCTTGGGTTTCAAGTGGCACTGCGATGCTCCTCTCTATCAGCTGGATTCAGCTGCTGCAGTTTTACACACATTCTCGCACAGCCGTTTCTAAGACATAAAACAATGTCAGCAGGAAGGCTTTTCCTGGCTGCTCGCTCTGTGTTTCGTGTGATCTTGGACGCTTTTAAAGGAGAACTTGTGCAGTCACACCTATTTAGTCCGCGCGCTCTCCTGCTTCTTTCGTCACCATAAAATTAAATTTCTCTGGGTGGTGTTGCCTGTGATGTCCCCGTCCTAGATAAGTCACTTACATCTCTGTGTTTGCAGAGACACACTTGTGTAAATGCGCCCACCAAGAGTATGGTTTGTTGGCGATTGCAAACAGTTTTTCTGTATCTATCCTAAAAACATTTTCTCTTTCACTGTTTAAGTTTAAAAGCATCTCATTAAAGACCAATAAATATGAGACCTCAGACAACACCTAATACACTAAGGATATGCTCACCTGTGTAATTCACAATGGGTAAATACACATTTGAATGATTAAGTTTGACGTATTTTGGGATTTCTGTCTGAGGAAACGGTAAAGTCACAGAAAAACACGGGGAGAAGGGGAATGCCCTACCATAAAGGTCATCCTTTAGTGTTATTTCATTGAGCAGCATCTTAAATTAATGTACACCTGGAAATAAAAAATATAAATTGGATGACCAACCTTAGAAGTTCAACTTGTTTGACCTTAACTCATACCTGCATAAACTAAGTAGTTGGATTAACCGGGTAGTTCATGGTGAAAATGCCTAAAATGGCACAGGATATACAGTACGTATTCCATCCACTGAGTGGTATCTTTTGTTTTTAATTCCCATGAAAACTCTTTGGTTTTGCCGTTGTATCGCTATACCCAGAGCTCCAAGAAGATTTTTTTTCTTCTTCTGCCTTCTCCCCTCGTCTGGCTGTGCAGTGTTTGTCATGTGGTTTAACTTAGTATTGTGGTCTAACAATTATAACCACTTTGCTCTGAGTGAAAAAGCTTGGATATTGGAAAGCTAAAAGGAGGCTAGATCTGTTTTTGTGGAAGAGCAATGTTATAAGGGTCTGAAGAGAAGATTTGTGAAGCCAAACTGCTGCACATGCAGAGAAAATAGGGGAAAAAAAACCTTTGCAGCACCAATTCTAAAATCAGGGTGGGTGGAAAATCTGAATTGGTGATTTATTTATTTATTTTTTGAAATTGCTGTTTTCAATTCAACACTGATGACTGGGGGGGGAACCTGTCTTCTGTTGAAGCTGCTGAAGAATTCACGAAAACATCTAGTGCCATTACTGTCAAACACATCTTAAAATTCTGTACTTTTTGGAAGAAAAACGTTTCTGCTCATAAAGGCAACATTTCTTGAAGATGTTCATAAGTTACTCAAATGATAGGAAATGGTTTTCATTGTATTTTAAAATGACTTAAGAAAAAAGATTTCAGCCAAGCCACTACCTGTGTGGGTCGGTTTAAAGGGACACTGTTTGTTTGGGTCTAACTAGTGAACATACCAACTGTTTTTTAGCATGTATGCAGTTTTTTGTTGTTATTTTTTAACTCTTTGATGTAGGCTCCACTCTGATCCCGACTAAAGGGAGAAAAAAAACCTCAAATGAGACCAACCCTCATAGGAAGTTCCTCAAACTTGCATACTGCATATGCCTAAGTGTGATTTTAATGATGTAATGACTGTTGTACTGTTTATACAGTGCATCATTTATTACTGCAGAGAGAATCTCAGGTTGAGCATGCTACAATTTGCAAATAATTATCAGATTACATACTTTATTTTAGACCTATTACATGAGAAGTTATCCATCCATTCATTGACTTCTGCTTATCTGAGATTGGGCTGTGTGGGAAGCAGACTGAGCGGGAGGCCTGGACCTGCCTCTCCTCTGCGTTATCCACTAGCTCCTCCGGTGGGATGCCAAGATCGCCAGATCAGGCGAGCGGTATAATCTCTCCAGCGTGTTCTTGGTCTTCCCCCAGGGCCTCCTCCCGGTTGGACACACCCAAAACACCTGCCTAGGGAGGCGTCCAAGAGGCATCTTCACCCGATGCCTGAACCACCTCAACTGGGCTTCACTCAAAGAAAAAATGAATATTCTCTATAATTGTTGCTCCAGTTTGTTCAGCACTGATCTCCACTGTCCTCATTCATTCATATCGGTCAGGCTAAAGCATAAATAAGTGCATTCATTTTAAGGTGCACGAATCTTCACATGGTTGTGTTGTCTTCTTGTTGAGATTCTGTTATCCCTCTCCTGCATCTGTGCTTTCATATCTCCTTTGCAAATCTTAAAAAAATGAATCATGAAATAAGTAATGTGTAAGTCAATGTCTTCATGTATCCCCAAAGCAGGTGTTTAAAGTATCATACTCCCTCCAGGCGTCTTCCCGTATCTATTGCAATAAATAAGCAGGGAGTCAGATTATATACATCTTGAATTCCTGCTGCAAGACGTACTTTTTTCCCACAGAGAGGCTAAATGTTCAGCCGCAGGCTACACATACACATATGAACCATCACACATATTAAGGAGCCGGTGGTTTAACTAGAAGTTATGTGACGTTCACACCAGCACACACCGGGCTGATTGAGCTGTCTGCACCAACAGATGGCTCTGAAACCTGCAGATGTTTGTGTGTGCTGCTGTTGTCAGTTGTGAATAAGGATCTCTTGTTTTCATAATTGAATTTTAGGATTCTTGTGTGGCTCATGAGACGCAGACAGACACACACATGAGAGTAAGACAATGGTTTTGATTGTTGTCATGGTGCCTTCTGTTTTTTTTCATGGGTCTACCACACATTTATAGACACTGATCCATTAGGCACTGCTGGTCTGTCAGACATGTGGGTCAGTCTGGTGTCTAGCTGGTGGTATCCAGAAATCTGTGAGTGTGTGTGTGTTAGCCTGCGAAGTATTTGGAGCCTACTCCATTTGGAGGGCTGAGGCTTTCTATCTCTGGCATCCGAGCAGTGTGTGTGTAAGTTTGTGTGTGTGTGTGTGTATGTATTTATTTATATATATAATGTGTGTGTATTTATTTTTGTGTGTGTGTGTGTGTGTGTGTGTGTGTGTGTGTGTGTGTGTGTGTGTGTGTGTGTGTGTGTGTGTGTGTGTGTGTGTGTGTGTGTGTGTGTGTGTGTGTGTGTGTGTGTGTGTGTGTGTGTGTGTGTGTGTGTGTGTGTGTGTGTGTGTGTGTGTGTGTGTGTGTGTGTGTGTGTGAGAGAGAGAATGTGTTGATCATACCTGTGGGGTTTGCCTTCTTAGTGAGGTATTTTACAGAAGTGCTGGAAAGGAGCACAGTGAAATGTAAAGCACTAAACCAATTAATGTCAGATAATAATTAGCTTCTCTGTTGTTCCCTGTGGGGAACTTCAGAGGTCAGGGGAAGAGGAGCACCCTGGGGTATATGAGCTTGCTCTCGGGCACTTAACTAGAAAGGAGACTGTGTGTGCGTGCGCGCGCGTGCGTGTGTGTTCTACAGCACTGAGGAATAAGTAGTACTACATAGTTGATCCTTATGAGGTACTCAGAGCTCTTATTAGCTTTTTCATGCCACATACATGATGTCACAGTTCAGACTTTTATGCTTGATTTTTGACCTCAAAGATAATGTACTGTAATTATCAGTACTGTACAATGTCATGTCAAAAATACTGAAGAGACAAAGGAGAAAGGGAGGGATGTGTGTGTTTTTTTTATTTAATGGGACCACTACTTACATTATTGTGGCATTTTAGTGACCATGTTGGCTTTTATTTATACACACACACACACACACACACACACACACACACACACACACACACACACACACACACACACACACACACACACACACGTTACAACACATGTAGTATGGGATATCTTGTCCTCGCCTGTCCTGACCAAAGACATGTCTAATCACCCCCTTTGGGCAAATGACAAGTGATTACAAGTGGGAGGCCCCGCCCGCACTTAAATACAGCCATCATCACAGTCATCCTTCTGTTCAATAGCTGCTCTTCCCCGAGCCCAGGGGCAGATAAGTGTTGTACCTCGTTCCTCTCCTTCAGGGAACAGAAGTTAGACATAACATTTCGTTCCCTTTCTGTCGATTCACTTGGTACAACACACTTGGCTTTGGATATATAATATAATATATATATATATATATATATATATATAATGTGTGTATGTATGTATGTATGTATGTATGTGTATATATATTGTGGCAGGGTGGAGAGGTTGATGGGACACACGCACCTGTGTCCCATCCGCCTGAGTGGCTGCCGCTCTCCACCCTGCCTGCCTTATAAGGCAGAGCTGGACAGCAGCAAGGGGTCCCTGGTATGCTGATGTTGGAGAGCTGGCTGATGCTGTGGGAGAATATATATATATATATATATATATATATATATATATATATATACACTCTCCAGGGTGTGTGTGTGTGTGTGTGTGTGTGTGTGTGTGTGTGTGTGTGTGTGTATATATATATATATATATATACATACATACATACATACATACACACACACACACACACACACACACACACACACACACACACACACACACACACACACACACACACACACACACACACACACACACACACACACACACACCCTGGAGAGTAGTCACTGAACCGTGGTCAAAACCAGCACTTCAGTGCTCAACAAACCCAGCAGAAAGAACAAAGTGAGCCAGTGAGAAGGGGTCGTCACGTGCAGTCGGTGACCAGTTGGCCACAGCAGATATATCACCCACAGAAACTCTCCTAGAAAGAGCCCATGATGGTGCCATCCCTCTGGTTGAGTGGGCCCTCACACCACTCAGTGAAGGGAGTCCTCTGCTGTTGTAAACCAGGGAAATTGTTTCCCCAATCCAATGAGATAACCTCTGTTTGGACATGGCTTTACCTTAGGCTTTATTGGCAAAACAGACAAGCACACAGAAGCATGCTCTGAGTACGATCAACATAAATATGCAGGTTATGGACTGGGCACAGGGAATGCAACCTCCTCTGCTCTTCAGATGCAAAATGAAAAAGCTTGTGAGCTTAATTGACATTCAGCTGTAATCTGCAGGAATTATTGTAGGTAAATATGCTGCGTTTGGGCACAAAGGGACATTGGAGCTGTCTGACGCAAACTGAGCACATGACGGATGAACTGTGCATGAGGATCACTGACCCTTTTCGCAGAGGACAGAGTGAGAAGTAGAGCGTTCTTGTATGAAATAAATTTCATATCCACTGCCTCAAGTGGCTCAAAACGAGAGCTATAGAGAGCATCCAGCAGTAAGATCAGGTCCCAAGAGGGGACACTAGGTCCAATCACAGGTCTCAGTTTGCAGACACCTTTTTAAAAAACAAAAAACAAGGGGGTAAGAGCCAGGTGTCACCCTATCAAAGCCAACATGACAGGCAGATATTGCAGCCACCAAAGTTCAAAAGCCTGCTATTCATAGACATAAAAGCCTCCTGTGGAAGATGCCCTTGCACTCTGGATTGTTGCCACCACAGCTGGGGGGAAAGGCCCCTAGCCATCAGGACCTTTCAATAGGTAACCATGAAGCTTCCACAGTTCTGGGTCTGGATGAAATATCTGCTTTCCTGCATGAGAGAGGATATCTGGACGCAGATGAAGCTGCCAGGGCCTCACTGCTAGTATACCGATTATTTTGACCATGACTTCACTGGCCACCATGGGGCCACCAAAATCAGGACAGGCCCTGTTGACGCACCCTCTCCAGAACTTGCAGCAACTTGTCTATGGGGGGAAAAGCTACAGGAGTACATTGGGCCACAGATGAGCAAGGGCATCTGTTCCCAATGGAGCGTCCTGATCCAGTATAGGAAAGAACAGAGGGCAGTGCCCCCCCCTCTGGACAGCAGGTTTGCCCCCAGGTTCAGATGCCCAGAGATATGGGTGGCTCTCACTGACAGGAGATGAGCACTACACCATATCAGCATAGAGTTGGTGGCAGAATCGGCCTCTTTACCTCCAGTTATGCAATTGCACAGTGGAATAGCATGAAGAAGGATGTGTGACCCACTGGCATGGCAGTGGCGACACACTGACCCGATGATATATCATCCAGGTAGTCCTCAGACGTCCAGGACATCATCCTCAAGTTGAGCATCCAGCCAGTGCCTTCACAGCACCGCACCAACAAAGCGCTGCCGGGAACTTCGACTGAAAGTCTCTCATCTGACTCGGATTCTAAAAGTAAGGGGTCAGAACGGGCCATAACATTTATTTAAGTGTGTACGGGCTTCCCACTTATCACTTGTCATTTGCCTAAGGCGTGATTAGAGGTGTCTTCAGTCAGGATGCGAGGGGCATGATATCCCATACTACATCTGTTGGTCCAGTTTTGGTGAGCCTGTGTGAATTGTAGACTCAGTTTCCTGTTCTTAGCTGACCGGAGTGGCACCCGGTGTGGTCTTCTGTTGCTGCAGCCCATCCCCCTCAAGGTTCGACGGGTTGTGTGTTCAGAGATGCTCTTCGGCATACCTTGGTTGTAACGAGTGGTTATTAGGGCCCGAGCACTTACAGTGCGAAGGCCCTATTGTATCTGTAGGAATTCTTTATTCTTTATTATTTAGGGCCCGAGCACTTACAGTGCTAAGGCCCTATTGTATCTGTAGGAATTTTTTTTTTTATTGTTATTCTTTCTTTCTTTCTTCTGACGAAAGGAGGGCCTTTTTGCCCCCCTAAACGTTCCCCAAAAGTCACCAAATCCCTTCATCTGATTGGTCCAGACAGAAAAAACTTTGTTCCTCAAGCCCCACAATACGGTTTGACGTACATGCACGAAAATCGCTACACACCTGTATCATGTCGCAACTTAAAGAAAAGTCTCTTGGCGCCCTGGCCGAAACCGAACAGGAAGTCGGCCATTTTGAACATTTTGAATTAATCACGTAATTTTGGCGCAATTTATGCCATTCCTTCGGCAGTTAATACGGCCCGAACCGTAAAGTGCACCCAGGTGTGTTATACATCAAAATGTGCGTCTCGATCCTGCAACGACGCGCATTACTTTTCTCAGTCAAAAGCGTTACCATGGCGACGATAGACGCCAAAAAGCGCGCCCCCCCCCTTCATCTGGTTAGTCCATACTTGATAGTTTCTACTTTCTGCCATAACTTTTGAATGGTTTGACATAAAGACTTGTGGGTGGTGTCATCGGACTCGGTATTGAGTACTTGACCTTCATTGGCATGAATTAGCCCGGCCCCTTCTTCTGATTGGTCGATATTTTATAATCTCTATTTTCTGCCATAACTTTTGAATGGTTTGACATAGAGAGTCGTGGTTGGTGTCATCCGCTGTATGTCCAGGCCTGAAGACATCTACATGCAAGTCATACAAGCGCTTCCACTGCAGCCTGAACGTGCACAAGGCTGCGAGGGCCCGTTCATCGCTGCTTGCAGCTTTAACTTAAGTTACTGTTGCTTTTCTATCAGCTCGAACCAGTTTGGCCATTATCATCTGACCTCTGGCATCAACAAGGCATTTGCGCCCACAGAACTGCCGCTCATTGGATATTTTCGCTTCTTCGACCATTCTCTGTAAACCCTAGAGAAGGTTGTGTGTGAAAATCCCAGTAGATCAGCAGTTTCTGAAATACTCAGAACAGCCCGTCTGGCATCAACAACCATGCTACTTTCAAAGTCACTTAAATTTCTTCCCCAATCTGATGCTCTGTTTGAACTGCAGCAGATCGTCTTGACCATGTCTACATGCCTACATGCATTGAATTGCTGCCATGTGATTGGCTGATTATACACGGTTGGACAGGTATACCTAATAAAGTGGCTGGTGAGTGGCTCTGAGTTTAGCAACCCAACTCTTATCTGTCTTACTTGCATGGGCATCTTTTTGCTTCTCGGATGTCCAAACAAAAAAGTGACTTTAATCTGAATGATAAGTTTTAACCATTTTCTCAGAGCCATTTAAACATTTACATTTAGTAGCCGTATGTGTAGATACACTTTGGCCATAAAGCATTAGACACTCTTTTTACCATGTTGAAACACTGACATTTTTAAAAGTGAGTGGATTTAATGAGACAGATCTCTAGGATTTAGCATCAGAAGTGTTGCACAAGTTGTTTTGTATTTGTCATTCATCGAAGTTCTCGTTATCAAGCCTAAACTTATTTGACGCCATTTATTTCATTGCTCACCGAACCGATACTAACAAGACTCGTGAAATAAGCTGCTTTTGCTGCAGCTGGAGAGTTGAAATTGGTCTGAAGTGAAATTAAAGTATTTGGAACAGAGATGTACTTTTGAGGTGATATGCCTATAAGATGCTCAACTAATCTGTTTCAGCCCATTAATATTCTTCTGTCAGTATCCTCTGTAATTCATGCCAGTGCTGTGAAATTGGGTTTAGTTTTAGTATGATCTGATTCAATCGCCTTTGCTTCACCAGCCTTCATTCCTTCTCCCTGCACTGATACTCTGCATCTGTTCAGTTTAATCCATTTCCAAATAATCTACTAATTCATTATAAGCAGTTTTAGACCCCTATGATCAAGTTCTATAAGGTATTAACTCAATTCAACCTCGTATAATCTGACCCAGAGTACCACGGCTCACACTGAGAGAGAATGTGACTGTGGTTTTAGTCACAGTGGGAGACTCAATCCTGAATTTCCATCATTCTGTGCTTGAATAAAGTTATGATTGGATGCTAAGTAGACAGATGGAGGAAGGTGTGTGTGTGTGTGTGTGTGTGTGTGTGTGTGTGTGTGTGTGTGTGTGTGTGTGTGTGTGTGTGTGTGTGTGTGTGTGTGTGTGTGTGTGTGTGTGTGTGTGTGTGTGTGTGTGTGTGTGTGTGTGTGTGTGTGTGTGTGTGTGTGTGTGTGTGTGTGTGTGTGTGTCAGTTTGTATCAGCAATGGCTTCCTCTAGCATTGTGGTTTTAGCTAAATTGCTGTCTTCTTAATCAACCCATCCAGACACACACAGATAGTTTCATTTGGGGTTCAAGCATTCATGATCTGAAACTTGGCTCTAAATATAGCCTTTACTGTAACCAAAGTCGAATAATTTTCATGTCTCTTACTAAGATTTGATCTGAGTTCCTAAAGGGAGGAATTGTTTTTCAATATGTCGAATAGATTTGTGTTTCTACTATTTAAAAAAAAAAAAATAATAATAATAATAATAATAATAATTATTCAGTGATACTTGTAACATTGCTCTGTGCATTTGTGTCTGTGTGGATTGTAGATATACAGTGCTACTGGGGTTCGGGATGTACGTGTTTGGATAAAAGTAAACCTTGTTGGTTAAGAGCACTTCAAAGTGACTGAACTCGGTTTCAGGTAATGTTACTCCCTGTATTCTATTTTTGAGATGAAGTGTGTGAGGCCCTTGTTCAGAAGGAGTTTCTGGTTTCTACAGAGAAACGCGGAGCAACAAAAGGAGAAATGCAAGCGGCTCAGAAAGGTGGGAAGACTTGGCAGTTTGGTTTGATGACCTTAACTTCCCTCTGTCTCAGGAGTCTTGCAGCTGCTCTCGCTTGTCCGCCGGTAATGATGTCAACAAGCAGCTGCAGAGATGACACTGACAGCCCGCTCTTACCAATCAACACAGACACACACACACGCTTGCATGTATGGTCAGCCTGTAAAACTACTTTCTGACAACTCCATTTGACCTTGTTTATTCTCTTGAAACCTTGTTGAAACAAGGCTATTGAACTGCTTCTTTTCGACTAAGAAATATTTCAGATATTTAGTTTGAATTCACTTGACAGGAAGAGGATTGGATTTTTTAGACTTTGGCTGGTGTTGTGTGGATTTCCCTTGATTAAATTTTTCAGGATCTACCTCCTTTACCCTGTGGTTTCGTATCCTACAACCACCAACCTTTCTATCAAACACCACAGCCTGCCCTTTTCCTTTTTCTAATAGACATCATTTTTCACCCCACCACCTATAGTTTTTTTAACCGTTGGAAGTCCTCCTCTTCTGTCGCTCCTGCAGTTTTCTCATTTCCATAAGATGTAGTTTCATCGTCCTGTTGTTAATAGCTTGTATATTGTGGGTGTTTATGTTCTTTTCATTGAGTAGCACTTATTTTTAGTTTTCCATGGAGAGGAACATTTTCTCATTAGTTCATTTTCAACATTACTGAGTTAATGGCGGATGAAAGAGGTTCTGACCCCCGGTGTATATTTTCTTGTGCGTATTGTTTCGGGGAATAACCCAACCATTTTCCTTCTAAGTTGGTAAATGTGGTTTAACATCAGGAAATATCACTTTTTTTTTGTGTGTATGTGTCACTTCCTTCTTCTCACATATGTCATCCAAGGGTAAATTTAGCTTGCAAGGAACTCTGTAGATCAGTTAATCCCAAACATGCATTAATTTGCATATATGCAATGTTTAAATCGGATGAGGTGATCGTAAACTCCTATGGTCAACTTTTTTGATGTAATCTTGCCTTTAATCAACACCACACGTGGTATCAAGACGTTTAACCTGATTAGTTAAAGGTCATAACGGCAATTATTTATTGTCTTTGTTTTTTTTAACCATTGTCACAAGTCTAATAATGGTTTCCTGGTAACAATACACCTTTGCTGGAGGAAGGGGACATTGACCTTTTAAATTGAGAATGTAAATAAAGATGACATTTCTGTTTGCCTTTTAGGCTTTGTGGCCTGAAATGAGCTCGGACAGATATGACAATAGTTTAAAAAAACAAAACAATGTTTTTATGAAATATAAAAAGATATGACTGGAACCAAGTCTCTGCTCAGTGACGTAGAGGAGACATGTTGTGTTTTTAGTTTTATTTTCCACCATCCTCCACAAGATGACACAATTTCCTGGGGTCTTAATGAAATGTTTGTGACCTCATGGGTCAAAATACCACGGGGGTTGAATACCACTGCTTAGTGTCACTGTTTAGTTGTAATGAACAGCATATGGTGCTTTGGTGTCAAACAGTTCTAGGAACCATCTGCCAATATGAGAGTTAGAGAGCTTCACGAAGGGCAATTTACCATCACAGGCTTTTTCTTTGTTGATATTGATGTTGCTGATGGGAGCATTGAAGTGTTGTAATGTCGAGCGGGCAGGTGGTGGTTGAGTTCAACTGACGTCCCAAGTCCTCCATTACACATAGGCTTGTTAAACGGAGCTTCAGAGTCAGTAGATGATTGTGTTTTAATTTTTTATAGGCAGACATCAAGAGCTGCTGTTAATGTAGGCTATTTACACTACTGTCTACTTTTTTTTTTCTGTAATAGCAAATTCTGTTGTTGCATTTTTACATCCAGCCAGTCTGTTTTGTGCAGTTGAATCATTTGGACCAGTCACCCCACTGACACCATAGATTGTATAAAACCCTCTGGACAAAACCCTCTATGATGTCACACGGGTTTTCTGAAGGGTCTGTTCACTCTAGGCGTGTTTACATTAGTGGTTCTGGTAGATTTTTCGGGACCGGATCTTTGATGTGTGTCTGCAATACCAGGAAGGCCCTTCAGGAACATTTGATGAAGTTGGAGATTTATGCCATGGCGTATAAAGCCAACAAAAACACAAGTAGCCATCCATTGTTTATGTTTTTCTTCTATTTTCTTCCTCTTTTTTCTACTTTCTTTTTTTCTTTTTCGTCTCCTGTTATGCTCCTGGTTACAAACAGCAAAAAAAATGTGCATTACCTCAGGGTCAGCAGTGTTATTTGTTCAGTCAACGGTTCTTACTGTATGTGGCGCTACAGTGCGATGGAGACACGTCGGCTGAAGGGGTTGAGGAGACAGTCGGCCCTGTTAGAAGTTCCTGTCTGACGGGTTTACCGGGAACTCCTGCTAGTTGAAACGTGCCTTGTATAACATACTTGCAGTTGTAAAAATTTGGTCCTTTGGTCCTTTGGTCCTTTTAACCTTGTGTTCACTGAGTCACTTATAACATTTTCTGTATACCAACATGAGGTGTCGGGTCATCTGTCCAATAGCTAAGGTTTGACCAAAAATTGGTTTGTACGACAAGGTTAAAGTACAGCAGCAAATTTACAACAGAATGATTGAAAATGAAATGAATCGATGGTCCAGTTGACCCTTAACCCAAATGGTTTTTGGGTGAAGGTCTCCCCTTACCTATTATGAAAAAACATGTTTTTTTCTTGCTTTAACATATAAAGGGGTCTCCCCTCAGCCTGCCAACTCAGAGAAGGAGGAAATTCTGCAGTGTCTGTACAGCCGCCCGGGTGAGCCATCCAGTCTGATGTGGCTTCTACGAGCCGTTCAGATTCTGCTCCCTTTCGTTACGTAACCAAAATGCAAACCACGCCCACAACTATAACACCGTGTCCTAACTGCATGCGAGCGTCCGACTATCGCGTCGCACTGCGTGACATCGGACGCTCTCTGTCCATCTCCCTCCAGCCAGCTGCCACTTTATTGAGGTTTTTGTAGTGAAATGAGGAGGAATCATAGAGATAACTTCTCATTTCAACTAACTGGATCAGCCGTTCCTCATCCATGACTGTTTCCTACAGCGCTTTCAACCGGCTTTCAATGCGAGCGACAGGAAGAAAATAGAAGCAGGGCGTCCGACAAATGTTCGGCTCAAAACGGTGCGGCGCGCTGCGCTGCATCGCTGCACGGCATCGCTGCGGCCAGTTAGGACAGTCCAATAGAAAATTAAAGCTTCAAGCAGCGATGAACGGGCCCTCGCCCCCTTGTGCACGTTCAGGCTGCAGTGGAAGCGCTTGTATGACTTGCATGTAGATGTCTTCAGGCCTGGACATTTAGCGGATGACACCACCCACGACTCTCTATATCAAACCATTCAAAAGTTATGGCAGAAAGTAGGAACTATCAGATATCGACCAATCAGATGAAGGGGGGGGCATTTTTTTGGCATCTATCATCGCCACAGTAACGCTTTTGACTGAGAAAAGTAATGCGCGTCGTTGCAGGATGGAGACGCACATTTTGATGTATAACTCACCTGGGTGCACGTTACAGTTTGGGCCGCATTAACTGCTGAAGGAATGGCATAAATTGCGCCAAAATTACATGATTAATTCAAAATGGCCGACTTCCTGTTCGATTTCGGCCATGGTGCCAAGAGACTTTTCTTTAAGTTGCGACATGATACAGATGTGTACCAATTTTCATGGATGTACGTCAAACTGTATTGTGGGGCTTGAGGCACAAAGTTTTTTCTGTATGGACAAATCAGATGAAGGTGGGGCGCACTTTTTGGCGTATAGCGTCGCCACGGTAACGCTTTTGACTGAGAAAAGTAATGCGCGTCGTTGCAGGATGGAGACGCACATTTTGATGTATAACTCACCTGGGTGCACGTTACAGTTTGGGCCGCATTAACTGCTGAAGGAATGGCATAAATTGCGCCAAAATTACATGATTAATTCAAAATGGCCGACTTCCTGTTCGATTTCGGCCATGGTGCCAAGAGACTTTTCTTTAAGTTGCGACATGATACAGATGTGTACCAATTTTCATGGATGTACGTCAAACTGTATTGTGGGGCTTGAGGCACAAAGTTTTTTCTGTATGGACAAATCAGATGAAGGTGGGGCGCACTTTTTGGCGTATAGCGTCGCCACGGTAACGCTTTTGACTGAGAAAAGTAATGCATGTCGTCGCAGGATGGAGACGCACATTTTGATGTATAACACACCTGGGTGCACGTTACGGTTCGGCCCGTATTAACTGCCGAAGGAATGGCATAAATTGCGCCAAAATCACACGATTAATTCAAAATGGCTGACTTCCTGTTCGGGTTCGGCCATTGCGCCAATAGACTTTTCTTTAAGTTGCGAAATGATACAGGTGTGTACCGATTTCCGTGCATGTACGTCAAACCGTATTGTGGGGCTTGAGGCACAAAGTTTTCTAGGGGGCGCTGTTGAGCCATTTTGCCATGCGCATTAATGCAAACCATTAAATATCAAATTTTTCGCCAGGCCTGGCTTGCGTGCAAAATTTGGTGACTTTTGGGGCACTTTTAGGGGGGCATAAAAGGCCCTCATTTCGTTGGAAGAAAGAAGGAAAAAGGCTGGCTGCTCTTCTGCCCAGAGCGATGCTTTGTGCCCTCCCCTGCTACACGTCATTCAGGCAGCCAATCAGCACAGAGCCTCATTATCATAGCCTCCCCTCCCACTCAGAATCCCGCATAGAGAATGAGGTTAGAGAATGGGAAGATAAATACATGGTTTAGAGGCTGAATTTCTAATTTATTTAGCAAAAACAATCAAAAGTTTGTTCTTAAGACATTCAAGGCCTGTTTAATATAGATACTTTATTACATGCCATAATAGGTCCCCTTTAAGAGAGCAGTGCCTGAAAACCTCAAACTGCAGCAACGTTGTGAAGAACTGGGCTGAAATTCTTCCACAATGATGCAAGACTTCACGTAAAGAGTAACAATTGCTCAAAGTTATTTCTGTTAAATGTGAATCTACAATTTCTTGAATCATGTGATTTGTTTGGTTTTTCATAACTGGTCCTGCCTGGACTTTTAAGTGTTGTTCTGATGAGATGCAATATTTTAGTGGCGTCAAGGTTTTATATAGTAATTTTGACACCTGGTAAGAATCAAACTAGTTTTATATCCTGACATGGACAACCTCGGGTGAAAAAGAGAGTACATCCACTTCCTATTCTAAGTGGGTGTAGTGTGTCCTCCCGAGAGAGCTCCGAATCTGTACGTGCCAACAACAAAAAAAGACCCTATAAAAGGAATTTTATTAAGAGTGAAAAGTTGCTTGTTGTTTAAAAATATCCATGCAGCGTCTATGTGGAGAGAAAAATGTTAACTGGCATAAAAATGAGACAGGCCTGTACAGGCAGTATTATGATCTGAGGTAGCTTTAGTTGGCCATGTTTAGTTTCAACAACAACAAAAAATGTCTCCTGAATATACTGAGGGACCATGTTATCCCATCAGTAGTATTTCTCTGCCTTTCTGCTACAGACAGTTTCAGTGAGGGAGGATATCACTTTTACTCAGGGACTGGCTGCATCAGAGTCCAGACCTCAACCTGGTTGGAAAACTTAGGGTTGTTCTGTAGAAGACTATACCGCCGTCTTGCTCTCTCATCATCGCCGTCTTAGTGAAAAATGCAGCCATGAAAATAAATGTTTTGTCTCTATAAACTTATAACATTATTTGTTGTGTGCTAGGGTTCAGATGCTGGCATTCATAGACTGCTTAACTTTGACCATACCCTTAAAATGCAATAAAAATTGACGAGCATAAAATATCCCTCTTTAGTCTCACAATCTAAAACCAACCAAATGCCAGTTTCTCTCATGAAATCTAGTTCCAAGCTATTTAAAGTTAATCATAATATTTTTAGGCAGTTTCAGCCTGTATCAACATTTCAACCTTTGGAAAATACTAAAATAATCATTAAATATTAAAAAGAGACATTTTTTGTTCAGTTTGGAATAACATTTTACATACATGTACATTTTGTACTGTAAGACTACTTGTAAGTCCATTTTCTTTTCATTTTCTTATATATATATATATGTGTGTGTGTGTGTGTGTGTGTGTGTGTGTGTGTGTGTGTGTGTGTGTGTGTGTGTGTGTGTGTGTGTGTGTGTGTGTGTGTGTGTGTGTGTGTGTGTGTGTGTGTGTGTGTGTGTGTGTGTGTGTGTGTGTGTGTGTGTGTGTGTGTGTGTGTGTGTGTGTGTGTGTGTGTGTATAAAGGTGTAGCAGACACTTGGACACATTTTCCTTCAGAGCACAAAAAACATTGTCTTGTCTCAAATTGGCAGAGAAATGTTCTTTCTTTTCTTCTATCTTAAAATTGTCTTCCCTTTTCATAGATTTTTCTTTTCTTTCTTGGACATTTTTTGTATCATACCTTTTATTGAACCACAACATTGTTGTGGGGAAATGGCTTTATTTATTAACATACCTCCATCCAGCTGGTGGATGCCACTATGCTGCAGGTAATGAAATAGAGTTGTATTGTGGGACATGTTGTCACGATCCATTTAAGTCTCAAACACAGAATAGTATTTTATTATAAGTTTATAGTTGTCTTGCGGGTCATAAAAAATTAAGCTGTTAGCCAGATTTGTCCCTTGTTTATAAAGGGAAGAAGATGACAGCATTGAAGAATCATCAGTAAAACCTGTGATTGGAAGAATCAGTGGGAAACTTGGCATAGGAATATGATGTTTCTACCATTTTTGAACAAAGCTTATAATTTTAAATGCTTGCACGCAATTTAGTCAGCTCAAATAGTTATGACCAAGTGGTCAATTGATAATCATTCACCACTTTGAAGTTAAAACTTGGTGATTTATCTTATTGTAGTGATTTGTGTGTTAGAAAATGTGTCCCATGTACCCGTTTCCTAACATCCACACTTTAATCTTCCAGTTTCTTTATCATTCATAAATGCCTCTTATCTATTTCATATTATATTGTGTCATCTAGTGCATGTCTTCTTTATGACTAATCACGTTGTGCCTAAAGACCGTTATCAATTTCTTTTTTCATTAACCACAACTCTTATGAAGTTTCTGGTATCGTTGTTTCCTTCCAGGAAGAAATGAAGGATACAGAATATCTCAGATCTGCAGCTTTCAAGCCCTCAAGGCTTCAAGTGCCCTGATATAATGTTCCTCCATGTGTGCATCTTGTCTGCCTTTGTGCCTGCTCTGTGTCTCAGTGCATGAGCTTCATTTGAGCGGGAATTATTGACTGCATTGGTAGATTTGCTCCCGCCAATTATCGTTGGACCGGTGGGGCTACAGAGAATGACTGACTGTGAAAAATGTGAAAATACAGCGAGGTGTAACTGGCTTCGAACGTGCCAAAGTGAACATGCAATCCTAATATGTGGTGTGATTTTTCTTTTGCGATGGAGGAGTTGTGCTTTACTGACCCGCCAGAGCACCGCAGACAGCTGCACGCTTGACTGCAACGTTCAGAGACTTCATGAAGAGAGCGAGGGGAAGAAAAAAAAGACAGAGTATTAGAGGACCTGATTTCTTTCTCTCTCCCTCCATCAGTGAGCCGTTATCTGACCCACTGTGGCCTGGTACATCTGTCCTATTTGTTCCAGCTCCCGTTTCCCCCAGTAGGTGTTTTCCCCCCATCCCTTTCATCTGGCCCACTTCCCCCCCAATCACACCCCTCTACGCCACTCATGTGTATGTAAGTAGGATCACCTCCGAGTAAGACGTCTGCCAAAATAAAGGTTTAATCTCCTTTATAAAGAATTAAAACCCTGGCGCACATGTGTGCACACAGAGTTAATCTGAGTCTTATTGTCACAAAATCCATCGTTTTGGGGTGAAACAAATCCACTGTTACTTTGAAAATATTTTTAGCCCAATTGGAGGGAAGAATTTTCCTGGAATGTTGTAATTCTTCTGAAAGATTGATTTCAACATTTGGACACTTTTTTTGTATGTTTGTCTGTTTTTTGCTGTGAGTCGCATGTTGTTGTGTTATTTGGCCCACATGTGTCTCTTGGTCGAAAATCCAAAGGGATCAAGCTGATCTGTTTAACATTTAGGCTGAAGCACCAATCTGTGCATATGTTTGTCTGCATATATGTGGAGGCTCACAAAGGTTTAGCACCATGGGTGTATGGTACCAGCTGCAATTCTCTTTTCGGCAAATTGTGAATTTAGACACACATTTTGCAATGAAACAGAATACCTGTCATATTTTACACCTGACCAAACCAATGCATACAAACTGGATTGTTGTCAGACGGGATCCACTAACACCGAAGGAAGGATATAAGTCAACCTGTTTAAAGAAAAACAACTTTTTATTCATGAGAAGGGGACGAGGAAAACATCAAAGTTGATCGTTTCCTCTATCGTCCTACACTACATCCCACTGAAACCAAAACCCAATGTTTATTTTTTATTTTTTCCCTTTTCCATCACATTGAGCCAATTCAGAGGGAGTCTAGAACCAGCTCCCGTTCTTAGAAGAAGGCAAATACTCTTAAATATTTGATGATCAATATATATAATTCAAATCTCTATGTAATGAATTATGCATCGTCTGCAGGGACTTTGTGGATATTTGTCTTTGTTACTGATAGCCTGCTTTCTCATCTTCTGTAACCGAGTGCGGGTCTCCTCTGTATCAGTACTGGATTTATGGGAGGGAAAAAAAAAAGATTGAATCTAAATATTAGGCAGTATATTTGTATGTTGGTAATTACTTGTTCTGTGTTTCACTTCCAAAAAGGAATTTCTTAAATCAGACATTCATAAATCAAAGGTCATTAGTCAAATACTATATTTTTAGATTAAGTCAGAATAACACATCTGAATTGGTGTCCCATTAATAGTTAAACTGCAAAATGTGGCAGAAGCACTCGTTGGCGACTGGCTGAGGTAAGTGGCTGGAGCTGAGGTAGAGCTCTGACACCGTAGAGACGTCGGCTCAGTCATGGAGCTGAACACTGGGGAGAAATGAATGAGCAGAACAGCTGTGGTCAGGAGTGTGCAGGCGCACACGCTCACAGTCTGCTCATGGTTAGGGTTATTACCAGGTCAAGACCAGTCAGCAGAAGGTCAGGGAGAAAAGTCGGTTTTTGTTCTGCAAGTTTATCTGTGCTTGGACCGTACGTTTTTGAGTGACTGAAAACTTTGTCATTCTTCCTCTCTCAGTTAAAACACATTAGTTTATCTTATTCAAATTTGAGAATTGTCTGTCCTGTTCCTATTTGTGTGCAAGTGTGCTAACAGCAGATTAGTGGCCCACCCACCTAATGTGCCACCTGATCCAGCCCACCCCTCTGCCCCAAAGTCATTAGACACCGCTACGCAATCCTTTCATGTCTCCGTCTCAACTCTCTTGGGTCCCAGACCAGCACAGACCAACAAACCATGCAGTCAGGAACGAACACACACACACACACATGCATTCATATATCAGTCAGGAATCATTCACGTTGTCAGTAGTTCGGTTGATATACGGTGTCAGATTAATGTCAGAAGTTAAGGCACAAAAATACATTACGTGAAAATCGGATGTGAAGCAGAAAACCAAGCATGTGCAAGTGATACGAGAGCATAGCACGGTATCTTCCAGTGCAAGCAGTCACTGCCAGGGAGCATTTTTTGTAGTGCAAATGCACAAAACAGTAGTCAAGAAGCTGAGAGGTATGTTGGGGAGGGTCCATGCTTGGGCTAAGGACGAATATTTCCGTGGACCTTGATGAAACACTTTAAAACTTTTCTTTGAACTCATGCACATACATAAAAACAAAACAAGAAGGAAATAAAGTGCATGTCATCTTGCCCTTTGAGACTCTGGAGGTAGGGACTGATCTCTCTTCTGACTGGCCCCATTACAAGGCCTATTTCACACAGTGGTGACAGGGAGAGTCAATGGGGGGGGGGGGGGGGGATTCTATTTCCAGTATTAGCTCAATTTGCCACTGGAACAATGGCACAATCTGAAAACGGGCAGCGTAACTTTATTTATTTTTTTCCCTACTCCCTAACCCAAAACCTCTGACCTTCCATAAAACCTGCAAAAGTCAGCAAAAACAGGGAAGGCCTGGGTTCTGGGAAAATCTGAGTTGGGGCAAACCGACTGCAAAGGTGTTGGCCTATTAATGTAACTAGGGCCTTTGCACTGTAGTGCGAAGGCCCTATTGTATCTGGAGGAAGTGTCGTTTTTTTTCTCGTTCTCGTTATTTTTATTTTTCCAACGAAATGAGGGCCTTTTTGCCCCCCTAAACGTGCCCCAAAAGTCACCAAATTTTGCGCGCAAGCCAGGCCTGGCGAAAAATTTGATATTTAATGGTTTGCATTAATGGGCGTGGCCTAATGGCTCAACAGCGCCCCCAGGAAAACTTTGTGCCTCAAGCGCCATAATACGGTTTGGCGTACATGCACAAAAATCGTGACCTGTATCATGTCGCAACTTAAAGAAAAGTCTCTTGGCACCATGGCCAAAACCAAACAGGAAATCGGCCATTTTGAATTAATCCTGTAATTTTGGCGCAATTTATGCCATTTCTTCTGCCGTTAATGTGGCCTGAACCGCAACGTGCACCCAGGTGTGTTATACATCAAAATGTGCGTCTCGATCCTGCGACGATGGGCATTACTTTTCTCAGTCAAAAGCGTTACCGTGGCGACGATAGACGCCAAAAAGCGTGCCTCCCCCCTTCATCTGGTTGGTCCATATTTGATAGTTCTTACTTTCTGCCGTAACTTTTGAATGGTTTGACATAGAGTCGTGAGTGGTGTCATCGGACTCGGTTTTGAGTCCTTGAACATAATTGGTGCAAATTAGCCCCGCCCCTTCTTCTGATTGGTAAATATTTGATATTCCCTATTTTCTGCCATAAGGTTTGAATGGTTTGATATAGAGTCGTGGGTGGTGTCATCGGACTTGGTTTTCAGTACTTGACCTTCATTGGCATGAATTAGCCCCGCCCCTCTTCTGATTGGTCAATATTTGATAGTTCCTATTTTCTGCCATATTTTTGTATGGTTTGACATTAAGAGTCATGGGTGGTGTCATATGACTTAGTTTTGAGCCCTTGACCTTTTTATTGGTAAAAATTGCATGCGCGAGGGCTCGTTCATTGCTGCTTGCAGCTTTAATTTATTTTATAATTTCATTAATTTTTATCCAAAAGGTTTTCTTATAGGTCTCATCTACTAATATAGATAGTGGCCAATCCTGTACCCACAAATGTTTTGGTTCTTTTTCCTCTATCAGTTATTTTTACCTTACAGAGTGTACAAATTGCTCTCTGTGGGTATTCTGCACTCTCAGTGCAAACCTCCCACATCAAAGACTTGCTTCCTGGTGAATATGTTGTGAATTTGTTCCACGATTTTGCCGACGTGTAGCCATTTAATTTTCAGTCGAACTGTATTTACAAGAAAAGTCTGTCCAATAAAATGGGTCACTTGGTCTCTGTGGGATAAATTATGTATTATGTTTCTAAAAGAAAGGAAAAAGTCAGTCAGTGTTTTATAAGAACTTGTCATCATCAAAGGAAAAACTTTGAACAATTGAACTTGAAATTTCATGCGTCATGGTGGGTCCGGGTATTAAAGTATAATCCGTTTTTCTGTTTAAACCAAAAAACGGAAACAGCGCCCCCATTTTCGTTTTTTCCTTTTAAAGGAGCTTGAGGCCGGATTGTGGCAAGATTTATGAAAAAAATCTGTATACATTTTTAGTTTTCTAGTAATAATGTCAGATGAAGCGTTCCAAACCCAAAAGAATGAGCCCTCTAGTGTATCTCTCCGTTGCCTTGAACAGGCTGTGTGCTGCAAAATGTGCTGCAATTCCGTCCCGAATTTCCCGCGCTGGGCTGCGGATGTGACGTCACATGACGCTGCATGTGCGTTCTCTCCGTTCTCCCGTGCCGGCTTCGCTGTTGGCTGCAGTACCCCCAACGGCCGTCGTGGTGAAGGGTGGCGCTAGAGAGTTTCATTTCTTAAAAGAAGCCTCAAGCTCCTTTAAATTATAAACGGAAAAACGGTTTCTGCTGTCACCATGAAAAAAACAAAAAAAAAAAACAACCAAATCAAATAACGGCCCAAATTTGGTTTTTGCAAATTCCTTTTTTCGTTTCTGTTGTATGAATATGACTGCGGACAGACCGGAAGCGGAAGTAAAGTGTAATACCGTCAAAATAGTAGCAGCATGCTATCTTATTATCGTACATATTATATTTATAGTCTTATATCTTAGTATACAGTCTTATATGGGCTTATAGTCTTAACCTGTTGGTATGATACTGTTGCTTAGTTGTTTTATGATGTTTGTATAGTTTTAAATTGTTTAATGGTCGCTGCCACAGTTTGCTCCGTTGTCATGGCGACCGCTGTAGTCCAGAGGAAGCCGACTCAAAAATGCTACAGATTAACAGTAGCATGACATCACAACAAAACGTTACAACTGCTGATCAGGCTGCCACAGAGATGCCACGTCTGATGCCGCTGTTTGAGGCAGATGCCACAAAGATAGCCTACCAAAGTTTAGTTTATGCATGTTAACAATCGTCAAAGTTGTATTAGACTCGCTAGAAGTAGCATTTCCATGACATTATTTTTGCATGAATTTGCAAGGTTTTCTTGATTTAATCTCTCAGTATTTCGGATTGATTCATATCACAGTTTATGTTGCAATGCTGAGGAAGGAAGTAAATGGCATAGCTTATAGACAGGTAGAGAGGGGATTATAGACAGGTAGAGAGGGGATACACAGCTGATCAGTGTCAGGGCACGAGGATCGATCAACAGTGTCTGTGTGTGTCTAGTAAATGAGTCTGATACAGGCGTAATATGTTTTTGTCATTTTGTATGTGCTCGTTTTTAAGTCAGTTTACAGCCGTCTTTTTGTCAGTGCTTTTAATGTCTTTTTTTGTGATCCAAATAAAGTGTTAAAGCGCATCATGGAGGATCTCATTTTTTAACACACCAGCATGAGTTGGAAAAGACTTCATGTAGGAAAGCCTAACCAGTGACAAGGGTCGCAATGTTGTTTGCAATAAATAAACAAATGCTTTTATAAATAATAAATTAAAAAAGAACACCTTAGCTCCCATTGAATATCTGACTGTGATAAGAATGTGTAATGTTGAGTGAAGCTGCTGCTGTGCTACTTTGAACTACCAGACTAGGCTGCTCAGAATAGACGACAATAGAATAGCCTTTATTACCATTAGGCGTCTCTGGAGGTTTTAAAGTGCAAAAACACAAATACAAAGCAATAAACCTCACTCAGACATCATTTTAGCAGCATTCACAGTTCAATATATTGCACGTGTGTGTACATTTGTGTCTGCATATTGGAGATGAGGGTGATTATAGCTCTGGGGAAGAAACTGTTTTTAAGTCTGTTTGTGAGTGCTGTGATGCACCTGTATCATCTGCCAGAGGGCAACAGGTCAAACATTTCAGAACCTAGATGTGATCTGTCCGTCCTAAATGATATTCTGTGCCCTGCTGAGACAGCGGGAGGTGCAAAAGTTCGACAGGGAGGGGAGAGGCCACCCGACAATCTTCTGTGCTTTCATTACCCCCTGAAGTCTCTTCCTGTTGGCCTCAGTGCAGGTCCCATACCATACTGCGATACCGTATGCCAGCAGGCTCTCCATACAAGAGTGGTAGGTCTTCAGTTTGGTGTCTGTTCTTCGCAAGGACTCTGGACGGATAATGCGGTGGTCTTCCTCACCGTTGGGCCGGCCCCGTGGATTGCTACAGATTGCAGTAAAATACACCCTGACATAACGTTAATATGTCTGACCCTGTAATGTGACCTTACATTTTGCCAATCTGAAAACAGCCAAAAGGTTGCAGGTGTATTGACAAAGCAGAGAATCATGTCAATGGTTTGAATGTGTTTAAACAAAACTGTATCAGTATGTGTGCATGGGATGTGTTAAACTACGGTAATAGACCTAGCACTTCAACCCAAACACACCACTCAGGAAACAGAGTACTCAGTAAACAAGAGAGTGCAAACAAATTCTAATTTATTAACAATATGAACACAAACAAACTTAACAGACTAACAAAGATAACCACTAAAATAAACCATGAACTATTATGAACCAAAAAAATTGAACAAAATACTCTCTCTAAATTTAGTCCCTAATAGTGTCTTTGAAAACACTAAAAGTGCCATCGATTCCTGTCAGGATAAAACTTTTCCCCTGAAATTCCCCATCCCTACACTTGGGGCAACTGGGCTCATGAGTCACCCACTCATCCACGCGTACTTTGCAACCTATAAGGCTGCGGCAGCATGCACTCACCACAGGCTCCTTCATTGGATCTGCAAGATGCATGAAAATTGTATATCAGTATCTTGATGTCAATATTCACGGAAATCTCGTTATTGCATTACAGGGCTTATTACATATGTACGATAATGAGATGGCATGCTGCTACTATTTTGACGGTATTACACTTTACTTCCGCTTCCGGTCTGTCCACAGTCATATTCATACAACAGAAACGAAAAATGAAAAAAGGAATTCGCAAAAACCAAATTTGCGCCGTTATTTGATTTGGTTGTTTGGTTTTTTTGTTTTTTTTTTCATGCTGACAGCAGAAACCGTTTTTCCGTTTTTAATTTAAAAGGAAAAAACTAAAATGTGGGCGCTGTTTCCGTTTTTTCGTTTTTGAGTTTTAACAGAAAAACGGATTATACTTTAATACCCGGACCATGGTGTAATCTCTGTAGTCAGCGTTGTTTACTCAGTAAGGCAACAGATGTTTTTTAGGACTATTAAACTTTTGTAGACAAAATAATTCAGTATGAGCTTCCTTGGTTTACAAGAGTTTTTACATTTTCTTTTAAAGTGTTAAGTTTGTGCTCTGTACGTATAACGAAAAAGGGAACAAAAATCTGTTCTTTTGAGTAAAATGGCAAACATTCATTAGCTAATGACGCTGACTTCATTAGCTGCTTGTCTTTTCATCTGATTTCAGGAACAAAAACGAATAAACACAGATTAGGCCAGGGCAAATACAATTATCAGAGTAATTCAATTGTGTATATTGAAGTTATCTGGGGTACAAAACTCATTTAAAATATTCCATTTTTAACCAGTTTAATTATTCTAGTATAGTTCATGTACGGCCCCTGAAAGGTTGTAAAACCCTGATTTCTGCGTAGCGCCTAGTGTGACATTTGCATTTTAAATGTGCAAGAAATATTTATTATCCAAGTGCTAATGTATAATGCGGGACTTGGACAACTTTCTTCTTGCTCATGCAGTCAGGCTCATTACCTCTTTCACACTGCATTTCCTAGAAATAACGCATCAGATTTAGTTTCGGCAAGTATTACTGTCACTTCCCCCAGTGAAGCATATTCTTTGGGTAAAATGTCATGTTTTCCCAACTGCTACATCTATCCTTCCTTCCTTCTTTAATTATTCACTGTCGTCTCCTTTGGGTTCCCCCTTCATCTGACTGCCAGGAGAGATCCTGAGCACAAGGGTGCACACGAGCACTTACAGCCCTGCAAAAAACATGTTAAAGTGAATGCATAAATCTTTGCATGGAGAACAATGTTTGTAGGAAAGACTTTGAATTTACGATGATAAAGATTCTAACAACCCCAATGGCTTACAGTGTATGAAATTATGCATGCATTTATATGTATCACAACATAATTTATAGATTGTCTATGTACAAGAGTTTTGTACACTTAAAAATTGATGTTGCACTTAAAAAGGCATGGTAGCCATGTTGGGACAAGTTTAGCAATAATCAATATACAAAAAGGGAATCTCACAGGGTTTTGATACAGAATGAATTGAACATGTAAATTCAAAGTATCTTTCTAATATGAGCTTCATGTGTGATTTGAGAGACCAGAAAACATATTGGCCATCAGAGAGAAATCATTTTGTGGTGTGAGAAGTCTTTATTCAGGGTGCCTGAGAGTTACTAGGGTTGACAAACATCTGCAAACACTGTTGACACAGTACTGCAAATTTTCCATCCCGTATGACGGTGTAATAAAACTGGAGGTGGAATAGTGTTCAACCAAATCGGAAGTCAACGGATTAGTAGGTGGACTGGTGGTCATAGCTCAGGCTCTCTCCCAAAGCAATGCTACGTTACACAGTCAGAATATGTGTTCAAGAGGGTAAAAGTCAATAAAAAAATTAAATAACTTTTTTAATTGAGAGATCTGTCAAGTTGCATCTCTCAGCGGCGTTGTCACTGCTGATCGCATTGGGTTTGTACTCGGGGTCCTACAGACTGCTGCCTGTCATCACAGAAAAGCAGGTGTTGTTTGGCAGCAGTCTTGCACAGTGATGACTTCTTCTCTCTTCTCTGTCAAATAGATCTCCCTGTTGTGGTCAAACTGTTTAAAATACATGAATTAAGCATTGGTATAAAGGTATATCTTCAAGCGACAAAAGTTGCAGCCAAGTAAGAGAAGTTCCTTTTTTTTTCTGCTGCAAAAACCTTTAATACCAAGACCATAAAGAGGGTGTTTCCACCAGGTTACACAGCTCAATGCATGAGTTTTACTCACTGGAATTGCAAGTAGAGTTGAGCAATGCTGTCACCTGGGTTCTTATGTTTAGATCTCAAAATATTGATAAGTATTTTGAGATGTATAATAATCAAGTCCACAAAAAGATAATGTGAATAATGCGACTTGCTTCTGGGACAAATATTGCAAAAGAGTTGTTGAAATGCATCAGACTTCTTTATCTGCATAAACTGGAGATGAATATATTAAATGGAGAGGCAGACGATTGGTAGGACTTTTGGTACTAAAAGTCTTGTTTAGTTTTGACCGATCGTGTTTGGGTTACATGCAAGAAAACGGACGTGGAAAGCAAAAGAGAGCAACTGCTTTGTAGAAAACAGAACCTCAAAGTCATAAACCTGTGACAGCTACTGTAGATGTCAATTTAGTTTTACTTGGTTCATCAAGTTCATTTTAATTTGAGCAATATCAGGCAAATGAAACCCAAAGTCTCAAGTGTGGACATCTTTTTTATAAGGAAACAATCAGGTTATACAGAAAATTCTGAAACATTGGCATTATCCCCAGAGGCTACAATTCCCCAAAATGCTTAGTTCTATATTCAGCTGTCTTTTTATTTTTCCTTTTATTCTCTGGTTTTCTCCACATTTTCCATTATACTTTCATTTCGGCATCGTAAAAAAAAAAAAAAAAGTCTGCCCTTTTTCAGCTGTAATGTGTCACCACTTTATATTAAAGTCCCTAAATACCCCTCCACCACACCCACCTACCACCACCACGATCTTCAAAAAGGTCAGTCTCCGCCCTCTTGTTAAATGTGAGCACACCAATCTGAACCGCCTATACATGATTAATGCAACCTACATGGGTTATGACCTTTTCCTAAGTAACTGCAGCCATAAAGGCCGCGTGTGTGTGTGTGTGTGTGTGTGTGTGTGTGTGTGTGTGTGTGTGTGCGTGTGCGCGTGTGCGTGTGTGTTCTGTAGGTATAATAGTCGGGGAGGGTGCAGAATTTAAGACTGAATATATGAGGAGTAATGACTGGAGGACTGCTCAGCTTCGTTGTACATCAAGACGGGTGCAAAGCAGGTCATGGGTGTGTTTATGATGGAGGATTTGTTCTTTCTCCTGAAATTTGGATTGGTGTGTGTTACAAATGAGAGCAAATGGAATAACTGAGAGCTGAAGAGGAAATTAATTCAAAAGTAATGCTGTATGAAGCACACACACTTTACCCCCCCCACACACACTCAGGCTGAAACTACACCATTACCATTTCAAAGTATAAACATTTTGTGTATTTTCAAATGCAGATTAACATGAGGACTGGATGAAGACAGTCTTTACTTTTTTTTTGTTTTTTTGCAAAATAATTATTCAAAGTTGTCGCAACTCGCTCACCTTCAGTTGTTTAGTGTTTTGACCTGTTATGTGGCAGTGATTCTCTTCATACCAAGTACTTTACATAACATGCTAATTTTCCCATCATCTCTCTGGAGAAATTCCACGCAGCAACCGTCCATGGAGTTGTTTGTCTTTAATTATTCTTCAATGCCAGTCCAAAGGGGAAAAAAAATTAGTCTGACATCGGAGATCAATTCTTTTCATATTTTGTTTATTGTTTTAAGCCACAATTCATGCCATTGAAAAGTGCTTAGAAACCACTCGGCAGCTAAATATCACGTTCACGAGCCGCTGTGCTTGGAAAGGAATCAAGCAAGCAGAAAAAACAAACCAAAATAAATCCCTGCAAAGGCTGCAGGTGTTTGTACCGACTGAATTAAATTCAAAAGAAAATAGTCTTATTATTTAGGATGATTTTCAAAATGTATTTGGGCAAACATGAAATATTAATTTTATATATTTTTCATACACTTGCAATAAACTCCTTTTAGGACCAGTTTGATTACACAGACTGTGTAAAATTATTCATGCTTAAAATGCTTGCTGTGAACGGTTGTTTTTTAGGTCTCGTAAGCTTTAGAGAAAGCTTAAGACTGACACTGCATCTTTACAGACTGCTTAAAAACTGTGAAATACATTTTGACAATGGAACCTGTCCAAAATGTGCAATGTTTTGACCACATTCATTTTCTCGATTTAAAACTATAGTTTCAGTTCTTCTTGAAAAAACAAACGGGAACTGACTGACTACGTTTACATGCAGTCAAAATTCGGGTTATTGCTAATATTCCGGTTACTGAAACATTCGGAATATTCCGTTTACATGGTAATTAATCATTCGGGATATCTGGATCAAACCAGCGACGCGCGGAGAACATCATGACGCAGTTCCCGTCATTTCCGCTTCTTCTTCCTGTATCCAAATTCAAAACAAATGCTGCTTCGCGCAACTTTTTGCTCACCTTCTTTTAAATCTCGCTATCCCCGGACTTTCTACCGTCTACAAATGCCAAAATGTTCATATCCTTCATTACATTTATGAAGTGATTAGTCTCCTCCTCACTCCGAAAGTATGGCGTGGTCTTGCGTTTCGCCATGTTTAGAAGTACATCCTGGACTCAAAAGACCAGGATTCCTTGCGAACAAAGCATGCGCAGAAAACAAATTCGGGTTTTAAAAGGAGTAACCCAGGGGTCATATTCGGGTTTTTAAAAACCCAAATATGAGCAAATTCGGGTTATTCAAAGGGGTTATTGGTGTTTACATGGCCGTTCAAATTCGGGTTATTGCCAATATTAGGGTTTTAAAAGGGTTATTGACTGCATGTAAACGCAGTCACAGATTTGGAGTGTCGTGGTCGGCAGTGGTTCTGTTGACCTTAACGTGTAAGCGCAAGGTTTTTAGTTTACATGCTAACTCCCAACTAATGGTGCTTTTCCACTAATACCTGCTCATCCCAGCTCTGCTCGACTTGGTTTTGGGGATTTTCCACTAGTGGTCTACCCTTGCCGAGTAGATATCTTTCTGTATCTATTCTGCCGAGGTTCTAAGCGGCTGAGTGGGGCTGTATCTGACGTCATCACACTACACGCCACCGATTGGTCGGGGGGTTGGGAGTCAGACATCTGAGTCAGGACGTGCACATCAGCTGAAGAGCGACTCTGACGGTACTTCTTGTTCATTCTATTCGACAAGCAATGGCAGCACAAAACTCTGTCCCATGGTCCAACTCTGAGGTGCAGACGCTCCTAAACCTGGTGGCTCAGGAGAGAATTGAAAATAATCTAGATGGGGCAATAATGAGCGAAAAGATCAGACCAGAAGCTTTCTCAGTCCATAGCTGCTCACTGCTACCATTGGACTTTTCAGCGGCGCTGAAAAAAGCTAAAAACGAATTAAAAAGCGTTGCTGCTTGAAGCTTCTCTCACTCTCATTTTTTACCTTGATATTGAACACACGCCACAGACCAAGCAGCACATATACCATCTCCTTCATGTTCTACATCTTTAGATTTGTCTTTTTTCTTCTTTGTTTGCCTTACACAATCAAGTACGTCACAGAACCTTCGCTCCAACCCCGCCTACTCCTGCTCCGGGTACTGGATTGTAATTGGAAATTGGAAAAGAAACTAGTTGAGCCAAGACAAGTTGAAATGAGTAGAGCTGAGTAGGTATTAGTGGAAAAGCGCCATAAGTGAATTTGAATTGTCTGTAATGTAAAACAATATAACATGTTGACAGGATAAATTTGTCTATGACCTTTTGTCACCATCCATCATGTGGTAACTCCAGGAATCAAGACATTTTGCAACCAGTTGGTAAAGCCCTTGTTGCGAGAAAAGGAAAAACATCATCTCCATGGAGCAAAGGTTTAACGACCATCCTGTGCTCTTCTTTAGATGAATTAAAAAATAAATCTGATATAACTGGTATAACGCTGGTTTAAAGTGTAGCGCGTTATCATACATTATACAAGGGGATTGCAGATTGTCAAACACTTAATTTGTCAAATGATTTATTTATCATTTTTGCATCATCATCCAAGTCAGTATGCTGTAGAGGAAATTCTGAGGAAGTTCAATTTTGAATTAGACCAAATGTTAATATACTGTGTGTGCATCATTTTTATAGTTATTCATTTGTATGTATGAGGGGGATGTACAAGACAGTCTTGCAGGGGATTGGTTTTAGTCTTACATTACAAAAACATTAGGTGTGACAGTAGATCAGTGAACGTGATTGATTCCAGTGTGCCTGCTGTAAGTACCGCCGCTAGCAGCAGAAGATGAACGCAGTTGTATAAGAGAAATATGCCCTGTTCTTGGATTGAGTCAAATGCATAAAAGTAAATTATAAGATATTTTATCATTTGGGAGGCCTGCAGTTCTAAACATGGCGGAATATCGTTAACTACCAAGTCGACAATCTGATCTCAGTCAAAGCAAGAAGCATTTTCTCATCATGTAATTTGTTGTAGTAGGAACTTGTGGCCACAGCCAATTCCATGCATCCCAGAGTTTATGTAAACACGATGGACATGACAGATCTGCTAGAAAAGCATTACAATAGAAGCATTTTTTTATTGTTGTCCTCACAGCTATTACCATAAATTCCATTTAGTGGGTATTTCACATTTGTGGTCCAGTTCTGCGGTGTGAAACAAACCAGAAGGTAGGCTGCTGGTGTAGAATCAGCAGAGGAGTCGAATCATCTCCAGGAAGTTGTTACGCATACACAACTAAATGTATAGTTTGAGAAATACTTCACCATAGCTTCTATGTTTCAAAGATAGAAGATCAAATCATCTACCTTGAAATTAAAGAATCAGCTAGTGCATTTTTGCATGTCTTCTTCGGTCATTCTTGTATTCATATTTCAATTAAGCTGCAACAGTTTGGAAGCGAAACAAGTGCCATTTGTTTGTAGGTTTTCAGTTTGCTGGATGGGTGCACACCAAGGCTCAGATGATGGCACTCATTCTTCTTAAAATAATCTGTGCAAACAATTTCACCAACGCTTATGTAACTGCTTTATCTTTTTTCCCACAAAAGAGACAATGTTGTTTCAAATATCCTTTGTTTTCTGTTCGCATAAAAAGCATCACATGGAGCCTTTACGGGGTACACCGCTGTGTGAAGCTCACTTGTCAGCGGGGAGTTGTGGATTACAGAGGAAACTCGGTGGCAATACTGCATAGCAGCTTGATGCTTCATGCCTAACAAGCAAGTAATGGCACTAGTGAGAAAAAAGAAGGCAAACTACTGAGGAAAACGGGGATGTGGAAACGTGAGACCCTTAGGTCAAAGGAACAGCATGGAGAAATGAAGCTGTGAAGGAGCACTGGTTGCTCTGTTCATTTATTCAAACTTTGCTGTAGTTTGACAGTCTGGCAGATTGGCAAGGTCTCCGAGCTCCAACAAAGTGTCAAACCCTTGAGATGATTGGTTTTCAAAACACAGTGTTGTGGTTGCAGCTTTTTAGTATGCAAGAAGCTTCAGTGATTGTTTACTGGTTTATCAGATATGATTGAGTGCAGGGGTGCTCATTGAGGTTATACTTTTAATTTGACTTTTATAAATGAACTTTAGCTGAGTATAACTGAATATATCAGTGTTGGTTTCCCTTATTGCAGAGTCCCGTTTAGCAGGCCCGGTTGAATACGTTAGTAATACAATTATCGATTTAAAGAGGTTTGTAAAGAAAATGCACAAACATGGAGGTGACTGCGCTTTAAACGAGGGAGCCATTTGTAGATATCATCCCGTAGGGGGAGAATGAAGAAAATTATCATTCAGTGTAAAGTGGATTTTCAGTCCGTCTCTGTGCATCTTTCTTTGCCATGTTGTTCATGTTGATGAAAGACTCTCAGGTCTGCAGTTAAGTCTCATCACTGTCTTCCTCTGTGCTGCTGGGGTGAATTAACTGCCCCCTTATGCCATCTCAGTTTATAGAAAACCTCAAAGGGACTTCCTTCTACAAATCAGTCATGTTACAAACTTTTATTCTGTTTGTTTTATTTATAGTTAAATCACAACATGAGCCATCTTGGGGCACTTAAAAATAGAAACCTAACAATTCCCTTTCATCCAGCAATCAGCAACATGAGGGTAGTAAAGGCTCTCTTTCAATAAGGTGAGGAGGGGGGGACTCCACCAGCAACAGACATGGGGAGGGCAGCCATCTGCCTCAACCGGCTGGGTGATTTGTTGAATAATCATTTGTTATTTCAACACTTTTAAGAGTTGGGTGTGAAAAACAGGTTTGTTTCATTGTCAGTTATCTACCTTGCAAAGTGGTTGGATTATTGTGTGATTTACAATATCATGGTCACAGAGCTCAAAGTTAAGCATTTCTAATAGAAATTAAAAAAATTCAGGATTTTTTGACAGGTGTGAGAAGTGGGGTCTAAGTATGACAGCAATCAACAGCATTTGACTGATTCTCTCTTTCCGCTGGGTTCTTGTGACTGGCTGACTCTTGAGGAGGGAGTAATAAGCAGAAATCTCAGCTGCTAATCCACTCAGCTGCTAAATTTAGAGTACATTTTTCAATCCTTACACACACCCTGTTACCACCTTTTTACTCTCTGGCTCATCTCTCAGTTGCCAACCCCCCTACTGTACGGCCCTGTCAGTTGCTGCGGTGACGGCCCCCCGACCATCCTGCACTAGGGTTAGGGTAGTGATAGGAAAGTAGTAGTAGAAGGAATCTTCTCTATGACATTAAGGGCGACTTTGCACGTGATTTACAAGGCTGTACTTTAATACATTGTGACTTATACTAGAACATTCAATGTATAAGTTAAACTCCAAGTCGAATCTGACTGCAGTTTTAACTAATCCACTGGATACTATCAGCTGGATACTGAACGTTGGCTACAAGGACATTCCAGGCGGTTTTGTAAAGCTACCAGCTGGCGTGTCAGGTTATCTGGAAAGGCCTTGCTTATTCAGACAGAACTAAACTTGCTTAGCAGTTAGTTGGTTGTTAGCCATATGTGTGAGAGGGTTTTAGCGTGATGGATCAGACCCTACATCTAGAGAGATGGAGGGATGAAGGGTCTGAAAATGACCCACATTGTGACAAAGTGACGTATTCAGGATAACAAAACGAGTCAACAGGAGAATGTATTTAGTTTGGTAGAGTGAGTTAGACCAGTGATTCTTAACCATAGGGCCGCGGCCCACACTTGGGCCGCGAGCGCCATCTAGTGGGCCGCCAAAAAAATTCAGTTTTGTACGTGTGGGCCGCGAGGGCCGCGGGACAGCATAGCAACTCCCAACCAAATGAGAAGAAGACCCTCAGCTAGCTGTACGTGTGGGACACACTGGGACAAGTAAGAGAAATGGTGTGTATTTACAGAGTAAATCCTTCATTTTGCACAGAGTACGTTTAGATCCGCCAGGATCAGGGATCGATTACTTGGGTCTGCGCCCAGAGCGAGCGAGCGTGGCGTGATCATTTATCCCGACGCGTCCCCGCGGCCGGGGAGGTCGGTGCCGCTCGGGCGGCGGCTCTGTCGTTACTGCTGAAGGATTGTAGATAGATGCGTGGGCTGTCGTGTCTGCTGGACTGGACTGTTCGGGCTTTCGAAAAAGCATCGGAAAGTAACTGCTGCAGCGCGACCAGAGAGCTGCGGTGCGGGCTCTGCCCGTCGCAACTGATCAGGCTCGGATGAAACCCGACACACTGAGTCCTGACAACTTATTAATGTAAATAACTTAAAGTAAAATCAAACTAAGTTTTGTCCTCGCTCTATGTTTAAATATGCAACCCAGAATGGACAGATTCATCCTGGTTCAGTCTTCCCACTGGGACAAAACCAGTGTCTCATACGTTCAGAGACCGTGGCGTTCAAAGTGCGAAAGTGAAACGCCACTGAAACAAAACACAAAGTTTTTCATCAAACATCCACTCAAGTCTGAACTGAAGTCACAGAAAAATAAACTGACCATCTTAAAATGTCCTGCCCATGTTTGGGTCCAGATACAGCTGTGAAGCAGCTTTCTCCACAATGAACATAATTAAAACTAAATATCGTTCCAGGCTCATCAATGAGCACCTTCACATATGAGAACCTGACACCATCCAGCCCAGATTTAAAGTCCTGACAGGAGAAATTAGAGCTCAGTTCTCTCACTGAACGACAGAAAGTGGGGGCATAAGATTATAAGAGGGGAAGAAAGAAAAACTGCAAAACTGTTAAATTGTTAAGATGTGTTTATATTAATTTAGTATAAAAATGTGTTGAGACAATTAACAAAGAAAAGGGGAAATTTAAACTGGTGGTAGAGAAATAAAATAAGATAGCATTTGAAAAATAAAATAAAATCTATTTTATTTTTAAGAGAAAAAAATATGTTTAATTCAAGTTAAACATGTTAATTGGCAAATATGTACTTTTTTTAATATAACAGTCAGATGCAGATGTTGATACAACTATGAGGCTACTTGAATATATACACACACACACACACATACATATACATATATATATATATATATATATTTATATATATATATATATATATATATATATATATATATATATATATATATATATATATATATATATTATGATGTTCTGGACCTTCGCTTGAGTAAATTTTCTCTAAATGGACTTCTTAAAGTTTTAGTTGAATACCCCTGCTATACAGTGTTAATATTTAATGGGCCCCGGGCCACTCTGTACTGAAAAAATTGGGCCCCAAGGTCAGAAAGGTTAAGAACCCCTGAGTTAGACGACATTGTCATTAACTCACCAATTACTGGTGAGGTTTTTGCAAGCAGAACTTGAGAATTACTGGTGTGCTCAGACACTCAAACCAATATCCTTCTCATCAGGGACCAACTGATATTAAACAGAAATACAAAATCACATTCAAATTAATTCTTGAATAGCTTACTTTTATTGGTTGAGCAATTTTACCAGATTTCCTTTCCCTTTTGTAAATGAGATGGGCCTCATCCACCACAATCCCTATTGAGATTGTCCCAGAAGACTCTGTAGACCTACATGTCTCGCCATTTCTTCTACAAAAGCCAGAATTTGGGACTGCTGAATCATCTGGCAGTGGGCACTTCAAGTCCTGATGGCAAGATGCATCGCAAAAAGACTACATTTGTTCCCTCTTTCACTTGGTCCTCCTTCACCGCGATCAACGGGGAGCCTACAAGCATCAGTGGGTTTTCACCAATTCCCTTTATGCTACTAGTGGAGATAACTGGTACATGTCACTTTTTACGTAGCCTGTCGTCAAAACCACAAATACATCTACCTTGCAATGGAATATTTTCAGTTCAGTTTTCGAAGAAAAACTGTTTTCGAAGAAGAATGTTTAACTGTTGATTGAAACTGCTGCTTTTCCTCATCTGCACCCATCTACACCGTTTACCGTTGCCGTTCTGTTGCCGTCATTTTAAGCCCACCCAGAGACTCCCTACAACGATCGACTGATTTTATTGACTCCCTGTGACTTTTGGGCAAAATTAATGAGCTCCAACGGATGGTAGCTAAACATACCTGCAAAGCAAATTCAATTTTGCTAGAGGTACATCTAGATTCCTACGCTAAGAGAGTTTCATGACGTTGCTCTTAAATGTTCAGGATTAAATGTAGGGCTGCTGAATATTAAGAAAACATGCAATATATGAAACAAATATTTAAGCATATACAGTGAGGTTAATGTCTTTCTGCTTTTCTGCTAACGTAGACAGGAAGTGGCATATTTAAATGCTGAAAAAAATGTATTTGTTATTTTTAATAGATACATTATGTCCACCTAGCAGCAACAGATATAATGGCGATGAGCTGACTTTATTGCATGGAAATACAGTCTCCTATCATTTAAGTTGTGTATATATACTACTATCATTTAACTAAAGATAATCTATTTAATAATTATATATGGTTAATTGATAATTTAAAAAATAGGGGGTTGAGTGCTCATCTGATTGGCCAGATATGTTTTGACATTTAGAGCTTACATGGCTTTTAGAAATATGACTAGCAATACTGCATCTTTTTTGGTGCAGTATGGATATTACACATATTATTACCATGATGATACATTTTTTAATACATTGTGTACAGATATCACCTCTTAAATGTCAAGTATTTTTTAGTCTTTCCATCTCTTAAGGTGACCTTTTACTCAGAGTAGTTTGATCACCAGTTGATCACGTCAGTGTCATCGTGCAAAAGATCACACCCCCTAAATATTTGCGTATGTAGTTTTCTTTTCTGGTTTTGGTTATTTAGACGCACTTCCCTCCAATAACCACATCCTGTCATTCACAAAGGATAAGATAATAAAAACTTTTATTTGTCCCATAATGGGGAAATTGCAGTTTGCAACAACATGCAGAAAGAGATAGATTAAGAGTGTTTGTTGTGGAGTCTAAAAACAGAAGGAAGGAAAGACATTCTCTATCTTTCCTTCACACATGGAGGGTGAAGCAGTCTGTCACTGAAGCTGCTCCTCAGTTCTGTCAGGTCAGCATGCAGGGGGTGGGACTCATTGTCCCGCATGGATGACACTCAAGCCAGGACTCTCCTGTCACCCATCTCCCTCACTGAGGCCAAAGGACAGCACAGGACAGAGCTGGACTTCCTGATCTTATCCAGCTTCTTCCTCTCCCTCTCTGTGATGCTACTGTTCCAGCAGACCACGTACAGAATGGCTGATGCTACAGAGTTCGAAAGAAAACACCTCTTAATCCTTTTTGTCCCTGTTGTTATACACTACTTTTTCCTCTATCATACACACCCCAGTGAATCTGTCTGGGGGATTTGAGAGGTTCAGTGTGTCAGTGTCTTGCCCAAGTGCGTGTCAATATGTGCACCGGGGAGGCCAGTGATTGACCCACTGACCTTCAGATTAGCGGGCAACCACTATATCTCATTAGTCTCAGCCACCCCCGGATGCAAACAGAAGTTCTCGTGGGAGCCCCTCCAGTGGGTAGTGACCGTGAACTGAAAATTGATAAGATGATTTGAACAAATCAGAGAATAAACATAACACCCTGGAGCAGCAGGATTAGACAGAGGATGAAGGAAAAGAGATGGAAGACAGGAAGAGGAAATTATATGGTATGGAATAAAAACAACATGGCAGGTGGAGGTGTAGGGAAGAGGTGGATTTAAAGATAGAGACAAGGAGGAGGTGTTTTTAAAGAGGAATATAAAAGGCATAGACACAGCTGCCATCATGTGGTACTGCAAGCTGATTGGTGCTTACCAACAGCTCCCCTCCAATCATCATAAAGTGTGTGTACGTGTGTGTGGGTGTACTACTAGTTCCAGAGTATGAACGACTGACATCATGGTGGAAGAATCTTCTTTTCAATAAGTACACAGTGGATAACCGGAGGGAAGAAGTTGTTTTCTCTTTGACTTCACTGTGTGCATGTGCATGATTTTCTGTGGTGTGTGTTTGTACACATGCGTGTAAAAAGAGCAGATCAGCGGGTTGTTACACTCATTCAACATATTTTGCTGATCAATTTCATGTGGTTCTTGACACAAATGTGCAAACAAGTACATCACATACGTCTCATTTCTTGGTCAGGGCGTAGGTTTCAGTGGCGTTTAACTTCGTCTGACGTAATGGTCCAGCAAGTCGCTTTTCTTTATGACCCACTGTCCCTCTGGTGTAGCTAAAAATTTGGGGTGAAATTGTTAACAGACACAGAAACAGAATAACCAACTGAGTTTCAGAGCAATACAGATTAATCAGTCAGACATTTAATTACTTTGAGTCATTCTGATGTTTACATCTGCTCAGGTGCACCTTATTAAGATGCAAATATTGATGTATCAATTAGTCAGTATTATGCTCACAAGGTGCCCCACAAATTATAGTGAAAAGTAAATTGTGCTAAATTTAATATGTACTTTTTGGCCAAATGTGCACTCACTGTATTTTTATTATTTTTATGCAATTAGAACTTATTAGTGAATATGTTTTTACAAATAAGAGCTTGAACATTTTTTAAATAATGTATCTGCTTCACTCGAATCAGATATAACCCTGCATTTTTAGAGAGAAAAAAACTGTTGCGTGTGATATAGCAACAGTTTGATAGACGTCTGTGGCTGTTGGTAAACCAAATATTTTTTTTTGTTTGTTTATTTTCCTATAAGAGTAGATTCAGATGTTACATCAAAATACTGACAAAAATCAGCCTAAAAAGCAGCTCACAATAACTAATCGAAAGCAGTTGTGCTTTCGATTAGTAATGGAGCATTTGCCTCTCGTCAGCAAAAGTTAAAAAACTTGTTTTGTTTTTAATTTTTTACATTTCTTTAAGTCATGTTAAAATATAATTTCCATTTTTCTATTTAATGGTTTTTTGGATGACCTTTCAGGAGTTTTGTCTATATCTATTGCAGTGTCCCGTTCCCATTCTGGTCGTATTACGATGCTATATTTCACATCAACAATGATCAAACTAGCTCTCCGAGCTTAATTGGAAATCTTGGCAGAAGTGATTAAGACACAAGGAAGTGATGACAGAAGATAAAATGAGAGAGTGAATGAGCAAGAGACATATTTTGGTCATGGTGAAGTTGCAGGAAAAAGATTTCTGCTTATTACTCCCTCCTCAAGGTCATATTTGTACAGTACAGAACACAACAGCAGTGCACCACTTTTTAAGAGTGTGCCTAATTTTCCTTAGTCTACTGCAGTAAAACAGTGTCATTATTTGCCTTTCAAGCTATCTAAGCGGCTATCTGAGCACTGCTCTTGCTTCTTCAGACTAATAATTTAACCTTTTTTTCATCATGTTTACCTCCATTTCATATGTTGAGGTATGCAAATCTTTGCATGGTACACTTTTTTTTTCACTCCTCTCTAAAATGTATTCAACAACTATAACAAAAATCCTACTCCAAATTAGATAATAAAATCTTCAACTGATTGCCTTTTGGATATCTGTTCTTAATCTGACTGACTTGACTCCTTATAACAAAATAAATATTTAACAGAGGTGGCAAAATTTTCTGTTGCTTCTCCTTCTTCTTCTTTATCAAACTTTCTTAAATATTCATCATTCCGTGGTTTTAGGCTTTTCTTGAGCTGGTCTGTATCCTTTCAGCTCTCTATATTTGTAAGTGTGATTGACACATTTAGTGCTTTTAACAACCGCCGACAAGCCTCAGCAACCATCTGTCAGTCATGGCCCCGTCACCACAGTAACAGGGGTCTAGAGAGGGAAAGGACCAAGACAGTGGGCACATCCATGACAACCTGTCACTCCTAGAAACCTCACTTTACCCCAACATATCTTAGATATTTGTTCCTGTTATATTATTGACTTTTCAAAGAAAAAGATTATCAGGGCACATCGATTTTTTTTTTTTTTTGATTTTTTTATTCCCTGAATATGTGAGCCAGCTTATAGTATTGCCAAAATGAGGGCAGCTACTTGAATCTTACCAGCAAGCTGCAGAAAAGAGCAGATTGATTTTTCGGAGCACCACAGGATTCCTGTGTGTTAATGGCAATGGACACTAACAAGGTAGTTAACCACATTTTCCTTTCACACCTGTGACCCAAAGGGCTGAACTGAGAAAGGTCAAATTAGTGTGATTTTTAACCTGCAGTGAAGATGACGAGCTAACATCCCACAGAGTAAATGTAATGGAAATTTAAAGCAAATGGCTTCTGTTTTCATTAAGAAAAACAACATTAGAACGCTCAAATGTTAAACAAAATGGCTCCGGTCAATATTGCAATCATGATTCTTCAGAATGATTTTACACAGACCTTTTGAAGCTTACTTCATAGACCAGAGCCCAAACATGTTGACATTTAAGCAGTAAACTTGCACTGCTGATTCAGGGCTAACATTGCAAGCTCTAGAGCTGAAAGAGCTGCTCAAGTAATCCCCTTGAACATTTTTGAGCAGAAGCACCAGCATGGCCTTGAAATTACTTCAATAACTTTGTTAAACAACCAGGAGCCTCATTTATAAAGCTTGCGTGTGCACAAAACAGGGCTTGAAAGATGTGCATGCCACCTTCTACGCAAAGGTTGGGATTTTTTTTTAAAACGGAAAAATGTGCGTATCTTTACGCAAACTTTGATCCTAGCGCACAAACATTTTGAAGATATGGGGAACTGGCGACGCAGACGGTGAGGTGGTGAAATGAAGCCAGATTCATGTCATACTTTTAATGTCATCACATATCAGACTTATAATAGCGCTGATCGTATCCCTCTGTGTTTGAAGCTCAGCGTCAGTCAGTCGGCCACTTCCAGGTCCGCCATGCGCTTGGATCGCTCTGCTGCTGCAGCCGCGGTGCAGGACACGCCGTGCCGGGAACCTCCTCGTCACCCACCGCTTCCAACTGTAGAGTGACGGAGGACATAACAAATAAGTGCTGGGCCACTCTCCTCTTGGCCTCCACCTTCAGATCGCACCACTTCTTTTTTATTTCTGCCACAGATCTGTCCGTGGCACTCACGGCGTTTACAGCAGCAATGACGTGCTGCCACTCACTCGCTTTCTTTTTGTTAGTGATGCCACTACTGTGACCACCAAATAATATCTGTTTTCCTGGCCTCCACCTCATCCACAACATCTCGATCTCGGTCTCCGTGAAATGTAGTGGCACGGTGGCTCGACATGTCTCATTCATCCTGGCGCGCAGCAGAAACAGACTGCAGGAAGCCGCTGCGCATGCTCAGCAGGCTCATTATGCAAATACAGTTATGGAATACTTTGCATTGACCATTCATGGTATAAAGTGGGCGTGTAGAGGGCGGGATATGAGGCGAATTCACGTGCGCAACCTTCCAGGTGGACTGTGATTTATTTTTTTTATTTCTTTTAATTATTTTTTTATCCCCGATTTTTTTTTAACCCATTTCATCACCCAGTGCTCATACCTAAGTTAACAGTCCTGGGCATTGCTCCCCTCTGCCAACCCAGGGAGGGCCCTGCACCGAGCTCAGGTCTCCTTCTTATCCTGAGGAGTGACGGACCGCTTCTTTTCACCAGACAGGGTTTGTGTTGTTGTAAGGCGGCGCTCCGTGTGTGTAGACAGCCCCTTTTCAGTCGGTGTGCAGTGTGTGTGTTTTAAATACAGAAATGACACACAAAACTGAGGGTGCGCCTTTCCACACGGCGCGCGGTATGGTCGTCAAACTACGGTAAACACATCGCACAGGTCTGCAATCCTGTGAACCCACCACCTGCAGGAGCGGCCATATGAATTAGGTGCTATGTGAGGCAGGTAGCAGCAGTAGACATGAGCCCGCTGTTCTGACCATAGAAACTGACTGGTGGGACATGGATTGTCACCTCTGTGGTGAGAAAGGAACCTGACCTCTTTGAGGGGTTGAAATGTACCAACCACATATAGTGGGCCCACCTCAATGCTCACGTAGTAACAATAGTGTTACCTGGTTGGATGTGATTGGGAGGAACGGCTACCCTGATCTGAACATGAGTGATGGTCTGCTGTTGGACGTCTGTGCTAGTCAGGGTTTATCCATAATGAACACCAAGTTCAAATATAAGGGTGTCTATAATGCACGTGACACCAGAACACACTAGGTCTCACAGTTCAATTATCAAATTATAGTCGTGGCATTGGAATAAAGAATCCGTGCGAAACCTGAGCTTTACATTTATTTATTAAATAAACCAGGCTTTGAGGAAAATTCCTCGACCTTTTTTTATGTAATCGATTTACTCGAGGAATCGTTGTAGCCCTAGTCTTATTAATGAGTGAGGGAAAAATGGAGCAGGAGCTTGAGAGGCGGTTCAGGACGGTGTCTGTAGTAATACAGACTCTTTACTGGTCTGTTGTGGTGAAGAGTGTTGTACCAAAAGGCAAGACTCGATTTACAAATAAGATTATGGATACAAGTGGCTTAAATGAGTTCCCTCTGTATGGTGGCTGGCTTCTCCGTTAGAGCTGGGGTGAGAAGTTCCAGCGTTCAGGGGGACTCGAGTGGCTGCTCAATGAGAGCATAGTTAAGGTTGTTCGGGTTGGACTCAACTCAACTTTTTAAATAGAAAAATGTAATTGTTTTTTTTTTGTTCATTTGAAGATGCAATTCTGAAAGTCATAATTTAATGTGAATCGATTTTTGTTCTGATAATTATGTTGGAGTCAATCATCAGCAGTTCTGCTATAATTCTGTTTTACTGTAATGTTTGTATTTCTTGCCGTCATTAAATATTACATTCTGTGCTCTCCCTCCCTGCCCTCCCTGGTATCTCTGGTTTTGAAACTCTGGATATTTGATCAGGTAAGACAACTATATACCTCACACTTGCAACTGGCACTACACAGCTTGCATGTTTAAGAAACTCTGCTGTGAACAACCCCCCCCCCCCCCCCCCCCCCCCCCACACACACACACACACACATTTCTCAGATGGAAATGAGTGTTATGAATATGCATGCCGTCTCTGCAATCCTTGGTGTCTCTCCTCCTTCCCATCTTTTGCTCCGTTTCTCTCTTCTGTCATTGTGACTTTCTTAGTCACTCACTCAGTCAAATAACTTCCATCCAGAAGCTTGACGAAAAGTCACGGATGACATTCACAAAGAGAATTGAATGTGAAGATGAAAGTGTATGTAACATTGTACAAATGATTGTGGACAGGTGGAAGACTATTGCGTGCTGGGGTGTATGCATGTGTTCACTTATCTAGCTGTAGCAGGGTTTAACGCTCACAGACCTGTTTCCTCTGTTGTTTCTGGGAGCACGTACAAGTAGCTGTAATTTGAATAAGTAAATATGAATCAAAAACACCCAGAAAGTGTAGTTCTTCATGAAGGCGAGTGTTCTATTTGGCAAATTTTATGAAAGTGAACCAAGTCTGCTCAAAATCTAATCTTTTTTGTTGTTGTTGAGCAGTTGAGCAGACAATGATTAGACACCTCGACTTGAGTCTTGGTTGAGGAAGAATTTTAGTCCACCTCTGTGATCTGTGATAGTATTACATATATTATCAGTGGGACTATGATAAGAATATAGTAGCTTTAGTTAATTACTTCCATTAAACCTGCCATCCGAAATTCAAATATCTGTTCTCTGCTTGTCTGATTAACCATCTGAGATTCCCTTTTCCTTATAGCACACCTGTGGTAAACCAAGTGGTCACCTGAGGTGAGCTCGAGGCTCAAATATTTAATGAAATTGCACTTTGGAAGATGCACATTCCCACAATCACGCTGTAAGCGTGTCTAATAGAAATGACACCACACCCAACTCAAAGATCAGCATGACACGCACATGAATATTCTCATAGCTGAGATTATGTTTTAAACTTTGGATAGTGGCCTCTGTTGATACATAGTGTTTGTGTTACACAACTCGTGTTGTGTAAACAGTCTTTAGGATTAGTTGGATTTTGGATTTTGATTATTTTCTTGTCCACCGTCTTTATTTTATCCTGTTCTGAATTCTGGACACAAGGGCTTACTGTTAGACTTAAAGGGGAAAAGAGGAAAACTGCAGGATGAGCAGAGGTGAGATGAGAAGTTTAGCACATGAGGTGACGGAGTGAAAGTGAGGAAAGAGGAGGGAGGTGGTGGATGGATGAAGGTGTGATGGGGAGGTGATGATCACTTGGTTGCTTCTATTGGATGCACTGCTGTGTGTGTCGAGGGTTTTTGTGTGTGTGTGTGTGTGTGTATGTGTGTGTGTGTGTGTGTGCTTGTGCTGTTGCTGGTTTGTCTGATTTCATAGATGGTGAGTGAGTGAGTGAGTGAGTGAGTGAGTGAGTGAGTGAGTGAGTGAGTGAGTGAGTGAGTGAGTGAGTGAGTGAGTGAGTGAGTGAGTGAGTGAGTGAGTGAGTGAGTGAGTGAGTGAGTGAGTGAGTGAGTGAGTGAGTGAGTGAGTGAGTGAGTGAGTGAGTGAGTGAACGGTGTTTCTCATCTTCCTGTTGAGAAATTGCCAGTTTCTCCTCTTCACTTAACTAAAAATGTGTTGAATTATGAATGGAAAGTGGATCAATAGTGTGCTGAAGTAGCGTGAGACGGTTTACATGTGTGCGTGTGTGGATTTGCTGCTTAAATTAGATTGAATGAGTTTTTGAAAGAATGCTAAAATAAATCCCCCATATTATTTACACATAAAGCTGTATTCACAACTATGTGGATGTTAGATCTTTATTCCAAATTTATTGTACGACAAATGAACATTCATTAACAAATAAGTAAATGAACAAACCAATAATCACTCTCTGTGAGTATCCAGTGTGTTTATGTTGTGCTTGAGTATTCCCTCCTATAAAAGAGCACCATTTAATGTGCTGAGCTCACAGAAGAGTAGAAAAAGACTTCTGCAGATTTACTATGCTTTTATCACACACACACACACACACACACACACACACACACAGTCTCTCACCTGAACATTCGCACACACGAAGATTAAGCAGGGGGGGAAAAAATGTTTTAATGGTCCACTGCCCATCCAAGGACAGGCAGAAGAGGAGCCGCAGAATAACTGGCTGTGTGTGTGTGTGTGTGTGTGTGTGTGTGTGTGTCTGTAGAGAGGTGACTAAATGCACTACAGGGGAGAGAGAATGGTTTGGTGCTGGAAAAATAGATGAGAATATGAACAGAGTGGAACAACCTGTCCCATCTACCATCCTTCACACACTCGTATGCTGGCTTCAAGTGGGAATGTTAGTGTTGCTGAGCGATACATGAGTGAAACCAGGGCAGAGTTCAGATGTGTTCCAGGACCTGAAAACAAGTGTATTTAGTCCATTTTTATTTCTTACCTCTTTCTCTTGAACTTTTATCAACATATCCAGTTTGCACCCAAACCCTTGTAGTACCGTGACATATACAGTGTATGTGAAGGAGGGTGTGTGTGCAACAAGATGTGTGGATGCAACAGTTCCTTGTGACAATCATTAAACAACATGGTGGCATCATCCGGAAAGAATCAGAGATGAGCTTTTGTGTGTTTCTTTTTTTTCCTCTTTCTCTTTTTCTCAACAGTCTGACTCTGGTGTGAACTGGCTTGGACGTCCTCCCCTGTTTTCCACTAAATATTCTTCCTCAGTGTATAATGATGAAGTGCAGATTGTTAGATGGCTTTATAACCCACCCCAGATTAATGGGCACCCAGAGTTGCTTCCCTGAGATCATTACTCCTGTCTTCTTGGCAGTGTGTTAATAAACACCTGAATGTTTCAGACCTGCAAACGGCTGATGACCAATTAACTTATTGCATTTGATGAGCAGCACCTGGCTGCTACTTAACCTGTTGAATCTTAGGGGAGAAGTAAGGACAAACTTAGTTTTCCAAATGGTGTCTTTGTATCTAAGATTGTCTTTGTGTAAAAAATGAAAAATACGGTGTAATATGTGTTGTAGGGGTGGGCGGTACACCGGTGTCATAGTCATCACCGGTGTGACACTGCGCCACGACATGGATTTTGCAATACCGTCAATACCGTAATAAATCAATAATAAAATAATAAGCCTAAATAAGGCATTAAAAACGTCGGTGATATGCAAGGTTTGCTGCCGTGTTGTGACAGCAAGAGGTGGAAACACAAGCAACCTGTTTCATCACTTAAAAAACACGCACGCCCGTGAATATGAAGAGGCAACCCGGGCCAAAACGAGCGCAAGTTGGACCAGCAGCTGGTCCCGCTGGGACCGCTGCTCCGCTGGTGCTGGAGCAGCGGTCCCAAGACTAAACAGCTTTCACTGCAGGCATCGTGTACTGCTGCTACACCTTACGACAAGAGTAGTAAGAAATGCAGGGCTTAAAGTATTCCGGCACCGTGCCGGATCTCCGGCGTACGGAGTTTTTTTTCTCGGCGTGCAAGTTTGACTGCTTTAAAAAAAAAAAAAAAAAAAAAAAAAGGTTTGAGAGAAAAAAAAAGGTTGAGTCAACCGAGTTCGTCTACCAATGGAATGAGAGGAAAGCAGCTCTAGCCAATCAGAAGTGGAGCTGGGCGGGTCTTTGACGGCAGCGGAGCGCAGAGTGCTGTTTCAACCTGTTGGAATAAGAATCACCGACTTCAAGATGGAGAAAAAATTAATGAATGTCGGTTTATAAGACAAAGAATCTTTTTGCCCAGAAGAAAAAAAGAGTGACAAAAAAATACCCATAACCATGTTCTTCTCTCGAAAAAACACACCTGTACCGCGGGCTTTAGAAGAAAAAGACGCTACAGCGCGAGTCGGGATGCAGCGACTCAGAACAGCAGTGGAATACGTGCGAGGCGGTGCTGAACTCCGCAATTTGAAGCTTTGTATAATAATTATAAAAAAAAAAAAAAAAAGGGTTGCTACTATGTGAATATCACTTATCACGGGTTCTTTTTGGAACGTAACCCTCTCGAAAAACAAGGGATTACTGTATATGAATACTCATGGCATAAACCTGTCAAGTTTTGGATTTAAAATGAAGGGAAATTTTCCACCACCCGCTGTCCAACCAGCCCAACCGAGGTCCAGTATTAGATTTTAAGACAGGTTTACAAAATATTTAAAATATAATATAATAAAAATAAATATAATATATATATATATATATATATATATATATATATATATATATATATATATATATATATATATATATATATATATATATATATATATGTAAGATCTTTAGGTTTTTTGCCAAATAAATATGTTGAGAATGCATAATACTCTCCCATGTCTCTTTTTGATAAGGATACTACCATTTACTTATTATATTATAAAAATATTAACCTTATTCACATAAAGGGACAGGACAGGCTACTCCTCCCAAAACGTACCAAAAAATACTGTGATATTATACCGTCACCGTTCAAAAGATGAAAAATACCGTGATATTAATTTTAGGTCATATCGCCCACCCCTAATGTGTTGTTATTGATCCGAAAAGATCTGGTAAGACCTGGATATTAATGTCATGTCCCGATGTCTAAAACTTGAATTGGCAGAGGATGTACTTTTCCCATATTTTTCACATTACTGTGTGTGTGTGTGTGTGTGTGTGTGTGTGTGTGTGTGTGTGTGTGTGTGTGTGTGTGTGTGTGTGTGTGTGTGTGTGTGTGTGTGTGTGTGTGTGTGTGTGTGTGTGTGTGTGTGTGTGTGTGTGTGTGTGTGTGTGTGTGTGTGTGTGTGTGCTGTTGTAAGGTTCGTGTGTGTGTATGTGTTGAAACTGAGAAGCTTCACCCATGTTCTCCTCACCCATGATACCTATTTGTCAAACCACTGGAGCAGAGTGTTTGTTGTACTTTTATTTCCATTTATGTCTCTATCGCTGATCACGAGGACGCCATATAAAATTGTGCAGTGTTTCGTAAAAGTCACTTAATGGCTTTGATATTTTCAACAAGTCTGTAACAGAATAAATGCATCTTTCATTTAGACAACATTTTTGACCACATTAAGCTGCTAAGCCACAGCTGCAACTCTATATTTCCGGGGCCATTAGTTTTCTCATGGAAAACCTCTCCACTGGGTTCCAAAACCGTCTGTCGCAGAGCGAGCAGGCACAGTTGTCGACTGCAATAGCAGTAGTGGATGTGGTCGACTGTGACGCTCAGAATGCAGCAGCAAATCCACCCTCTTTGCCTGAACTATCTTCTCAATACTTGGTAGGTGTATTGCTGGGATACTATTTCAGATTTGGGGGGTGAATGTGTCTTTGTGTGATGAAAACTGGCTGATAAAACCATGCTGAGGTCAATGATTTATTGCACAATTTGAGGCGCTGAAGAGCCACTGTAGTCTATGGGTTTATATACCTCAAAAAGACTTGGATATTAAAAACAGCAGGGGGCTTTTGCTCGGTAGGGGCAAAGTTCACAGCTGGCTGCAGTACAGGACAAGTGGGCAGACACCATAGGGAGCTAATCTGTCACAGAAACATTTATCCAGACAACTGTAATGAAACACTGGCTGTAATCCAAAGACAAAAGGAGACCTCCGGCATCATATAACAAACTGAGTTTTGGTGTAAAAGTCAAACTTGTCATTAAGTTTTAGTTTATATTTTCAGTTTAACATGTTTTCTAACACCTGCAGTGTTAAATTTACCATGGTAAATTAATGAAGAATGGGAGAGTTTTACTCTGAAAGATTTACTTTTACACTAAACGGTGTTAAAATAACACTAAAAACAGTGGGCACATAGACACTGATTTTGCTGTGTAGGTTACTCTAACAGGGTCAGTGTTACATTTCCAGCTGGCTTTGCTGATAACCTTAGCAGCCACCTCCAAAGTTGGCAAATACTTGTAATCTGACATAGCTTTAAAAAGAAAAAATATTTGTCACAAAGCCACTGACTGTGAAATCCATTTTTACTGATGCTAACGTGCTTACATCATTCATCACGGCACTAAAAGGTTCTATCAATCCCCCCGTGTATAACAAAAGGAAATCCTTGGGATACTCAACAGATCTAATTCTTATCTGTGCTTAACATGGCACTCCTCGGTAAAATAGGACCTGCCAAGTTCACATTTCAGGGCTGAACTTAACAGCTGTAGAGCCTTAGTCATAGGAGATTATGAGAGGAGCATCAGTAAAGTGCAGCGTTTAGCCTGTCACCATCAGCGGGACTGGAGTGGGTATGCTGCAGCAAGTCTGAGAGCAGGAGAGGCAAAAGCTGGTGTTGATACTGCTGCGACCCGTATGTCAGTTGGTCAAAGATTAATCAATTTATGCAAAGCAATACTGGCCCTTGCTCAGTGGCTGTTTCTCAAATTTAGGGAAATGCCTTTTGACAGCTTGACTTAAATAGCAGCTGCTTCAGGACTCTCTGTCCTTAGCATGCAAAAGATGCTTTCAGCCACAATTTGTGTGCGTTCAAATTATCAATTAATACCTGAAATGTGTTTCAGTTGCATTGCAAAAAAAAAAAAAACGCACACGCAAGCATTGTTTCGGACGGCATTGAAACTGGGACACATTTTAAGTCATTGGGGAATATCGACATTGGAAAGCTAAATACAGGGTTTCTCAACACGAAGGAAGCAAAATCAGGTGAAATCTAAAACTAGGACAGCTTGTCCATTGAAAGTGATTAGATAGAGCTTAAAAAACAAAAACCAAGAAAAAACCTCTGAGATGTTGACAGAGAACATATCATTGTAGCAAAAGGCTTATATCCCTGCTGATCTGATAACTGAACAGCTGACGGTGGCAATCGTAGAGGCGACTGCTTATCCGACTGGTGCGGTAATTATTGATTCAAACTCATGCTACTGCCTATTGGATTGCTTATTACCTTGGCTAGGCGTTACCGTGTCAACACTGATGGTCTTCCGAATAATCTAGTGCTTTGTTAAAGCTGATTTTACTAGACTGATTCTTTTCCATTTAGTGGCAAATTGTGCAATATGCTACGGTTACCATCCGTGGACTTGGCTGACTGGAAAAATAAGTACCCAATTTCAATGCTAGTAACCAAATCAGTAAATGATTTAAGTTGTCAGCTTCAAGATGCGGATGCTCATCCAAAATCACCTGTAATCCATTGGTACAATCAGATGAACCATCTTTTGGCCTCCAACTGGTTCTTGTGCTGGTAGCCTATAATACCAGTGTTACTACAAGTAATAATACTGTGAGTACCTGTGCGTGGCCTCTGCCTACTCCCCAGTAGTCTCAGACGTGTGGTCTCTACTGTACCATGACATGGATAAATGTCATCAGTGAGTCTTTTTTAATAAATTTGCATTTATGTCATCACATCATGCATGTAAAGAACTGGATTCTTCTGCATCTCGTGCTGCCCCCATGAGATACCTTGAAATTGTTGTTTTACTGTTATTCATTTGACTCAGAATCTCAGATCATAATGTCAGTCCAGTGAGACTGCATCGCAGTATTTGCTGAAGATAAGGGGGAAAATATTGTAGGTACTACTACTGTCAATTTTGGTCTGTCTATCTTCAACAAAGTGCGTTATGATGAATAAACTGTATATATTTTGTGTATAAATACTCGGTTTAAAAAATAAGTGCTAAGGCTCAAATAAGGTAAGGTTAAGGATACCGTGTTTTCCTCTGAAACATATTGAAATATGGAGTAAAAGTTAGTTTTATCTCTCTTTTTTGTACGTCAAATTAAATTTAGCTATCTGTGAAATTATTTTCTCAAATTATCCATAAATCTCCATTTAAGGGCTCGTTTTTGAAAGTTTCCTCCCGGTGAACTGGACCCTGGCCACCTCTGGCTTATTCAGCTATGCAATTTTATGTTTCATACAGAGCTGCAAGAAGCCACCAGAGGGTTGCAATATAGTATACCCTTTTTGAGTTTATAAGTTTGAATTCATTGTGCTCTCTGCACCTGCTTCATCTGCTGTCAGATATACATCTCTTTTCCTCTGAGGACCAACACCAACGATGAGGCAATTTCCAGTTATAGAAGTCAGATGCTTGTTAAGAGCAGCGAGCTCTGATAACTACTGACAGCCTCCAGAGGCAACTACAATGCCGTTCTCAGTACACTATTTCGTGCTTCATGTTGCCAGTTTTGATATCAAAACCACCTTATCTTAGTTTATAGAAGAGCTCAGCTGTCTTTTTTTTGTTTTATTTTTATTTGTAACTGAGATTGAATACATGACAAGATTGAAACCAAAGAAATAAACAACTGAAAGAGGTTTTCAAAGAGAAATGAACCCATTATGTCCTGACAAAATGAAAGGAGTTTTTAAGTTTTTATTTTATGATGTGCTGCGACTTCTTTTTATTTTTTTAAATATAAAAAAGATTGAGCTGCAAACCTTCACCAGTGTGTGCGGATGGTTTTGTGGAACAGTTCAAGCAGTGAGGGGAGTCTTTGGTGCTGCGTTTAAAGAGTCATCGCCTTGTAGGTGGAAGTCTTAAAGGCACTCTAAGTACCAATCCCATTTCTTATCATCACAAGTTAATGTGTCAGCACCTGGCGTAAGACACAGCAAGGTTCACCTGTAATGGGACAAAGTGGTATAACAAGTGGTTGTGTGCTTTAATTTAATTTGATAATCCTTTAGCAAAAAAGAAAGTTTTGTGCTGTTCATGTCAAATCAAATCAAACTTTATTTATACAGTAGTAACGCAAAGTGCTTTACGTAATAAAATCAACATTTAACATGGATCAACTCTTACACTCATGGTTAAAAACACACAGCTGGTCATTTTCTCACACATCCTCACATTAATACCCACACAGCACACATATACCCCCTCCCCCACATACACATCTAAACATAATCATAAACATAAAAGAGGTGAGGAACGATATCTTGGGGATCTATATCACACCAGGAGCCCCCCGCTAATGACCATTGAGGGCGTCACCACGAGGTAACTGCCCAGATCAGGGCCGGCCGGCCGGCGTCCACACCACAGCCAAGGCTGCAGCGCAGGACTCCCCGGCCACACTGGCCAGGGCGATCGCCGCGGCAACAACCCCAAGTAGGGGGCAAGTAGGCAGAGTCCCCGGTGTGGAAGATCCCCATGAGGAAAAAGCACTAGAGTCAACATATAAAAAAAGTAAAAACAATAAAATAAACCTAATAACAAAATAAAGTTAACATGAAAGAATAATTACATAATCAAATCATTGATAAATATTTGAAATAACTAGATAACAATAAACTAAACCACACTAATACAATAAATAAAATGCAACTATAAACTAAACTAATGTCCTTGCCCTTATTGCTTTATGGGTTTTTTTCCAGGATGGTTTTTATGTCACCGGAGCTGCTTCAGAAACTGCTTTCAATTTAACAGCCACAGATGTGACTGAGAGGCATCCCCGCATCAAATTAAACAAAATCAAAAGACCAAACAAAACAAAAGAAGTCAAATTACCCTCAAGGAAGTTCAAGTACTTGAACTGAAAACGTCACCTTTCAGAGCAGTTTCTTCTTGCTTCCTGGCCTGTTTATGGAAAACATGTGTCGATGAAGTTAATGAATTTGACAAGGATAAGAACAGTGAATGTTCCATCAAAAGGTTCAAGAAGATAAATTTGCTTCCCGCAGAGTGGTTTTATGAGCATTTGGTAGCCGTTAATAATTGATTTCATAAGATTAGCGTTAGTCTGTCACATCTGTACTCTTTCAGTGATGAGGTGTGCCTGTGTGTCTAAATAAATGGATGTTTGAACACCATCTAATCTTCTAGTGTGTAGTATGCTTTGCGTGCATTTGCTTACCTAAGGTTCAGAAGGTACATCACATATGTGTGCAGAGGTCTCATGCTTATTAGTTTGATAAATTCTCAGTTGATTTTGTTTGGCGGATTAACACAGAATTCAAGTACATACACATCTGCTTTGATCTGAAGAGCACACAATCCAAAGATGTTCAGCTAATGAACAGAAAATCAAGCTAATCATCGCAGGCTTCATATGCAACACATGTGCTTTGTGTGTTTGTGTGTGTGATGATGGTGGTTTATGTCACAGCTGTTGGATTAATAGTTGCAGACCATGCCAAAAGATCACTACGGTTCTGAATTATGGCTGGGATTGTTTCATAAAACGGTGCCCGTTGTAAATCCGGATTATGCACACAGCTGCATTTTTATGCCTGCAATGGCTTATTAGGCTCCTTGTGTCTAACATTTAAGACCATTTGCCTCTTTTGTTCAATGAAGTCATTGATTCGTGGACCATACGTGTTAAGCCGGTGTGTGCATGTGTGACAGTTTGTGTCCCACAGGGTCCTCGCTGAATGAATAAGTCCCAAGCTGGACGGGTCACCTCCCTGTACCTTATGGCTGTTGTAGACGCACTGAGGGACTTGACAGATGGGAGTCTCAGCAGTGGTTGATGGAGGGACTCGTGCATTTATATTATTTCCCTATGGGCAACACTCACACACAGAACACTCTCTTACCCCTGCAGTGCAGTAATTACTGTTTGTTGATTCCCATAATGGACAGAAGGAGTGTGTGTGTCTGTGTGCGTGTGCGCGCACGCTCTGACTGATAACATTGTACTACACTAAAAAAGCCTCTTTTTACACTTGAGAGGTGTGAGACGTGAGATCTAGCAATCCTGGCTCGGTTTTGCCGTCACACTGTTCTCTTCTTTTCACACATGAAATGAGTGACAAGCTCTGAAAAGACCCCCCCCCCCCCCCCTCCCCTTTTTAACAATGGTGGTAGTGCTACTGGAAAACACTGGGGAGTTTCAAGACCAAAGGAGGGGGAGGGGAGAGAAGCAGAAAAAAAAGTGTGTACTCACTTATTTCACAGTCCCTTTTTGTAATGCATTTAAATGTGTCCTCTTAATGTTATCAGTAATTTATGCCTGAAAAATATTTTTTGCCACAAGCAGGCTGAGAGCGGAGGCGGCACAGTTAAAAATAAGAATAAGGTTGAGCTTTGATTTAATCCCTGCCATATTTGTTTGCTGGTAATCTTGCTGTATTGCGGAAATTTAAATTGATGTCACAAACATTGATTTGTTTTTTTTGTTGTTTTTTTTTTTATAAAGAATGTAACTTTCTGTGGTGGATTTTTTTTTACCATTATTATTTATTTATTTTGAATCCCCTGCTCTACTTCAAAAATATTCATGATTAAGCAATATTGAAATCCAGCTCTTGGGAGTGCAGCGACAGAACTTCATTAAGGCAGCAGTTTGCTGCATTTCTTTTATGCATATGAAGTGCTAATTAAACGTTAGATTTCTTACACTTCTCTCTTAGTAAGGCAGAACAACAGGTGAAGCTTCATTTTTACGTTCTTATTACACCTATTTACAAGTGAGACTCTAACAAAAGCACCAATATGTGATTGAAGTTTCATGGCAGTGCAGCAGAATCACAAAAGAGCAAAAATGAATGATAATGAAAGAAAATCTAACAAAGGAAAGCTGAACAAGTACTGAATCACACATATTTAAGTTTTATGAATGTCTTTTTCCCTGGAATGTGATTTCTTACTTAAGGAGCCAGCACTAATGCACGATGGACCACGAGGAACTGGACTGAATATCTGAATGATAACATGGATGAATGCTGACAGGTGAACGTTTTGAAGCATTAGCGGTTCCAGTGATTCTTATGAAAATGCATTTGTAATATAAGTGGTCCTGTAGTAGACTCGGTTTTAGGACACGGTTGACTCATCTCAGGACTGGCGTCTCATCTGACTGGTCTTTATGTTGGTATTGTTGGCTGTCCTGCAAGCAGTATGTGTGCAAGTCATCAGTAACTTTAAACCACCAAGTAACTCCTAGTGACTCAACCTGTTCTGCTCAGCTGGGATTGAAGAGAAGTGGGAGTTTCATCCGTCTTTTACAGTTTTGCTCACTGGAAACATCAAAGAGGAGTTTCTTTGCTTCATGTTCCATGGCCATTGTGTGTTTTGCTTGCTTGTTTTGTGGTAATTCTCTTCTGGGTTTTTGTCTTTTCTGCTAACATTAGCTAATGTTAGATAGCACCAAACACAAAGTTATAACTAGCTGGCAGGATCATGTCTTCCTAACTTCAGATACAGAGCTAGAAAGTCGTGTTTCTGAAGCGATAACTTCAGAAATAACTTCAGGTCTACTACTTGCTGTATAGTACAAGATGTGAAGTTATGTATGTAGGGCAGAAAGTCTGCTTTACCAAGTTAAACCAAATAAACAGTAAATTAATGTAATTTCACCCTGCTGTGCCTGAGCAGTGTTCCTGGGTGTTGTCATCTGTGAGCCTGACAGTAAGACGAGACTTCTCCCGCTTGCATCTGCAAACCCTCACGTCTAATTGAAACTTATTGCCAACTGTAACTATTTTTAGATCTGGAATATTTAAGTATGGTATCTGATGTCCTTGAGGATGGTGAGGTTTTTTGTGTCAAAAATATATCCAAAACACCTTGGGAGAAGGTTCAAACAGCCAGTCACCACTAAAGTAGATAGGTCTGAGTTAACAAAGGGTGTAGTAACCAAGAGGGCTGGGACTTACTGATAGATCTGTCGCCTTGTCGCCATCTCTCAATCAGAGCTTTTGTTGTCTTTACATCTACACTTCATGCATGTCCTAATGGTGTCTTTGACATGATCATATTGCCTATTAGTCCTATAATTGTAGTTTATGTTGTAGGAGATTTGTTAGTCTTTTTTTTTTTTTTTTTATTAAGATTTTTTTTGGGCTCTAGTGGCCCTTTATTGGAGATGCAGACTGAATGAGAGAGAGAGAGAGAGAACAGAGACACGCAGCAAAAGGTGCGCGGGCTGGATTCGAACCCGCGACGCTGCAGGAGGACTGTAGCCTCAGTATACGAGCCGCCACTTAACCCACTGCGCCACCGAGCGGCCCGGGAGATTTGTTAGTCTGTTTGTGTTCCCTGATGTATACAAACCATGGTCTCAAGGTTCACAACATTACCGCTGATGTTGGTGTCCTGTGCACTAAAATGTAACTGATAAATCAATGATGGTGTACACATAGACAAATGTAATTTTCCTAAGGCCTTGCAAGATAATGTTTCCTCAGGAGGCACAGAAAATATCTGTTGTAGGATTAGTGTGATTTATAACATCCTTACTGGTTCATTAAATTAAAAATTCACGAAGATAGTCATCACTTTCCTATGAATTAGTAGGTGCCATCAGTTACTAATAAAGCAAGTCAATATATCATGCATTAAACGTTATTTGCATCTGTTGTGTTGAAAGATGCAGTTTTATCGCCACCCACAGACACATACACCAGAGAGGGATGGGGTGAAATGATGACAAACTCTCACCTATATATCTCATGCAGTGTGCAGTTTGTGGGCCTGGGAAATTCCTGCAAAATGGATGTTAGTAGAAATATTATGCATGTTCTGTCATGCTCTGATGTTTGTGTGCTCTCCTTAACATTTATACTTGATCTCCTCAGATAGTGTTTGTTTAAACTTCACGGGAGATCGTGGAGCCCCATGTGCCTTCAGTGCGCTTTGCTAGTTTTCAACCATACAAGAAATGTTGCCCTCTATGATGTCATAGAGAGCTGAACTTAAAGCGACACTACGTAACTTTTCCACCTTAATATCATATTTCCAGAGTCATTGTGATGGGTACATCAACTTCCAACAGGTTTAATGACACCTCTGTCATGATCTGAGGGGGTCTGTATCGCTTTCACTGGCACTATGTAACTTTGAGGAGCATGGTAGGAACCCTGCCACACTAAAAAACTACAAATTTTACGGCTTTGACTGCTTTACGCACAATACGTCACTTCCCCCCTCCTTCCGATTCGTAGTTGAGACAAAAATGGGCGGGGCTTGGAGCGCAGAGGCTGAGCTCAGCAGAAGCTGGTGTTGAGCTAAACGAGGAGCTGGTATCATGGCCAAAGCAGCGAAAAAAACCAAGAAAATAAAAGTTTTAAACGGAGCGGAGGAGGCGAAAAAAAGAAAGCGGGAGAGTAACATGCTAAATGCCCGGTGGAGAATAAACATTGGCCCGGCGTTCACCTCGCTACAAGCCCTTGCAGCCGTCGTCTTGGACGAGATGGTTGAAGGATGTAAAGACGTTCATCACCTCCAGGTATGCACTTTTGTCAACACCTATGTCAGTGTGTTTTATAAAAACAATTATCCTGAAACTACTACAGCTGGTGTAAGTGTTGCTACTGTATCAAATGTCAATATCTATGTAACCTTTTGACTCTTCAGGTCTTATACAGATACTTATACACTGATGGTAAAAGCAACACATTTGTAGATATAGTAAAATATAGCCAGAAAAATGAAATATATAGGCAAAGTATACACTTCCAGATGAAAAAAATACAATATAAACACATATAAGCATATAAAATAAATGTACTTTGTTGGAATTATATTAAAATAATAACAAGAGTAGTAAAAGAAACCTTATGGTGTTTATAATGTGTCGTTTTTATCTTGTGAGTGTATAAATATATACATTTCTCTAATTTTTCTATAGCTATACATTACTTGCTTTTACTTTCTGCATAATTACAGTGACTTCAACAAGAAAAAAATTCAAACTTGTGATCAACAAAATATGTTGAATGATTTATAGGTCAGTAATTATCAGAAAGGACATAATGCTTTTGTATCTTTATTCTCACACTCTGCAGGACTACATCAGCTCTTGGAAAACTTCCAGAATCACATCCTCATGCAGGGAAGCGTTTCTCCTACACTCCAGCAGTGAATCGCACACGGACTCTCCCAGCACGAAACATGGATGGACACAAGATGCTACTGCTACTATAGTCATTGTATTTATTTACAGTAACTTCTTACACTGTTTCATAGTTCAGTTTTTATTATCAGTTCATTATTTTTAGTTTATTTTTCTACTACTCTATTTACACTTGTTTACTTTATTCACAGTAATTTATCCTGTCATACAGTTGTTCATTACTGCTACTGTGATACAGATTACTTATTGTTTATAATAATGTATGGGATAACTGCTGTCACTATGCAAATGACAAAGTTCAAGAATGTTCTATTTTCTGAAAGGTGTGTAAATAAAAGTCTGTCTTGTTTTGCACAAATGTCTTTATTTTAAACACACAAAAACAACTGTACAGGAAAAAATGGAACAAAAAAAAAAAACAATATCAAAATATTTGCAGTAATCTTCATAAAGGTTCCATTCTAGAGAAGACGGGGAGCCCTGAAACCAGTGTACTGTCCCATTGGGTCTGGAAAGGTGTCTCTTATTTTCCAAACATCATGCTGCCAGAGCACAAACTGGCGATATGTATGCATATATATATGATATATATGCTGCGTGTCGGTTCTGTCTTTGTGGGGGTTCAAACTCTGATGATGCAGAGGTAGAGGTGTTCTCACGAACAGCAGATTCCTGATAAAACAAGAGACAGAATTGTTATGATACAAATGTAAATGTAGAATTCTATGATCAATAAGAATCAAAATTAGAATGTTTTCACATACTGGGGATTCGTCTTGGGTTTTTTGGTAATTCTAAAATTACTGACAATATCAACAACAGACAGAGAAATAATAGTGATCATAAAAATGTGTAATTCGCAATGAGGAAGCTTTATAAAATAATAATACAATTGAATAGAATTACAGCACTAGAGGAAATAATGCAATGCGAAGAAAATGTATAGAACATTTCTAGTATTTTTCCTGAGAACTGTAAAATTGTGCAGGGCTGATCTGCAAAATATAAGGAATGGGCATTCAGTTATTCACAGGTTATAAAGTATTTTTTTATTTTGTCAGTAAGTATGTTGGACTACTAATTTATGACGAAGTCCCTCTAAAAAACGTGACAGGAAAAAGGTGCAGAGCGTATGAGTTTGTAGGGCGCATTATCTCGCTGAAACAACTTAATAAAACCAATTTGAACTTAGTGTTTTTCAACATCGTCATATTATATTGTTTAGCCAAAAATAGATACATTACCTCTTCATTATCCATCCTGCAAACGACCGCTGAAAACAGAAAAGTCGTTTTCAAAGTCCGTCCCGTCTTCTCTCATCAAAACAAATGCAGCGGCGGGGACGGGGGTTTTCCGGCAGTACGCGCTGGTGCTCATGGGAAATGGAGTGTTCTTTCTGGTAAAGCACTACCGATTTTTGTCCAAAGGAGGCGCCAAACTCAGCAAAGCTGAAAGTTCCGTTGTGCTGCTTTAAATTAAAAAATATAGCCCCAGAAGAGAAGTGTCTCCTGCATAAGAATATTACAACATATGTTTACTTTGTTTTTTGAGCCTCTGGTCAGGTTTAACATTATTCTTCATAATAATGCTGTTGATAAGCCAAAACATAAAAAAGCACAATGTGGCTGCTCTAAAGTAGAGCAGTGTTGCGTAATGGCAGTCCTAGGACAAAACTTTTAACATCTTCAAAGTCCACGTGAAACAAAGAGCACCTCAAGCTTTGTCAGCAGTACTTGACAAGGAGCAGACTTTGAATGGAAAAAAGTATTTGCTTGGTGACTGCTGATGTTCTACATGTCTGCAAGGGAACAGTCTGAGAAATACATCCTGTGATTAGCAATAGTAATATAAAACAGGAATGGTCCATTGTTTATATTCCAGTGGGAGCTTTCCTGTTGTAAATTATGAAACTCCTACATGCAGCAGGACATTGGAGCCTCAGGCTCCGTGAGGAGAAACACAGCAGCCCGCCTCTAGATATAGATGATCCCCACAGCAGAGCGAGCGCAGCGACCTCCTCCTTCCAGACACGAGGCAGCAAACAGAGCAGTCACCTAATGAGGCCCTCCAGGAGCCTCTACCACCCCTCCATGTTTGCCCAAGGGAGAAAAAAATAAAACCGGAATAAAGGGAGATAAAAGAAAAAGATGGAGGATGGAAATGAGAAGTAAAAAAAACAGGAGAAAGGTGACAGAGAGAGAGGATACAGAACTATAGAGGATGAGGGGAAGATTGTGAAAGCAAAAGCTCAGGAGAGAAGATGCAAGAAATAATAGAGACTTGCAGAAAGAAATGAAAACTTCAGAAGAGGCAGGTGATGCTGCTGATCTTTTCTCTTCTGCGCTGTTGTCTTCATGCATCTGTCTTTCTCATCCTCTCTATCGTCGGCTCGACCTTGACTTCACCACTCTTCAGCGTCATCTCTCCCTCTCATTTTGAGCTTCTAGAAGGACGAACCTCAGCATTGCAGTTAACAAAGGGAGGGGTCCACCTAATCTACCTCCAGTTTTATCCTGCTGGTTTGTTTTAAACCAGATATGTTCTCACCAATACATTCAAGAATCTGCGTTTTGTCACGCTTAAGATACTTGCACTGCGATCATGTATGTAAGTGTTGTGAAGGGTAACGGATGATGTTCCAGTGGAGGATTGTGTCATTTTGGAGATCTTCACTTCTGTGGGTCAGGTTAGAGGGGAGTCTAAGTAAGCCCCTGTTGCTTGGCAACATCATCAAAGGCACTGCCATCAACTGTGATCTCAATACTTCAAACTTGGCAGCTGTACTTATGGTGAAGACTTATTTTGTGTACTTTGTGTGTCTTTTCTCAGCAGTGTTGTGTAGGTGCTGACAATGGGAAACATTTCAGCGTCATTTATCAGATATCCATCTCACATGCAGCTTTAACACATGCAGCCCTAAGACTAAGCCCTAAGTCTACTAAATTAAAAGGTAATGCCTTTTGAAAGCTTTTAAATAGGTTGTTTTGTTTGTTTTGTAGTTTTTTTTTTTGCGGGGGGGGGGGGGGGGGTAAGAAACAACTAAAACTTTTTAGTTCCTAAACAGTTGACTGTGTGGAATATAAACATGTGGAATATAAACAGATCAGATCAGATCAGATCAGAATCCATTGAAACTGTGTTTTATTCCTAATAGAAAATATCAAATGCTTTGATGGCAGCAGTGCGTCTCAGGAAAGCTGTGAAATGGCAACTACATCTTACAAATGCACAGCCCCTCAGAAATAAAGCTGGTCACAGATTTACCTGTGTACAAAAAAATACTTCCATAGATTTTTAACAAATTTGATAATACTGTTGCTCAGTACAAAATTGCAAAAAAGTAAAATATCTCATCTACAGTACAGAAAAAGCATCTAGTACCGGTTTTCAGTGTGATGATGCATTAAAAATGTGATTGATGCTGTCATGGAAATCACTGGTTAGAACTGACTTTGTATTTCTTAGACTTAGAGGATGATGAAATATGAACTTTAAGCAATTTCAAAGGTTAAACCTTAAAATGTCTTTGTCCTTGTTACCTGTACAATGACAATTGAATGCCATCCATGTCATCTGCAGTGTGTGTATGTATATATATATATATATAAATATATATATATATATATATATATATATATATATATGTATATGTATGTGTATATGTATATATATATGTATATATACTGTATGTGTGTGTGTGTGTGTGTGTGTGTGTGTGTGTGTATATATGTATATATATATATATATATATATATATATATATATATATATATATATATATATATATAGACACACACACACACACACACACACACACACACACACACACACACACACATATATATATATATAAAAAATGTGTGTGTAGAAAAAGCCCATAATTAGACCAGACAGATAAAAACACAGACTACATTCCAACAAAAAATGAAACCATCCCTTATTATGTAATGTAAGCAACACAAGAGCATACAGCATGGAAATATTACATCTTGGCAGCATTTGATGCTTGTTCAGTACTGGGATAAAAACTCTTGGAGTCTGTTTGAGCTTGTTGTTGTTGTTCGACACCTTCTGCCCCAAAGGCAGCAGTTCAGTGTGACCAGGCTGAGAAGGGTCCTCTATAATGTTAGGAGCTCTCTCGGAGCAACAGAAACAATGCAGCTCCTCCAGAGTGGTGAGAGGACACGCAATGATTCTCCGGGCTTTCTTTATGGCCCTTTTGAAGGGCTCCTTTTTTTTTTTTTTTTTTTTGCACCACTGTGCAGCTGGGAAACCAAACACACATGCAGCAGCTGAAAGTGCTCCCTATAAAGCAGCAATAGGTCACCGGTAATTTTATGTTAGCAAAAGCTGCGCCCCACCACTACTCCACAGTAGCCAGTAAACATTCTTTTATTGTACTTTATTTGCTGTATCATTTATGTTTTGACACCATTTTTAAGATTATAATTGTGCATGTGTTTAAAAACTGCTGAAAAGCCTGAGAGAGAAGGTAAAAGCACACACATGTTGTGCCAGATCTGAATGCTCCAGCTGAGCCTTCTACTTTACTATCTCAACATGAACAGAGTACACTCGTTACGTCTCTGTGGAAAGCAATAACTTTGTTCTATTTGCAAAGACTTGGACGGGGCTGCTACGAGCCCTCGCCTTCCTCCAGTGTACACCTTTAGGATCGGTCGCACCACCCTGCGTCAGGGCCCAGACCTCAAAATCTCTTGGACAGCCTGCAGAGTTTGGGTTGTAACAGGGGATTTATGAGTGTGGTTTACGCTCTTGGATTGAGTGTCCCCAGGCTTAATTTACATTCTTTTGGCCATGCGGTCTCGCATAGCAGAAACCCTATAGCAGATTGGAATGACGACAGCTGGTGGAGTGGTATTGACTTAAAAAGAAAAAGCAGCAATATCGCTGTATTTTCTTCATATTTGTGAGTTTCCTCTCATTGCGTCACTACTAATCTCACTAAGGGAGCAGGACCTCCGGCTGTTCTCTTTTAATGTAGCGTCAAGGAAGAATAAGTCTGTATACAATAAATGACTTCACATGAAGTATGTCCAAGCTTTATCCTTTGTTTGTTGCACACCAGTGTTTGTTTAGGTGTTTCCTTTAAGACGAATGTCCTTTGAGGACTGGTTGCCTTCAAGAACGTATCCGCATATTAAATGCGTGCCAGTGTAAGAAAAAGACTTACGTTTATTTGAGCTCTACATCTTCCATTAGGGAAACATTGATCTACATTTTTCATCACTGTGAATGGTTTTGTTTAAGAATTATTAGTTATGTTACCAGTTTAGATTCATTCTTAAATAAAGATGCATGTAGGCGGTTTATGATACTAAAAGAGACAAAAGTGGAGATCATGAGATTTCCAATGAAAATCAGTTTTGTTCATTCAGTTTATGGTAAATGCTTTAAGGGTAGATGGTTGGAATGTCATCCATTTGGCCACATTTTTGAGGCTTCATCTGTTAACTGTTTAATCTGAGAAACTACACAGGAAAGCTGATGTAGGGATGTGTTTCATTGGGTCTTAATGGATTCTGTCCCCATCCCCCATAGTTCCTATTGCGGTGCTGATCAAGCGATCCTTTCTGTCATGTCACATATGCAGTAACCAGTTTAAAAGAAAAAAAAAAGTGTCAGGTTTACCTCTCAAATTTGATTTTCAAACAACAGGTCCTTAATTTCACACAGATGCACACAGAAGAAGGCTAATCATTTAAAGCTGCCTGTCTCAGGAACGCCGTCATACTGCTCACCAGCTGCTGCATTCATATAAGAAATATCGCTGGTGCCTACAGCTCCCACACACATACGCCCGTGTCAGCAAAGGTGTATGTCACTGTCACAAGCTCAAACCTGATGCATTTGATCTTCGAGATGAGATTCAGACCTTTAAAACACCATTTCCAAGTGAAGAATGTTATCTGTATTTGATGTGGCTCAGTGGCACGTGCATAGTGCCTGACCTTGCACATCCACTCCTGCTCTACTAAACTATCTTTAGTTAGCATAAGAAATGAACCCAATCAGAAGGATGAAATGAAGTCTTACCCACAAATGGCCTGTTCACCTTGTGGGGTCTGGCATTTCTTGTCCTCGCAGAGCTATCAGAGCCTATTACTGCCTGATTTGAGTTGATCCCTGATGCACACTAAATTACACATTTGTGAGCACTTTCATGAGGACAATGAGATGAGAGGGTTTGCTATGGTGCATGCATGGCTCCAACCTGGTCATATATAATGATAGTAAAGCAAAGTAATAAAATTCATTTTAATTAAAAATAGCTTAAACTTGCTGGTATTAGTCTGTTGCATTACGTGCAAACTGCAGCTACTCTGACCTCTAAAGTGCGTTTCCATTACCACTGGAATTGTGTAGAAGCGAAATATTGCAAACATATATAATTCAATGTAATGGAAACATTTAGAAGTCAAAAAAACTGTCAAATATGGCAAAGGCCTTTTTACACTTTCACCAGTCCCCTCACAGCGGTGCCAGTGGCTTTTGTTTTGCACAAAAAGGGTAGTGAAAATCCATCTCTTTTGAAGTATGAAGTACCTTGATGAGCACAACACTTAATGAGTAGTTTACACGTCTTACCTGCAGCAGTAAGAGCACTCCGTTTGGGGAGTCGGTGAAGAATTCTGAAACAGAGGTAGGCTAAAGGTGTTTGTTTTTTTATTTTTTTATTTACAAAGCATCACTTTCGCATTATACAGCTGCACAGAATGAGTCCACAGTAGTTTCACATTGGTTTTTAAAATACTATTAAATTGAGGATTGTTGTTTTTAGATGTTAAAAAGTCACTCCTCTGACTCTCGCTGTTAGCCTCACTCGCCATCAGAATTCCCTGATTCTCCAAATGGAGAGCGCAGTGAAATCCGTCTTCCTGCAGATAAGACGCCATGTACTGTAAAATATGTGACTTTTTTATAAATCTTTTAAAAACGATAAAATAGTTCAGAGTTGACAGGTTACGTGAACCATAAATGTAACCAACCATGAATATTCTTCTTTGGATTTTGAGTTTTGGATGCACACCTGAAGTAGAAAATGCAGATCCCCCGTTCAGTTTTTGAGCAACCTGCTACAAAATCTGCTTCAGCTAAATGAGCTTTTCCTTAAGAGTGTTGGCACTCACCCTCCGAGCTGTGGACCTGAATTTTCCTGAATGCAATGACACAAAGCAATGTCAAATTCATGCCCTCGTGCTGGACTGCTTTATTTGCATGAGGTTGAGGTATGGCCAGACACCCTGGCTCCCCAAGATCCCTTGCATAAGCGATAAGCAGCCCTCCTAACTTCCCATAGAAAATAGGAAGGGTCCATCCAGTGCGACTAGTTTGTTGCACGTACGGTCAGTCACAGAACCCTCTTCAACTAAGAAAGCCATAAATGGCAGCAACTGCAGTACATTTAAAGGCCACTAGAGGCTCGCTCCAAACAAGTGGTCAATCCAAATAGACCCATGTTTAAAAACCTAAAACTTCACAGGAGAAACGTACAAGTATGAATTCACATATTCTGATACATGGAGCAAAATTACAGACTTTTTTTCTTATAGCAAAGCGCTCAACCAATTTACATTGGTATGCACATGCCCAGTTTACATCAACAGTCATGTGATATTTGTGTCAGTAGTGTTAGTATTATTTGTGTTAAGGATGAGATGATGTCTGAAAAGTTAGCAGTGTCACCCAGATGGTGATCATTATTTAAAAATCTTTTAATAAATCATGTATTTGGAAGAAAGCATACACTATGATTCAGTGTTCATTGGATGTTTTAGTGAATGTAGAACTTCATTGGGACGTTTTGGCAGTTTTCTGCACATGGCATCAATATTTCTCTTGGTTTGGGTGAATGGAGCTGCACGTGTCCGTCTGGACGTGTGATAAATGAGCCACTATAGACCGGATTTTGATGAAACTCCAGGGAGTCGTGCCTCAAACTGCTCTGTCATTTCCAAAATTACTATGTTTGGCCCAAGGTAGGAGCAGCAATTACCTGCCAAACATTTTAATAACCAGTCATATCTCACATACTGCTGAGGGGAATAAAATGAACCTTGGAGTTCATGTCCAACTATCCAAGCTCTACAAATTAGTCTCCAGGGCCAGCACTTAGCAACATATTGGATTTACCACTGTTTTGAGTTGCTTCAGAACCAGGCTCTCAGGCTTTTCTCAGTTAATTTACTTATCACTGCAGGAGGCCATGCCTCATTTGCCCCCTCCATCTAATGCATCACAAATATTAAAATGAAAGTCAAAGCTAAACCATTAAATATGGGGGCTTTTCAGTCGCATCGTGGTTAAGGCACAGTTCCTATAGCATCTAATAAAATCACCTTTCTGTGTAAGCATTCAAACGAAAGCATAGATAAAGAGGAGTTATATTTCCTCATTTTAACATGTATGTGAATAACTATACATTTTATACATTCTATATATATTTTTATTAAATATAATATCTTAAAATTCCATGATATAGTAGAGCAGAAAACTGTTTTATTTGCCTTTAAAGCCCAGCAGAAACTGCTTCCAAACTGCATTCAGGACCTGTTCCAGATAAAAGAAACCTGCTATGACCTGAGGGGGAAACTCATGTTTGAGTTGACGACAGCAAGAACAAATATTAAAAAGAAATGTACATCAGTTAAGGCAAAAGAAATTTGGAATAGTTGTAATAACAACCTAAAAATGTGTCGCTCTATCGTCAAGTTTAAGAAATTGTTTAAAGAAAATATTGTAAATAAATATAAAACACTATAATTATAAAGTATACTATCAAAAACATTCTAGGATGTGAAATGTCAATTTTATATTTTGTCTTACTTATTTATTTATTTTTTTTCTTCTTTATATATTGTTTGTTTTCACTGAGTAAAAGATAATGTCTCATATTTTTTTGCTGATCAAAAGAAAAAAGGGTAGGCACTATAAGCTACGGCTTCAGCCTACACCTTTTCGGCAAAAGAAATGTTGATTTTTTTTTTTCTCTTCCTTTTCATCTTGTTCTGTACAAGCCGAAATAAAGATTCATTCATTCATTCATTCATTCATTCATTCCTTCATTCATTCATTCATTCAACTATGTGAAACTGCAGTACTAAAATGGACAGTTTGCATGAACACCCTGAAATTGTGAGTCCCATAACAAATGTCCACAACAGCTCCAGCGTGGGAACTTGAAGCCTTTTATGAATTATGTTTTGCCCTGAAACTAGACTGGTGCATTTTTGATTGCAGTGCATATACAACTTCACAGTGCTCTATGTGGAAAATAAATAAATAAAAATCAGACCTAAATCTGTCTCTTGGCCACAACCAAGCAAAGAGATTTATCACTATGCAGCAATATGTAGCCTTCTCTATCTTAAGAAGCATTAAGACATATTTACTATGTTGTATCAATGTCCTTCTTAAAGCGCTTGTGAGTAAGTGTCAGCCCGAGACTACCTGGTGCTTCTGTGTTTTTTGTTTTTTCCAAACAGAATATCCCGGCACTGCCCTGTGGTAAAGCGCTCTACTCCTACGAGGGCAAGGAACCAGGTGACCTTCGGTTCTCCAAGGGTGACATCATCATCCTGCGGCGCAAGGTGGATGACAACTGGTACCACGGGGAGCTCAATGGTTGCCATGGTTTCTTGCCAGCAAGTTACATCCAGTTACTCCGTCCCCTAAGTCAAACTCCGCCCCAGGGTAAAGCTTTGTACGACTTTGAGGTCAAAGACAAAGACCAGGATAAAGACTGTCTGGCCTTCAGCAAGGTACCACATACACACACACACACACACACACACACACACACACACACACACACACCACTCTGAGGACACAGTTATGAGACCAGACATGGCATGAATGTCTAAAACTATTCACAGCTGGCGTGTATGACTCATTGGGGAGGTTTCATGAATTGATGTTCAACATTACAGATACAGCAGAGGAAGGAAACGCTTACCTGTTGTTGAGGCAGGCAGCTTTTTTGTTGCTCACTAATAATATATGAGCACATAGTCCAGATCAGTGTTGTGCTTGCAGACCAGAGCATCTTCAAACAGGGGTTTAAAAACAAACAAAAAAAACCCCACTCTGTTTGATGGATCTAAGAGCCAACAAATCCCATCTGTAAGCTCTTTACTATAGCAGCTGATAGACTAATTGAATGTTATTTTTATACATTGGTAATGTGAATGATGACGCATTAGACAGCCATGATTTATTTACAAGAACCAAGCCAAGGTATATTTTTAAACCATCCATTAACACGTCGATGAAACTTTAAACGGAAGAAAATAAACCAGTTTATTTTCCTCTTCCATTCCTGTCTAACCCAGTATTTTTAATGTGGATCTTTATTTCTTGTAGAGGATCAAAAGAGCTGCAGATCTTTACGTATTTATATCTCAGACGGGTTTTTTTCTTCTTGGACGTTAAACACATTTTCAAAATAGTTTTCAAAACCACAATCTTGTGCATAAAGTCTCAATTTAACACACCAGGTGTAACACAGGTTCATCATCGTCGTCATCGTCGTCGTCATCATTATCATCATCACTGCAGTTGTGAAATGTGCTTTTTGAAGAGAGAAAATGTTTTTGATGAAAAGAGCAAAAGAAGAAGGAAAAAAAGGATTAATTGACAACATTAATTGGTGGTTTGTCTGGGTGTTCTGGTTTTTAATTAAGCTCTAATTCCGTCTTCTTAAAGCCGTGATGTGCTCTCTAATGTCTCAAAGCTTGAAATCTGCATAATACAATAAGATAGATGACGTTCACGTCCGATATTTCGAAATAAACCCCTGTTTTTATGACTGAATTTGCATAGAAAAGGAAACAAAGGCGTAAAGAAGGACTGAGAGAAGACAGCCCTTGGGGGAAACAATATTGAGCTTTTCTAGTTTTAAAACTAAATTGTCATTTGTATTCTGTGTACTGTTTTGTTCCTCAAAGCTTATCATTTTGTTCCTGCTGCTACACGGGCTCATTTGTGCTGGACTGAACAACCAGCACTTCCTCTTTGTCTCGCTGCTCTAAAGGGTATCAGCAGAGACAGAAAGAGAGAGGTTATCACATTACTGTGTAGTGTACACTCTGTTGTAGGTGGCCTGAAGCAGAGTCAGAACCCCATGAGCCGATAATGAGACATCAATAGTTCAGATTATTTTGAATTTTTAGAGCCGAGATAATCAAAAGGTTCTTGCCGAAGATTACATTAAGTCATAAACTCAAAGACACACGGTGCGCTGTATGCATGTGGTCGTGCAAAGCCAGCAAGTGTGATATTGTTTTACTCAGTGTGAGGGGTAATTACTCAGTATGACTAATACACAGTCGTTTAGCAGCATTATCTCTGCCATCCTGTAATGGTCTAACTGAGACCTTCATGTGAGGAGAGCAGCAGCAGAGGGAAAAACACTTTCATCATGAAGTGTGTGGGTGGGTTTGGTGAACAACAAAGATAATAAATTCCCCATGGTCAGTTTCAATATTATATCATACACACATTAAGAGTTAAACAAATCATATAGGCATGATGATTCATACTGTACCTTGTTTATTGAAATGTTACACGCTGCTGATAGTGTGTATCAGCATTAATTTCAAATAGATTTGACTGCTGATGCATAAAAGTTTGGACATAAATGCTTGTTTTTATTTGGGTTGTTTAATTTGGATGCAAAGAGACAAGAAAAAAGGAAGAAAATGTAAATTAATATAACCTTAGCTTTACCGCTGGCATTTTTTTAAATGGTGTTTACCAAGCAAAACTCTATTTTTCTCTTTTTGTTTTCCCTTTTTAATCTGTTTGTATAGCACCAATTCACAGCAAACATCACTGCAGGGCAGTTTAGCGAGGAAGTTAACAAACTCAATTCAAGTCTAGTTAAATACACTCCAGGTCAATCCAGTTCCCTTTAATCCACATCATTATAAGTCTGCTCAGTTCAGTGTGATGCTATTTATGAAATGTCAGTTCATGAAAAATTCTTATTGAATTTTCACTATTTTGTCCCCCATTCTGAGCATTCACGGGACAAATTAAGAGTAAGAAAAACCTTTTAACATGAAAAAGACCTCGGGCGCAACTTAAACAAGGGAAGGTGAACACCTGTCTCTACTAGTTTGGTGTTGAGAAGACGGGACGGAGCTGAAGACAAATCCACAAGAGATGGTTGGAGATCCAAAAACCATTCTCCTGAGGAGCCACAATAATGGGTCGTGTATGTTGAGCTGATGGTCAAATGTGGCTTTTGTTATCTTTGGCTATTTCAGCATGGAAAACTGTGTGGATTGTTTTACCTTCATAAGAACTCATTTGACCAAAGTAAAACAACACACCAAAACCGACTGAGCTATAGATAAAGCCACAGAATAAAAAACTCAAGTTACACTCAAACAAACTGTAGGCCTTGCTCTGTGTTACCATGGAAACCATGAATGCAGAATAGGTTGCCTTTCTATTTTGTCCTGACATATTTATTCTTAATGGATGATATTGAATATAACTGAACATAAAATTAACATATCAGAACTCGATCAATCAAATTAATTTTGTATAAATTTGGTTGTGGATTGAAATGATTATCACTTTCTCAGACAGTGTATGAGCAGCATGTACTGCTGAAGTACCAAGTTAAATGCTTTCTGTGCAGATATCAAAACTGCATCAACTGCGTTTCTTTCACACTATAAAGATCACGTAGCTCACATTTGTAGAAGCAGCCTTTTCTGCAGACCTTCCTGCCGTTTCAGCTTCAGCAGCACGCTCTCTCTCTCTCTTTTTACAGTATGTATTGTAACACCAGTAAAGTGTGACACAAATGGGCTCAGAAAACTTTATTGGAATTCCGAAAGTCTGATTTTATTAACAAACTGTAAGAGAACAGCACATAAAACAACACAGAGGGGTATCATCAGATACTACACCCATCTCACTCATGGTGCACCAACAACCAGAGCATCACCTGCGGAAACTATTGTAACTGGGAGACCAAACAACATTTTTTTTCATTTTTAATGGCCAAAAACCATGCATATAAAACCACAGTTAGTGGGAATATATACATCCAAGGGAATATAGCATCCCATAAGTCCCTGTGCCATCTCACCTGGCGGTGCCCTGACATGGACAGCCTCCACTACAGTATTTCATCTTAATCAGTTTTTTACATTCAAACAACCTCCTCCTCCTTTTGAATGAAGTGTTAGGACGCTTTTTTTGTTGTTGCTTTTGGTGAGTTTTGTTTTTGTCTCCAAAGATTCATCAAATATGTGAACCTTGCACTGAGCTTGAATTCAAAAGCCAGGATTAACAAATATTAGCATCAAGGTCCTAGCACTTGTTCTCTCTGACCCAGCAATAGTTCGGTAAATCCAGTTAACACACAAAGAGAAAAGAACACATTTATGTTGAACTTTCCTTTGTTGTACAGTACACACTTCCAATATGAGAGAGGGAAAAAAAAGGTATTTTTTTTAATAATTTAATTTATTCTCTAAAAATTCTACTTCTAATTGTTTTGGGTTTTTTTTTTTGTTGGGTTCTTTTAACCATTTAATGCTTGACATGAAATATATATCGAAATGAAAAACAGACCAATTTTGTCCTGACAGTTTTCCAATGCTACCAGGCAATTTAGTTTTATCTATTTTTATTTCATAAAACTTTTTATTGTTTTGATAACAGGGATGGTGCAGAGGTCTCAGAAATGCCTGATGTATCAAATATGACCCGCAAAGTATTTAGGGGTTAATGAATCAACGGCCTTGCCATAATTAGTTGGTGATAATTATTATCCTTGTGAAAGACATGTAATCTTTTTTTTTTTTAAACCACCTCTTTACAACAACAGTGTGCAGCACCAGCAGATCTTAGTTCAAAGGGTGTGTTTCATTAAGGAACAACTTAGACTTCACAACTCAACAACGACCGAAGGTTTTCTTTAGTGACATTGGTGTGACTGAAGGTCATATGGATATTCAGTAAAGTGACATTATTTCTAACTTCAGCTGGGTGTACATCAGAATCAGAATCAGCTTTATTGGCCAGGTTCGAACATTGTCCAACAAGGAATTTGACTCCGGTAATTTCGCTCTTTGGTATTAAAAATAAACAATAAACAATAAACAAATGTGGTATTTCTATGTACAGTATAAACATTTTAAAGGTGCAGCAGTTTGAGGTAGTGAGAACGACAGTTCTGAATAAAAATAAGAATAAGTATAACCTGTTTACAATTTTAACAGACAAAATTATACAAAAAATACAAGAAAAAATTATACAAAAGAAATACAAAAGTGAGAGGTGCAGCAGAGTGAGGCAGACATGATTATTAAAGAGGGTTCTAGATGATTTTTTTTTTTTTTTTTTTTTTTTTTTTTTTTTTTTTTTGCACGTGTTTGGTTACTCTGAGACTGTTATTTGTGAGAGTTCATCAGAGCAACCGCTTGCGGGAAGAAACTGTCCCTATGTCTGGAGGTTCATGGAGGTACATGATAAGAGACTCAACATTTGTAAAAGTCTTCTCGACAGCACTTGAAATATACTGTATAGTGGTTTATCCTCTAGATTAGCACGAGCAAAAAGACAGAACCGATCTTCATTGGTGCCTTAGCAAAGGAAGTTTCTGGAGGTTACATTGAGAACCTCAAAGTGAAAAGCTGGTGAAAGATCAACATTTTAAAGTGAATCGAATGACATCATCTGAAATAGATGGCTCCTCTCAGTTGGTGCTGCTGAGTGTGTCCGCTGTCACATGTTAACTGAACACATGACACATTGATGTCACAGAGGAGATTACCAGCGAGTTTGGGGTCGTCGCATCGTTAATATTGCAACAATGGCAACTGATGCTCTGCCTTAACTGTAATCCAAGGGACATGAGACAAATTACATCACCCCACATTCAATGGTCCTCATAGGCAACAAGGCAATTAATTTGACCATCAGCATAACACCCACCAAGTAGATGGAACAGTATACACCAGCAAGACAAAGGTGCCTTAAACCTTCATTTGCAGAGCTTTGACGAGGTTTTGATCAATACTGTCAAATATTAAAGTCAGCTTGGAAAAGTTATGTCCCTACTCTGTCAGTTAAACACGGCGGGAACTTATCTACTGTTATGACAATCTTAATGTACCTGCAGTCAAAGCGTGTCTCTCTGCATGTCTGTGTGGTTTCACTCATTTCCTCTCCCTCAAGGATGAAGTGCTGACAGTAATCAGGCGTGTGGATGAAAACTGGGCGGAGGGCATGCTGGGAGACAAGATTGGCATCTTTCCTATTCTCTACGTCGAGGTAAACTGACACACAAGCGCCGTGAAATCACCAGGACTTTGCAGCAGCACACCTTAATGCACATTTATCATCATTTATCTTCCTACACCTCCTTACGAGGAAGCATATATTCTGTCTTCTTTGATGAAGCTTTCTCAGAGCATTCATCTCATTCATTGATAAGGGTGACAGATGCATTAGATATTAGTTCTTTATGCTCTTAAAAATTTGAATAAGTCAGCTTCCACTTCTGGGAATGACTTTGGGGTGCTCAAGAGAACGATGTTCTTAGCTCAAATATATTGAGCTAAATTTTATTGTGATCTGTTTTGCATGCAAGCAAAACTGCAGTCTCAGCAGTTATGCAGAGCTTTGTTCTCGATACAGGACAGCTTTAGTCTGTTTGTCTATTTGTAATCTCTGTTGTCCCCAGATTTGCAAACAGTCCTAGAAAATGTCTCATATTGGTGATGGTTCCAAAATAGGAACTTTAAAATGTTGCTCAGGTGGTAGGTTTATTGTGTTCATACTATAAATGTGCAAAAATGTCCTGATGCCCCTTGTGACTCTTACTTGTCTAGATGTGAGATTGTGGCATCTGAAATTGAACATTTATCTAGATGATCACGCAGGAAAACTCGATTTTCTCCAGAAATGTAAATGACATTAGGAATGACACTTTGCTTTTATGGCGCTTCTCTTAAGGGATGCCCTTTCAGCAGATGAATAAATCCCTCAACACCCCAAAGATTTTACCTTCTTTCATCAAGCCATGCCTGTCAAGAGTGAAATATAGTTTACTTTAATCCCTTTGCAACTGAAGAAGTGTGATGCAGACTTTAAGCAGGATCACATTTAAGGCTTTTAAGCTCTTCTAAAAAGCCAGTGGTGGAAAATGTGTTTTCTTCTTTTTTTCCTTTCAATCAACATCAGCGTGTGAATGGAGTTATTCTTGAATGGCCCTGCCAGAAATGAGTAATGAAACCCTCAAAACTGACAGAATTTTCAGTCTAAGAGGGAAAGATTTTAGTATTTAGTCGTTTGTGATTCTCTGTGTCATCTCCCCGAGCCCCACGTACTTTGCGAATTAATGATCTGCAACTTGGAGAAAGTTATTAAAGTGGTGATTAGATGTGGAGACTGAGGCTGGGTTTGTCTTTGTTTTCCTCCTCACAGAGAGCAGCACTTCCAAAAGTGACATCAGAAGCGCTGGCGTGAGATGTTCTTTGGATTCTTTTCAGCCGGTTGTGCACCTCCCAGTATTTGTAGCCACAGCTCTGCTGTTTCATTACGTCTTATCTGTCAGCTCACAGAGGAAGGTGAAATCAGCCGTCAGGTCCATCTAGTCTGTGACACCAGCAAAGTTCTTGCCGAGCAATTGATGCGTTGATGATGTTTCAGAGAGACGTGGTCCCGGACTAAACTTAAAGGGGACCTATTATGAAAAACATGTTTCCTTTGCTTTAACATATATAAAGTGGTCTCCCCTCAGCCTGCCAACTCAGAGAAGGAGGAAATCAACCAAATTCTGCAGTGTCTGTACAGCCGCCCGGATGAGCCGTCCAGTGTGATGTGGATCTACGAGCTATTCTGCTCCCGTCGTTACGTAACGACGGGCGCGATTTACATCGGTTGGCCTCCGATGCGTGAAACCACGCCCACAACTAACTCCACCAGCCGGAGCTTCCGCCATTTTTTCGTAGCGGTGTATCGCGTCATTCAGGCAGCCAATCAGCACAGTGCCTCATTATCATAGCCCCGCCCACTCAGAATCCTGCATAGATAATGAGGTTAGAGAATGGGAAGATAAAGATATGGCTCAGAGGCTGAATTTCTAATTTATTTAGCAAAAACAATCAAAAGCTTGTTTTTAAGACATTCAAGGCCTGTTTAAAATAGGTATTAGATGCCATAATAGGTCCCCTTTAACCCACATTTCTCAAAGTCGTCACCACATTTACAGTTTGACGTAGGTCTGATGAATGCGTATTAGCGAGATTAGTGAGGCACTTTTATCTTAAAGACCCTTGAAGGTAGACGCCCTACAAAATGACAAACCTCAAGCCAACGGGCTTAAGTTCCACACTGCGCTTATTCAGGTTGATTGTTGCAAAGATAGGTGAGCAACATCTGTCACGACATCATATGTTCAAAGGCAGATACTCGGTTATAAAAACAAAGTGCCTGCCTAGATCCATGCAGAAGCATATCAAATCCCAATTGTGGTTTCATTTTCTCACTCTGGGTTTGCAGACTACTCCAACTTAGACTCTGATCCTTGCAATCATGTCTCTGACATTAGCCGGATGACCAAACTCGTCTCTCTTTGACTTGATTATGCCATATAGTGAGCAAGATGGACACACAAGGGCCCCTATGAGACAGAGATGCATCAATAATTTAGACCTCTCTGTCACTCTGACACAGCTGGGGTACTGTGTGTGTGTGTGTGTGTGTGTGTGTGTGTATGTGTGTGTGTTCATAGTGAGTAATTAATGAGGGGGCCCAGCAGGAGCCTGATCTGTATCTGAGCACACTTGTGTGTTTTAAAGGATATTCACTACAGTGTGTGTCACATTAATATTTGTCAGTCTTGGCAAAATAACATGGAAAGTTTGTGAGGTGAATGGCTGCTAATAATGATCTGGCAAGAAAAACCTGGCAAAACTTCTGGACTTCGCTCATGAAAAATGAATCAAAAGGGAATGGGAGGTTCAAAATTGAGTTATCTTTTTAGATTATAAGCTTTTTTCATGTTTGAACACCTCAGTCACATGCGAAGCTGTTTGATGCGGCACATATTTTAAATGAAAGATTCAGCAGCTTCCTGCGATGTTTTGTGTAGCATCTCTGCATCGGTAGTCAAGCGGAGACGAGGCTGAGGTCGGACTGAAATCAAATGCTTTTGTTTTTGCCTCGTTATAGCTGAATGTTTTAACTGGGAGACGCTTTTGGAAACATAAGAAGCCTAACAAAGCTGGAGACCTGCTTACGGTCCAGCTTCACCTTACATATCAATACAATGCAGGTGTTTTAACTACTGTCAACATAATAATCAGTCGTCCCTTGTTCTTGTGACAATATAAACTGAGGTGAATGAAAGTAAACTATGAAGTACCCTTAAAACCTATTTTTCAGAAGTTCGTAGCAACTGTCTCTAGTATCCTGTATGTAAAAGCAGGACAAAGTACTAAGATTGGAGAACAATAACGAATCAAGTAATTACATAAGAATAGGTGTACTTGAGTTGAGATGGGTTCTACTTATCTTTGGTTGATGTAAAGTTATGATTTTGTGTGAGTTCACATGAACCTGAAGTGAATATTCTGAGCCATGGGTGTAATGAGTGGGTTGGATTGTGTTGTGTAAGTGTAGCAGCATTTTTGAAGATGTTAGGATAGTGTAGGTGGGTTTGAGTTCAGTGTTTGGGACTTGTAGTTTAAGGAATAATTGTTTTGAGTTTTATCAGCCTGGGTTGAGATAATGGTTCAGCCTCGAAATAGGATATAGTTTGCTCAACACATGCAGTAACTGATGGCCTTGAACAAGAGCTGTCACAAGGGCTTCCTCTTGTCTTCCGCAGTGGTATTGTGTGCATTAGGAGTCGTTGAGAAACTGGCAGAGCAGTGATTGGGAGGATTCTGCGCGTGTGTGAGTGTGTAACATGCAACTACCACATGTATTCACTGATCCAAGCTGGGATGCACGGTTACTTAGTAAGATCATGAGCTGCCTCAGTGACCTTCTGAATGTGTGTGTTTTGTCCTCCATTCCGTCCCAAGAGATTTGTAACAACGTTATATCACCAACATAAATCCATCATGCTTATTAGCATATGATTTGGATTTGATTAGCATATCTATTAATATGGAAATGCTTCACTGCATTTCCACCGAAGCCAGACGAGACAGACCTATACCCTGCCTCTCACTCAAGAACACGTACACACACACACACACACACACACACACACACACACACACACACACACACACACACACACACACACACACACACACACACACAAAGACGGAGAGGGAAGAAATAAATGCTTGACTTTGTCTCCAGGGATCTACGGTTTTGCTAAGCAGACATGATTGCAATGTAAAATCGTCTGAGTAAAGAAGCTGCTGACATCAGTTAGTGTATTCATTTGTGCGTATGAAATGTTGACTGTGTGAGTGTGTCTGTGTGGAAATTAATAAGAGTAAATGTAAAGTATCACATGGAGCACAGCAAATGCAAAAAATGTGGAGATATTAAACGTATGCATACACTTTTACTGTGTTAAAGATGCAATAGTCGTGGTGAAAGTGGTAAATATCTATAGATTTGTATTAATGCAACACCTTGCAGGGTTTCCATCTGGGGAGGTGGAAGGAGGTGAGATGCAAGTAGGAGAGCAGTGTGAGCAACACTGAAGATGAGTTCATGAACACCAGGTGGCATGTCATGATCACCCAGTTGAATAATTTGATTGGACTGGAGCGTACATTCAAGGACACCTTAGTTTTGTCTTTGAAGTAATCACGGTTTGGTTTGGATAGGGTGCTTATAGGAGCAGTGGATCATTTTGTGTCATATACCATTACGAGAGTCCAAAAATGTACAGTTTTGAGTTAATTTATTTTAGGTACAAAAGTAATTCAATTCATGTTATGAATTAATTTTAGCTTCACCACACCTGACAGTCAAAAACAATATACCTCTTTAGGTGCCCGCTCTTAAATAGAATATTATGGTGTCACATCGTCATCCTGACAACTTACTGAAATGGCTCCAAGATAACAATAAAATTGCTTCACTGCCTGTGTAAGTCTAAATTGTTCAAAAGCTCAATTGCTGTCAAAAATACAGTAAACTTTGCTTTTGCAGCTAAAGAGCAAAAAAACACAAATATTTTGACGTTTCAATTTGATGGTTAAAGGAAATATGCATGAAAAATCCTCACATTTCTGCCTGTCAGCTGTTGTGTGATTATTCAGTACAGTCAATTACCAGTGACTGAAGAAATTCAGTCTGTATGAAGAAATGTCTTGTTGCAAGAGCTCAGAAAAGTCCCACCGCACAATCCTCTGGGTTTGAACCTCGTTGTAACCTAATGGTGTTAATGAATGCACCACCACACGGCCACACATGATGAAATGTGCTAATTAGTTTTTTTGTTTTTTTTTTTATTTTTGAAAGAAACTCAAGTTGAGAAGCTGGACACCCCGATCATTATCCCCCTTACGTCTCTGTTTTTATTCTTCTTTTGCATTTGCAAACTGATGCATGTTCTCTCCTGCAAAATGTATCAAAACTTAATTAACAACCATCAATAAATCACATTTCTCATTAAAGCCAGCTGAAACATAGTAATTATGAAAGCTGTGCCACTTTCTTGGCGGTTTTTCTTTCTCAGCAGTTTCTAGGAAGAAAATAAACATTCACCCCTCCTAACTGTCAAACAGAGGAATCTCTATCTGCGTGGATGTCATTTGCTCATCTCGACAGTCGTTCATCTGATCTGCTTCATACGGCGGCCTGAGTAAATGTAGCGCCAAGCCTGAGGAATTACGATGGGGGATCTCATTTTAGAGGTCTTCTCCGGTTCTGAGATGAGGGTAGGGTTAAAGTGGAACCTAATTACCCTCTGTTGCTAGGAAACATCCGAACCTGGATACTGTTTCGGCTCTTATTGATTTGTGACCTCATAGGAGATGTCATTATTCAGCTTTTTAAATATTATCTACCGAAAGAGTTATCTATTTTAGAAAACACTTGGTGGGTAATACTAAAACTTAAGTAGAAGATTCCCGTCACGCAGTTCTGATGTGCAAATTAAATAATTGAGAGTAAAACACGCCAAAACTTAAAGCTTCATGCATTTTGTTCCTCAATAGAAAAGGTCAGTGGTGGATTTTGAAGTCATCCACCCATTACTTGTGTGTTGTAAACTTATACATCTTCATGTTTTGCTCAATTTTAGATTTAAGCATCTGTATCAGATCTCAAGATACCATTTGTTGACTAAGCCCTCCATAAATTATGAAGCACTGCACTCAGAACAAATAAGTGAGCATTAACTGTATTTGACATTTTATTTTATCTTTTTCATGAGACTGACGTGTCATGTTTTTTTGACTGTTTGTTATAGCCTTTGTTTTTTACCCAGTCAATGGTGTTTCATACCATTAATGTAATTAAGGCTTTATCTTAATGTTAGCGAGATAAAGACATCAATCCAAAGCTTGCCATTTTTCTCTTCTTATGTTTTCAGTCATCTGTATTTGAGCATATAAACCATTATTGTGTCCAGGCAAAAAAATGTTTTGCAAATAAACATGGCAACAAAGGAAAAGAAAACAAATGCTCATGTGCTCATCCTATCAGCAATCTAATGATAATGCTCAAACGGACACATGACTTATTTCAATAACGATCTTAGAAGTATACCGGGAATAGTGTGAATTAGTATCGACTTGTTTTTAAAGTTGGAAGAACACAGGTGCCAGGTGCTGTTTGCATAAGTTCTCTATAAATAATCATGCCGGTAACCCTAAAGATCACTTATTGAGGGGTTTGAAATGTTTGAACTGAGCTGTTCAATTAAAAAAGACTTTATATGAGCTTGTTTCATGAATTAAACTCCTATTTTCATATGAGTGTTATAAGACTTGAGCATTCATTAATTACATTCCAGTCTGTCATTGTTTTTAATTTTTCAGGACCATGGAAAGCACATAAAAGCTAGGTGAAAGGTCATTAAAACATAACATGTTGTGATCTTAAAGAATAGATAAGGAAAATGTTGAATTTATCTGCTAATTACTATAGCAATCCTTAAAGTTTGCAAAAAGTTTAAAAACAAAAACATGTGAATAGTAATCCCAGGGACTGAAACGTCTCCTTAAGTGCGTGCAGAGGCTCCTGGCTACTTGAGAATAATATCTACCATGCCACACTTCCTGTTAGTAACCTGAGGACTAGGCACAGTGTATGTAAGAATATAGATGCTTCATCCTTGCTGTGGCATTCACAACAATCATACACAAAAATATTATTATTTTGGCAGGAAATAAAAACACAATAGCCAGTAGTACCATAAACGTTAGTGAATCACAGTATTCATTTCAGTAATCTCAATTTCTGCCCCATGAAACAATAGGTTGTGAATCCTGACGAGTGAGGTGAATGCCAACCTTTGTGCGTTTGATACATTGAGAGTGTCGCACAGAGAGCTTCACAGGGTTTTGTGATGATTGTTAGTTTGAACATATAATAATGGGAACAAAGCAGAAACGGCCATAACAATAAGCCTGCGTGGGTTGTGAATTGTGCATGAAACGCTTAGGTTAGATATTTAACACTTGAACCTCTCCTCTCCTCTTGTGTTCTCCCTCTCAGTTAAATGAAACAGCGAAGCAGTTGATGGAGATCGACAAGCCGACTAATGCACCAGGTCCGAGCTCTGAGCCAACCCCGCCGGACCCCTGTGCTCCTGGGTCCTCCCCCAGCATTTCCCCACCTAATGGAAATGGCTCCAGCCATCGGAGAGGCGAAGGAAAGAAAAATGCCAAGAAACGGCATTCATTTTCTGCACTGTCCGTCACCCAGAGGGCCGCCCAACTCAACAACCGGCACAGCATGGAGATCTCCCATCCAGTGCTCATCAGCTCCTCGGACCCCAGAGCTGCTGCACGCATCCACGTGTGTGCAAACACCGTGCTGCACAAATACAATAGTATTACATGTGGCTTTAGTTATTATTATATACATTATATTATTTTGATCCTATGCAAGAGATCTTTAAATATTCTACAGATTCTGGTTTGTTCAGCAGTATTTATTTCATGTAGACTGAGATACAGTTCCTCCACAGTCTGTAATGTATTCCCCAGCCACATAGTCTGCCAGTTTCATGCAAATAAAATCATTCCTCTTTTTGACAGCTTTCAACTGGAGACACGTTACTTTTACAGTCATTGCCTCTGGTTGTGTTTGTACCTTGTTCATTTTGTCTTTGCCGTCTCGGTATAACCTCCAGGTTGCCGAAAATAGTGCAGGCGCATGTTTCAAATGATGGTTTAGTTTAAGTTTGTGCCACTCCGTTTCTGTGAGAGTCGCATCGTTGTGTTTGTCTCCAGGATGCATCTTCACCAGGCCCCTCGCCCTCGTCAGCAGGGGTCCCGCTGCCCCCCAAGGTAGCATCTCTAACCTCTGAGCTGCTGGCTCACGCCAAGGTGCAGCTGCCACTCAATATGTGAGTACCTCCCAGTGCTGTCAGCTCATCCAGCTGTAACTTATTTTTCTTGTTAAGATTCCTTTTCCACACGCCTTTTTCCGCTTATCAGCTCAATGAATATGTGCCTTAAATCCAATCAAGATTTCAGAAACCACTTCTTGACAGCTTTGCAAATATTATCTCTGTTCAGCCAAATGATATTGGCCATGTTCCACCAGCTCTGCAACCACATGTACTCTTCCAACGGTTAGGACAACACCCTCCCCTCAGAGAGGAAAAATACACATACACCAGTCTCTCAGCTGTGCGAGGCTTGAGTTTCGTAACAAGTCTTAAGACTCCAGGAAATCAGGCTACAATCTTTTTATGTGCTTCTCAGATGCAAGAAAAAAAAATGATAAAATGCACACAGATGTCTGAAATGTAGTACAATGTTGTAAAAATACATGTTTTACAAAGACTACACTTGGAGGCTGGGCTTTTTAGGCCATTAACTTTGAATTGGTTGACTGAATTAGGAGCAAAAACAACATCTTGCACTCACAAAAACGTAATGGCATTCTTATGGAAATCCAAGGATGTGATTCGCATTGGGGTGACTGGTAATGTGCCAAAACTGAGTGAAACTATTTTGCCACATGTGAGAAAGATAAGCATCTCTTCGAAAAATGCATTTGAGCTCCTGAACTTACTGCTTTGTGGTGTGCTGATTTAATTTTGTGGTTTATGTAGGCAAAGGTACTCTCAAGTTTTAGATGTGTGTTTATTCGCTATTATCTGCTGCCCTTTTGAAAGGATGGGAGTCAGATACAGGAGCATTGTCAGCTTTAATAATGTCACCCTCCAAGTGGGTTTGTAGGTAAACACACACACACACGCACACACCAGTCCAGAATGGTTTTGTCCCACTGATGAGGTCCGACGTTTTCATCTTGACCTGGCAACTTTTCCTGTTGCCATGGGGAGATGGGAAGCAGTCCCCAAGTCTGTTACCATGGTAACGGAGATCCACCACGTATAGGGCGTGTTTACTCTGGTGTTTTTGTTTTTTTTTACCGTCTTCTGTCACAGCTTGCCGCTACATACTATGAATGTCTCCCGGTGACCAGACCAGGAGATCATTTACATGCAAACGCAGGTGCAGCACTCAGCGTATAGTCGAGCAGAGTGCAGCCCAAAGATAAATACCACGTTCTCCAAGTAAGCTGCTCAACAAGGACTTATTGATTAGGTCCCCATTTACAGTATGCCACACTATTCAGGAGGGAAAATCATTCACTCGGTTTAACGGCCACATTACTCCTGCAGAGACATGTGATTTATAAGGACTTTCAAGCATTTTATTTATAAATGAAAAGTGAGACCAGGTATTTGTAGTCTCACTTAAGGAAAATTACCTTTTTAGTTTTCTTTCTAAATTTGGATTTGTACATCCTACTACAGTCCATTTAAAGATATTTGAAAAGCTGAATCATTAGGGCAAATCGGTATTTTGCAGTTACGACTTATAAAAGTCTAGCACAAACAGACATGAAACATTTTGAAACAATATATTATAAATAACTGTTAGATAGATCAGAAGTGTTTGTGTATTCTGGAGATACCAAAGTGTCTCTGGTGAATTAGTTATTTTCTAAGTCTGCAATTTATAGTAACATCAAAATAATCGCTCTTCATTTTGTTTACTTGTTTTATTAATTCATTCATTCATTATTTTAAGAAAAAGTTTAAGTTGGGAAAGAAAATCTTGCCATGTTAATCAAACCAAACGAAAATCTGTTTCTCCCATCCCTTTTGACTCAGTTTCTTCCAGTTTTATGAAATTATTAATTTACCACTGGTAATTACGAATGTGATAACCCATTTATTAATCTTTAGATTACAAAGGAGGATCACGCTTTTGGAGTAATCCCTGCGCATGATTCCAGATAAAGATGTCCACAGGGAGATTCTCTGCGTTGTAGTGAAAAAAGTTGTTCATCATTTTCTAGTTCACTTTTACATTTGGTTCGTTGCCTTTGTTCCCCAGTTATCTGGCTCTATACGCCTACAAGCCCCAGAAGGCTGACGAGCTGGAGCTAAGAAAAGGAGAGATGTACCGGGTGACGGAGAAGTGTCAGGATGGATGGTTCAAAGGCACCTCACTGAGAACCGCTGCCTCTGGTGTCTTCCCGGGAAACTACGTCACGCCCGTGTCCAGGTCAGTGAGTAGGGAGTAGGGAGGTTGATAATGTGATGCATTACGGGCATATATTTCAAAATAACCTCTTTTTTTAATGGTCTTTTTCTGTGTTCTATTGTGAATGAAACAAGGGTTTATGAAGTTTGCCAATTATAACATTATGCTTTTATTTACATTTTCAGAATGGTGGCTATATTATATCTTGGCACAGCCATGCGAACACGGCTGTACTTATATTAGAGATGATGCTTTTATCCACTGAATTTGCTTATATTGGATGAATGATGAAAACAAAGTTAGCTGCTGAATAGACCATTGCAGCTACATAGTGAGTGTAGTTTATCTTATTTTTCAGGGACATTTCTTGGCTCAACATCAGAATACCCAGTGCAATTATTTGGGTGTAATAGCATATAATTGCACTTGTTTACCTCCAATCATGTGGCCTCATTTGCACAGGAAGTCCCCAAAAAGCTGTTTTGGGGGTTTAAATTGGATGAGGTACATTGTGGATAATGTCTTCATGGTATTAAAACAGCAAAATTGCTAAACCTTACTAATAACGTCAGGAAATAGACGAGGAGCATATTCTGAGAGGCCAAAAACAGAATAAAAAAATGTTTTGTTATGCAATGAATTGCAGGGTTTGGCACATTCTGATCACAGATAATCGTCATCGTCATTCCTGCTTTTGGCATCCAGAACCTATTTACTCATAGCTGATCAAAAGACCGAAAAGAGGAAAAGAGCCCATCCCGGCTGTCATCAGGACACGTCATGAGTCCATCACAGTATTTTGCAATTTAATTATCCTGATTTATTTATTTATTTATTCCTCCTGAGTGGATGAATGCTGTTACCATTTGGCGTTACTGCTCATCTAATCTAAGCAGTTAGAGGGAAAGCGTTAGAGAGGCTGAAAATGAAAACGAGATGAGTGCAATAATGGAATTAAAGTAAAACATGAGGGGAAAGAGACGATGAGAGCATGACGGCGTAATGTAGGATAAACACATACTGGAAGAAAATCACTGACATTAGGGAGGGAAAGGGTGAAAGATGGAATACTGAAGAGAATGGAAACCATAAAGACTGGGGATATTTTCAAGTGGAGATGGAGAAGAGGAATGAAAGCAAGAGAAAAACTAAATTATACCAAAGAGATGAAACGGCTGCAGAACAGCAGGTGTCCTGTAGTGGATCTGACTGGCTGTTTCACATTCTGCACTTACGCAATCATTGGGAGCGAGAGAGAGAACAGCATGGGCGCGTAATCAAATGAGAGGCAATTTGTTATTTTTACGCAAGCATATCCCTCACCCCCCACTCCTCCTTCGTTGGCCCCCCTCTCGTTTGTCTGCAGTGCAACGTAGAAATGTCTGTATATGAGTTAATTAGAGGCTTCCAGAGAGCCACACACACGTACAAAAACAAACGTAGATGCAGATGCATAGGTGCATGCATAATTTAGAGTAAGGGCAACAAAGATGGACCTTTTTAAAATGCAGTTTGGGTATTTGGGTCTATAACAATCCATGAATGCATTAAGAGTATTGTTATGCAGGATGTTGTTTACACATTTTTCTTTAAATCTGCCGCTGTTTCACTCTGGGAACGCAAGTTTGGTTTAAATTATAGCGCCAGGGAACATTTAAGGCCTTTGCAACTCCGACATGCATGAGAATTAATGAAATATGGCGTAGGTGTGATTCTTGTCTCAGATCTCAAATCATAGGACTTGTGAATACTTTTGCTGTGTCTGCTGGTTGAATTGCACACACATATGCGCATTCACACGCACACACCCAGAAAGCCATAACTCTGTGTGCGTCTGACAGGAAGTCGATGGGCAGCCATGAGAGTGTGAATACCGCTGCGTCAATAATGTTAAATTCACTGTTCTTCTATTCAGCAGTCTGCAGACAGAAACATGAGCACCCTGCAGCACCTTATATGATGCACAATGTCACGCTGATCCGCCCGTCGGAAAATAGTATGAACATTACTCACCGTGAATGAGCTTAATAGTAATGTTTTCTGCACTTGTTCAATTGTGACTTAACAACTGTATCGTTATTACGATTTTATTTTCAACGAGCCCAAGAAGCTGCATGGTGCTAAGAGTTCTGTGAGGGTTAATAAAGTCATACAATTTATTGCTCTGAGCTGAATGCAAAAATCCTTTTAATGTGGCTGCACAACATTCTAACCCAATTTCTTTTAAATAGTAATAATAACACGTGTGAGCAGAAATTTTCTCTAAAGAGAAAAACACTGTCTTTGGCTTGGAAATCTCCACATACAGTTAAAAAGCTCATGATGTCTCAAAAAGTCTCAAAAAAGTCTAAAAAAAAAAAAAAGATTGGAAGGGATTTAAGCCCTTGATGCCTGATGTCCCATGTTTGATACATACCTTTCGGAGACCTGCACCACTCCAGGATCAACACAATAATTTGGAAATTCAATTTTAAAAATTCAAAAAAAAAAAATAGATGCAATAAATACAATCACCAAGCTTATTCATAGAGGTACAAAAATATTAATTTGGAAACTTTTAACAGCAGAATTGGGAATGTGTTTTTAATGTCAATACATAACACTTGTATTACACTCATATTATTTCATATTATTTCTATATCGGGCATCAAGGGGTTAAATCTTTCGTCCCCTGGAGTGCATAATATTGTTAATTGATTTAAAAAAAAACTGGTGAATTTCAGCCCAGATCTAAGATGAACAGCTGTAAACTCTGATCCCTCACTCAGCACCGCATCGATCATCATCCATCAGTCCCTGATAGAAACACTGGAGCAATGAATTACTCCGTGCAGTCTTTGTTAAGCACTACAGCACAGACTTACACTTGCGAATACCACGTACCATTTATTTCACACAAAAGCAGCCCTCCTGCTCACCTTGTCCAAAGTTGACATCAATATTTCCACCAGCACACACTCAAATAATGAGCGAGTAATCGGTATTCCAGGTCTGTTGTGGAGGAAATGAACAATGAAGGTCATTTGCACGTCTGTGATGATGTTAACAGAGAAAAGTACATTCAGATTTTAGAGCAACATCTGCTGCCTTCAAATGACATCTTTTCAAGGGACATCCATGCATTTTTCAGTAAGATATTCTAAAGGCCCCCTCTGCACACATTACATGGGCATGAGAGGAATATTATGGTACTGATGTTGAATTTTAAAACAGAAAATACAACAATTATGACTCTATTATACTATACTATTGCACAATTAAAATGTGGTTGCAGGAAGAATTTGACAATATAATATATTAGAAAATACATCTCTTGGTATTTTCTGTACTTTAGTAAATTTTAATGGTTGTTACAAGGACCAACATTTATTTTTTTCCCCTTTTAAAGTTTGTATGATATTAGATGTGAATAATTCCAGCGTGATTACAAGAAGCCGTGGTAAATGCAGTGTGGAGTCATTCTTGTTCTGTGGTTTGTCCGTTGCAGGGCTCCGTTTGGAGTTGGTGCCAGTCGGGGCTCGGGCTTGTGCAGCCCAGTAAGTGGGTGCAGTCAGGTGGCAAATAAAAGCCTGGACCCTTCGTCCCCGGGCTCCCCGGGCCCCTCCTCGTCCCGTCCCTCCACTCCACTCGTGACCTCGGCGAACTCTGTGAACAGCATCAGCCCGGCTTCGTCGCCGCAGACTGCCACCGCCCAGCTGAAGAACTGCCTGCGCTCCAGTCAGCACACGGCTAATCAGGCGCGCACTTCAATGCAGCTCGGTAAGCAGAAGCTCACTCACACACAGATGCAGTAAGCTTTTTTTTTCTTATCTAATTTTTTACAGATGAATAATTAAAGTCTCTGAAGCATCTGTACCCACTTTGCTCCTGTTGTGACAGTTTGATGAATCTCAGGCCGACTACCATGATCTAACTAAAAACAACTCCACCATACTGTTGTAGACATGAGATCCATAATCTTATTGGCACGTTGGGAAAACCTCATTTATTCATAAACTCAAACACACTTGTAAACAAGCAAGAACATGCTGTTACACAACAGAAGCAACCATATTTGAGGCTCCAAAAATTACCATATCAAAAGAAATTCAGCAAGTTAAGAGAAATCGCTGCGACATGCATCCGTCTCTGGTGTCTTTAGCATGTCGTGGTTTTCACCATTACTTTTTGGCCTGCAGGCTTCAAGGAGCAGAGTCCAGATCATCTGGGACCTTGCAGCGTTTGAGCTTCCTCGTCTCGTACCAAAGAATAATGGGAAACTGAACAGTCATTAATTCAAGCAGCTACTGCACCATATGCAATTATGCAGACAGCCTCTTGAACCTCCAGTATCTTCGCTGCTCTTAGTCAATAATACTCTCATCATAGCAGTTATTAATTCAGGTGCCATTAAAACTGAATTTAGATAAAACTAATCAAAACTGTATTTTGATTCCTGTCGGCTGTGTGTGAGACGGGATGTGAGCGTCATGTCTCCATGTTGAACTCTTCAACCCTGTCACCAGAGTAAAACACTGCTATTGAGCATTTCTGACAAACTCAGATATGCAGAATCTCAATGTGACTCTCTGTGCCGGTTTATTTTTCTTCAATTCACAGATGAGTATAATCTCCACATTTTAGAAACACCTGTCACAAACTGTAGCTGCTGCATTTCCAGCAAGCTCAAGAATCTGCAGTTGGAGGTTATTCCAGGACCTCCACCTGAGAGACGTGGTTTCTTATCGAGGATAAGTTGTTTTTTATTCTCACCACTTGCAGTTATTTGCAAGTCTGTTTTTTTAGGTGGCGATAAAACAGTATTTGATTAGGTTTTGGTTTAGGCATCAAATTTGTTTGGTTAGGTTTAGTAAGTAAGTAAGTAAAGTTTATTTATACAGCACCTTTCACATACAAGGGGATGTCACAAGGTGCTTCACAAAGAATAAAAATACAATAAATGTAAAAATACAATAAAAACAATACAATACAGATAAAAAGCTCCTAGAATCAAAATACATTTAAGGTTTAGGTTATTAAATCTGCTTATGCATGCTGGCCTTACAAAAATAACACCTTTACTAGCGATTTCAAGGTTGCAGACAAATTCCAGGACAGCATTAATAGCGATATCAATCCGTTGCCGCGGTGCCGTCCTTTGATTCACAAAGGAACCCGGTGGTACTTGTCTAAATAGTGACCCTTACAAGATTCCCAATCTTTGTGAAATCAGTCATCCGTGACTTTAAATCTCTGGTTTATAGTTTTTAGTTCTGAGTGGATGTCATATGTCAGGGTTTTAAAACAATTTTCCTCAAGGTTTTGCAAAGGGGTGTAATAAATGATCAGAAATAGTTAGATTTAGGCAACGGTCATAGCTCAGATTTGAGATTGACTAAAAACTGAGCATCCCTCATGCAGTGTGGGATGCCGTGTAATGTAGTGAGGGTGATGAGGCACCTTTGGCAGAGAATTGCAGAGATAACACAAATCCCTGTCTTCAAGACATGAAAAATGACACCATTTTACTCAAATAACAGGTTTATTTATGTGCACAACAGAGTATAACCACTCTGAAGTCGTTCTTAATTTGTGACGTCTTCAAAGTAATTGCTGGGGACCGTCCAGCTCATTTGGATGATTTAGCGCTCCAGCAGTGCTGTGTGTGTTCCCTCAAACATGAATGCATCATGCGTGCGCATGAAAAACGGACGTGTGTATTCTGATCCTGCGATGTTAGTTCATTCATCAATAACGCACACAGACACACACTTGTGCACGCACTGTCTGTCGGTACAAGGCCTAGATCATATCAGCCTTGCCTTCCACTCAGAGTCTATTCATCTCTCCAGTATCCCTTTCTCTCCTTTCCTTTGTATCCTTTACGTCTCCCTTTGAGGAAATAATGGTGAAGGTCTCTTTAGGGAGGCAGGAGAGTGCACGCTGGATGACACACACGCAATGAGACGTGCACTGCCACGTACATACGGCCAAGTGAACACACAAACTAACACACATAGCTGAATGACATCATTGTGCTTTTTGTTTTATGGAGGCGTAATGACAGAGCCTCTCCTTTCTCTTCCCACTTTTTTTCTCCTTTTCTCTCTCTCTCTCATTGCCGCACACACAAACACATACGCACACACACACATACATGCACATCTGGTCTTGATTATAAAGTAAAATATGTGCATAGTTGGAGCATTTAGTGATTTTCTTTTTTTTGGGGGGGGGGGGGGGGGGGGGGGTTTCACAAGACCAGCGCACCTCTCTGAGGATCTCTTGCCTGAGTTACTGCAGTGCAGCTGAGCAGGTGGCTACAAACCCAGAGAGAGTGTGCATGTCTGTGTAGAGGGGTATGTACACAAATGGGGCTTAATTTATTTATTTATTTATTTGCTGGTTTTCAATTTTATTTGTTTGCACTCACTGAACTTTGAACAAAGAGGATTTGATTTTTTTTTTTTAGTTGAGCTCTTTTCTCTGTAGTGTTTTTGTTCTTTCGTGCCGGTAGTCAGAATGACGAACTTGAAAGAACTGTTGTTCTTCTTTTATCTGTCTGGTAAAGGTTTACATCAGCTGGCTGATTTGTTTTTTTGAATGTGTTTTTGCAGAGCAGCTCAGCTTCTGGGCTTGTCAGACTGACCTCTCTCTTTTCACACATCAAATATGCATTTAATGTGAGCTGGCAACTTCCTTTTTTTGTTTTTCCTTTTTTTTTGTTTCAGTAAACGTTTCATCTACAGTGCAAGTCAACCCAGCACCTCGAACATTATTTGACAATAACTTTAAGCTGAATGGATGCATATGGAAAGAATCATAGATGCCATGAGATAGAGCTGCTACTTCAGACAGTATTGATGTGTTCACTCTTCACGCTGTCTGCTGGCTGCAGTCTGATGTACAGCTAACTGTGTTTGTGTGCGTTTTAGTCCACAGTCCCCCTGCTGGAAGCCCGGAGCGCCCCGCCGTGGCCATCTCTCCCCTGCGTCCTCAGAGCTCTTCCCCGTCACGCTGCCCCGGCCAGTTGGGGCGTCCTCTCTCCATGGTGTCTCCGGGACCCAGCTTAGGGCCCTCCCCCCTCTCCTCCCCGGCTTCCCGTCCCATCCTCCCCCTCTCCTCCCCGCTCTCCTGTCTCACACCTCCAAACGTGTCGGCGATGCTCCTCAACGGCGACCCGGCCAGTCCGCTGCAGCCGCCGTCGCCGGGCCCCTCGCAGGGCGTGCTCGCACCCAAAGCAGAGAAGGTGAGGCTCACCCTCACTCACCCCACCCCCAACACACACACCACTAATTAACATAAAGATACATTTTCAGAAATGAACTGCTCAAAAATCTAGAATCATGCATTTATTTTCATTTAAACAGGAAATTAAGGCCCCGTTTACAAACGTAGCAAAAACAGTGGTGTTTTCATGCGTTTTGGACGTTCGTTTACACGAAAACAAAGCTCAAAGTCACCAAAAACGATCATTTCTGAAAACTCTGGCCAAAGTTGAGATTTTTAAAAACTCCGTCTTCACGTTTGCTTGTAAACAGAGGGAAACGGACATTTAGGATTCAGAACGTCACATTATGAGACAGAAACGTCACCAGCGTCATGTGTGTGACCTGTGTTTACAATTTGTTTGGCCACCGTCAATATTTTCTTGTAGTGTACTTGTTTTATATTCTAAAGTCACACTTACACTCCAAACGAGAGACTCTCGTTCCATCTTGGAAGTAACTGGAAGTTACTCGTGTCATTTCTTGACGTTTTTTTCCAGGATTCCGATTGGCTAGCATGACTTTATCTTCTCGTTACACTGCCCCCTGTAGGTTTGGATGCTCATAGCACCTTAACAGCGTATTTATGCGGGTTCGTGTAAATAATTGTATTTTTCAAAACGTAGAGGGGGAAATATCTGTTTTTGTCAATACCCGGCTATGTGGAAACGTGGCCTAAGAAGACACTACCTTTTTTTTAAAGCACTCTTTATTTTCATTCTCTTTAAAACAGTGTACTGTCCTTCATTAACAAGCACAGATGGTGACTGCAAGAAAAGAGAGAATACTTTTTGCCACTTTTTTTTATGACTCCAGACTTGAATACATCCTTTCAATCGCCTTGCCAACGAGGAAAAAAGGTTGTTTTTTGTCTCGTTTGTTCTTTATTTTTCTTGTTTTTATTTTCTAGGTCTCTAATCCCAAATGTAAATGTGATTAGCCAGTAGCCTCCCTCCACCTCCGAGTGTGTCTTTTCACTGCGAGGTCTGGCACAGGTCCGGTAGCAGCTGAATGCACCATCCTGCACCAGCCGTGAAGAATGGCACAGAGAGCTCGCATCTGTCTCAGCTCCATTTGTTTCACTGTTGGCTTCGCTGTCTGGGACAGCTAATCTAACTCCATGGCTAGCTGACAAACAGCTCATTCACCATGGAGCAGCATGCAGAGACCTTGTTTGCATCGCTCATGCATGGCTTGGACTCTATTTTCTAAATGCAGGGCTCAGGATCGCACTCCACATGTTGATTACATTGCAGGATGTCATAGCAGGGCTTTCATGGTTTTAAGAGGGTGGCTTGTCATCTTTTAACATCATACCTCAGAATTCTACTATACATTCTTGAGCTTTCACTGACTTCTCTTTTTGTAAACGTACTGTAGTTTTCACTTGAATTGCCATCAGTCATTTCATTAGGCGAAGGCTTAAATAAGTGTTGCTCAATCCTGGTCCTCACGGGCCACTGCCCTGGATATGTTAGATGTTTTCCTGCTCTAATACAAACGAATAACTCACGAACAGACCTTGATGACAAGTTGATGGATATCGGTTCATTTGAATCAGGTGTTGGAGCAGGAAACACGTGCAACATGAGAGAGAGCAACCCTTCAGGACCTGGGCTGCGAAACACTGGCATAAAAGTTCAATGTTGTGCAACGTGGTGACAATCACTAGTACGTCTGTAATTTGGTGAATTATGATCCCATCGGCCCGCAGAGACCGCAACAGAACCACAATGCTCTCAACTTTTATTCAGGTGTGCATGTTTAGGATTAAGAGTTAAAAGGGCGTGGATTGAAAGATGGATAGGTGTTAGATTGTTTACTTTTCATGCATTTCAGCTTCTTTGTTCTTACATGAATGCAACTCATAACAAAATAACGACTTCCAAATGTTTCATGGTTTCTTACGCTGGATTGTGGAACTGTTGCTTCTGGGCATGTTGTCAGATGTACAAATTACACATTTTCTTTCAAGATGGGCTTGAAATTGAGATCAAAATGATGTTTCTGAGAGTTCCAAGACTCATTATGATCGTTATGCTGTTTCAAAGGGTTTTTGTTTTGTTTTTTTTTTATAGAAAACTACATCTCTTTTCGGCGGAGAAGTTCATTAGATCAATTTTAAAGACACAGAGTACTTGCTGTAATGCAGTCTTTGTCATCTTCTGTCCTAAAACATCTTATATTTATTTAATGACGGTCCAGTTTGACTGACTGGAAGAGGATTTGTTGTTTTGAGCTCATCAGGACAAAAACATCAGGCCTGAAGTCATGGTGGCAGTTTGGCCCCGTACAGTCATTCTTTGTTAGAGGAACGGTCAGAGCAGCCACAGCGACTGTCTGCCTGACACAGTTTAGGGTCATCTGTGTTTGACGCACCGTCTGGAACGCAGCCGTTCTGGACACCGAGATGTGTTGCTCGTTGTTTCCAAGAAGTCTGTCTTACACAACAGCTGCCAAGGAAAAGGCTGTCAGGAGGGGCTGGAGGATATAAGTAACTCCTAAAAGTATGAAAATGCCATAAAACACATGGGAGACATTGAGTTTAGATAACAGTCACAGATTCCATTTTTGATGTTTTCTCATGTTGTGTTATTTTGGCTTTTCGCTAGAAACGTCAGTTGTTTTCTTACTGAATGCAATAATAGTCTGAAATGTACCACTTTAATGGGTTGAAAAAAGATTGTCCATTTAATTTCTGGATTGTAGCTGGATTCGTTTTTACTATTATTATTTTTTGGCATTAAAAGGCTGAGCAGTCTTTACAATTGCTGTCTACTTTCAGTTGAAGTTAAGTGCCCTATTTAATCAAGAAAACTTAGAAAGATTGACTTGTTTTTGAGCATCTCCTTGTGCTTTGTCTATTTGTGATGAAAGAAAAAGTCTCTCACAGAGATACGATAAACAAACATGAATAATTTAACCTGACATCCAGAAGTAGATAAAATTGTGGGTGTTTGCTGCCCTCTGGTGGTTAATTATGCAACTGCACCAGCGGGCAGAAAACAAAGCGCACACTTTCAGGAGGCAAATGAAGCTGTGATACCTGCAGATCAACGAAGAGGGGGGATTATTCCCGATTCTTTTTCCATTTTCAATTAGTCGGGGGCCCCGGGGCAAAATAAGGACCGTTTGGTTCAGATTCTCGCAAATTCGCCAAATTTGGCACAGATGTTGTCCATACCATACTTAATCATTTTAAGATGGGTGCCAAGATTGGCGCCCCATGGTGCTGCCATATTTCGCAATCCAATATGGCTGCCACCCCCAAAAAACGGAAAGGCCTAGAATCATAAATGATACCACTTTTTATGTGTTTTCTGGATCGTAGAATCTGATTCTGGTGTTATTTCAATGATTTGAGGTCAAGATTACCCCTCAAGGTCAAGGTTACTCATCAAAGTTAGTATATAAAGGTAATATCGGGGTAAAATCCAGTATTTTTGGGTCGCCATGCCAACTTCTACCCCAAAAAGTTTTTTTTTTCTTCTCATTATAAGCTATACTCAAAAGTCAAAACAATCAGATTATGTCATCTCAATGATATTAGGTCAAGTTTACCCATCAAGTTTACTACAGCTTCTGCCAAACAAGCTACCGCTGTGGTGTTGGATATGGCAGCAGTCATCCACATGGTGCGCCCCACAACAGCAAAGACATTCAGCGAGTATGTCTTGCTCAACATTATTCCATTCCTGGAGGCCCAAATGACAACTAGTACCCAACGCATTGATGCTGTATGGGACAACTACCCAGAGGAAAATAACCTAAAATATCTGACACAGAAACGACGTGGGAATGGTTCACAGACAAAAGTAGGTGATGGTAGCACTCCAATCCCTAAGCATGAATGGAACAGTGGCTTCCTAAAAAACGAGGACAACAAAAAGGAGCTCTTCTCATTCATCAGCACACAGATCTCAAAGAATGACATGCGTGGAAAGCTCCTTCTGACTACCCGCTTTGAGACTGTGCTCTCCAACATGCCTTGTGATGTCACAAAACTTCAGAAGTGCAACCATTCTGAGGCAGACACCAGGATCCTCCTGCATCTGGCACATGCAGCAGAGCAGGGTCATACAACAGCCTATGTTCGCACCGTAGACAGCGATGTTGTCATTTTGGCAATCCGGTTTTTCGAGACCCTTGGCCTAACAGAGCTCTGGGTGGGTTTTGGTACCGGTCGAAAATATTGTGACATACCAGTCCATACCATCTACTCTGATCTCGGTCCATCAAAGTCCTTGGCACTACCCCTCTTCCACAGCTTAACAGGATGTGACACAACTTCCCAGTTTCTTGGATGTGGCAAGAAGACAGCTTGGGCAGCCTGGAGAAGCATACCAGACCTCACCAACACACTAGTTGCTCTCACACACACCCCTGACCTCTTCAGTCTTGAGTCTGTGCATATGCAGAACATTGAGCGTTTCGTCGTCCTCATGTACAGCAAGGGGCGTGGTGCAGCTGGTGTCAATGAGGCCAGACATCGCCTCTTCACCACTGGAAGTAGATCACTGGAAAACCTCCCACCTACCCAAGCTGCATTGTTCCAGCATGTCAAGCGAGCGCTACTGCAGGCAAGTTTCTACTGGAATCAGGCAACCTCGGTCCAGCAGGAAATTCCTGACTTCAGTGAGTGGGGCTGGCACAAAGATGGCACTGGCACATGGCAACCACTGTGGACCACTCTTAATGATGCATCAGCAGCATGTGACCTTCTTGTACGCTGTGGCTGCCTCAAGGGATGCATGGGAAGGTGCAAATGCAATCGTATCGGTGTCCGATGCACAATCCTCTGCAAATGCGAAGGTGGGTGCCTTAATAACGAAGATGACAGCCATTAACTCCCCGCTTTGCAAGGAATGGAGACACAATAAAGAATGTGAATGACATTTTGAAGTTTTACGGAATAACTATTTTGATTACATTGTCCCCTACTGTCAGTTGTTTAGTTAAAGTTGAAGTTGTACTTGTGGACTTGTGGAAAAGAAAGAAAAAAAAAAGGCTGTGTCCCCAAACACATTTTGTTTGTCTTTTTCTGTTGGCACATATAAATTTTAATTGAAAATTGTTTGTTATTCGTTTATTGTTTATAATAAACAATCTACTGTTTTGAGTTGTGAAACATTGATACATACATACAAGTATAGCTTATAATGAAAAAAAAAAAAAAAAAAATGTTTTGGGCGTAGCATCTAGCATGGCACACCAGAAATACTGGATTTTACCCCTGTATTGCCTTTATATACCAACTTTGATGAGTAAAATTGACCTTGAGCGGTAATTTTGACCTCAAATAATTGAAATAACACCAGAATCAGATTCTACGATCCAGAAAACACATAAAAAGTGGTATCATTTATGATTCTAGGCCTTTCCGTTTTTTGGGGGGTGGCAGCCATATTGGATTGCGCAATATGGCAGCACCATGGGGCGCCAATCTTGGCACCCATCATAAAATGATTAAGTATGGTATGGACAACATCTGTGCCAAATTTGGCGAATTTGCGAGAATCTGAACCAAAATATCCCCGGGGCCCCAGACTAAATCCAAATCCATCATTCTCTCTCCCTGAATTCCCTCCTCCTGTTCTCTCTATTGTTCTCTCTTTCTATTCCATGTTGTGTCTGTTGCTCTGTATTTCTTGTCATATACTTTCATTTTATTTAAGCATTGTAGCTTCAAGAACGTATTGCATCATTTTTTTTGTATGAACTACAGTCTTGGCAAATATTTGGCAACGCAATTTAGTCAAAATTATTGGATTAAGAAGTTTGAGTAATGAAGAGTAATGAATGAATCTTGGTTCTCTTGCTGCATTTGGCTGTTTCTATTACTTGGCGCACCTGTTTTCATATTGAGAAAATAAAAAAGTGATACATTAGTTTGTAAAAAAAGAATGTTTTTCCTGTCATTTCATGCACTTTAATTTAGATTATGTAATGAAAAAGAAAAGGAAAAAAAGATTAACAACCTGTAATCTGTTTCATAGTAAAGTTAGAAAACAAAGTTCACAGCTAGAATTTGAAAACCTCCTTAATTGAAAAGATGTTGAAAACAGCCTGAAAAAAGAATCTTAGAAAATGTAGAAGAATTGAGTGTTTGAGTTTGGAGTCTTGAGAAGGGAGAAGAGCCCCACCGACGTTTATCTCGGTTTATCGCTGTCCTGTCTTCTGTTTGCCAAGTTGAGATTCAGTGTTTATATAACGCAAAGAAAATCTTTTGAGCATTTTATGAGTGCCTGTTTGAGCTCACATCCACGATGAGCAGAGGGTAGTTCCACATTTTGAGAAATAGACGTCAAAAAAAGAGAATGGGCCCATATTATTTTATTTGAAGGTAAACACTGATATAAGTGAAGATCGTATATTTTTGAAACGTAAGCGCTGGGAATGCAGTTTTCTGCTGAGAGTCTGCTGACTCAAACAGCTCGTATGATCTGTCTTGGGGCTTCGTCTCGCTGTGGTCTTCACTCGGCTGCTCTCCAGGAATGTCTCTCTCGTTATTTCCTGTGTGACGAGCTGAGCAGAAATGTAGGAGGAATGTTGGGACGAGCCGTCACAGCTGTAGTCGTTGCGAGACGCACGTTAATTTTAAGACGCCGGAGCGTTTGAGTTTGCTTGTTCAGTGTGAAGTGACGAGGGCTTACGGGGCTGCAGGATTTTCACGAGACCTCTCTGAGGATTGTTTACAACACTCACAACCAGCTGATCTCTAAAATGATGTTTACTGATATTTTGTCTGTTATGTTCCGCCTTTGTGGACACCGTTTTGATGATATCGTTGACTGTGTGTTCAGGTTTCTGTTTCCATGAGGTCTTAGAGGCCTTTCTCAAGCCAGTATTTTGAGCTTCTACTGGAGCAGATTGTGAAGCAGCTGGGATGAAATCAGCACCTCCAAATCTGAGCTCAGGGTTCTCAGGAAGACGAGGGTGGAAACCCTCTCCTTGTTGGGGATTAGGTGCCTGTCAAGTGGAGGAGTTAAAGTATCGTGGCGTCTTCTTCATGAGTTGGTCAGGATTGACAGATGGATTGGTGTGGGATCCGCAGCACTTTGGGGAGTCTTTACCTGTATCAGTCAGTTCTGGTGAAGAGATCGGCCGATCCATGTTCCTACCTGCATCTGTGGTCACCGCGGTAGGTGTTAATGGAAAGAACTAGATCATGGATACTAGCAGCTGAGTTTCCTTCACAGCGTGGCGGGATTCTCTTTCTGGATGCTTTCCAAGTTCAGACATTTGGGAGAGACTCAGAGTAGAGTCGCTGCTCCTCCGTGTCCAGAGGAGCCAGCTGAAGTCGTTTAGACATCTGGATTAGGATGCCTCCTCAACACTAGGAATGGGTGATATTTTACCGTTCATGATAAACCGTCGAAAAAATTCCTCACGATAAGAATTTGTCATCTCACGGTAAAAACGATAAATTCCTGTTGATGACGTTTGTGTAAAACTGATTTATGGTTCTGTGTTAAATCCACGCACAACGTATGTGAAGGAAGGAAGGAAGGAAGGAAGGAAGGAAGGAAGGAAGGAAGGAAGGAAGGAAGGAAGGAAGGAAGGAAGGAAGGAAGGAAGGAAGGAAGGAAGGAAGGAAGGAAGGAAGGAAGGAAGGAAGGAAGGAAGGAAGGAAGGAAGGAAGGAAGGAAGGAAGGAAGGAAGGAAGGAAGGAAGGAAGGAAGGAAGGAAGGAAGGAAGGAAGGAAGGAAGGAAGGAAGGAAGGAAGGAAGGAAGGAAATGAGAAAGAAAGAAAGAAAGAAAGAAAGGATGATGAGATAGATTTATAGTTACAAAGGTGGAGTTGAATTGTTATTTTTTTATCGTCATTTTTATCGTTATCAGGATAAATGCCAGAAATTATCGTGATACATTTTTTAGTCCATACCGCCCATCTCTCCTCAACACCTCCCAGAGGACATGTCCAACCAGAAGGAGACACAGAGGAGAGATCTGGGTCTGTCTGTTCATGCTGCTGCACCTGCAGCCTATCCCTGATAAGCTGAGGTATATTATATATATATTTAATATATATGTGTGTAACATGCATGTGGATTGTAATAATCTCAAATTACGTCAAATCCAACTGGTTCAGGAGCAGGTGAATGCCACGCTGAAGTTAATCCAGCAGGAATAAAGCAAAAGAACAGACATTTATTGGATTTGTCCCATGAACAATATGAAAAAAAAGAAACTTCAGAAAAAGCCTGCTGGGGCTGTCGTAGTGCCAGCATGAATGCTCTGCATCTTATATTGATCCAAGTGGTCACGGAGAACCACAGAGGCGGTCCCGGGTCAGCTGATGTTCAGTCAGCTCCAACTAGGTCCACAGGTCACACCATTTTGGACAGCATTGTACCACCACATTTCCCCAATATGTGGTCATTTTTAAAAGAAAGTGTGTGTGAGAGAGCATAAATATGATTGTGTAAGAATAGAATTGCTGCCTGTGTATGGGTGAATGAGAAGAAGGTTGTAAAGTGATTTGTACAACCTAGACAAGGACCAGTGAAGCCCAGAGCCCATTTAGCCTAAAATCAAGCTGCCAGAGTCTGACTTAAAGGTCAGGGTTAAGGTACAGCCTCTCTTATAATCGCTCTGAAAGAAACCTGATTTAAAAAGCATCTGTCTGCTTTTACAAGTCCCATTTGGGGGGAAAAAAAAGGGTTTTCTGTGATTAGTACAACTTGTTCAGCTGAACATGTAGTTGGTAAAGTTACATCTCTGTTTCAAAATACACAGATTGAGGAGGCGTTCATCCTAATAAAACTGAGGTTCAATAATTCTTTGTATCTCCACCACTTTCGTCTCTGAATCATGAGTAAACAGGAAAGACTCAGACGACATTTTTACTGACAAAATGTGCCACGCTATTAGAGTTGAGAAGTTTTTTTTCTTGCTCAATCTTTTACAAAGGGAAGACGTACATCTGATGTGTCAAAATGATTTATCAGGAAATCCCACACGTGGTAATACGAGCAGGTTAACCCAAAAAGATTACTTTTTTTTTCTACTTGAGTCATTTTGGTTTAATCGCGATTGTTTGACATTTGAAAAACACATTTGTCTGATTCCGTGCTGAGAGTTATATGATTGATATGATGGTCTGGAAGCTGAAACAGCCGCCGTGACCTGAATCTGTCTGCAGTTCAGAGGATCCTCTGCCAGCACCTGTTTGGTGTATTTTATACATAAAAATACGTTACAACAGGACTCCATTGTTCCATACAATCCTTTGTTAAATGGAAATATAAAAGAAAACACAATGCAATGATCTTCAAATCTCATTTACCAGTCCTTATAAAAGGAGTCTGATGTCATCCTTTTGTAATGGATGGATTGTGCAGTTTGTCTTGCTGAAAGATGCAAGCCCTCATTTGAAAATACATCTGAACGTATGATGTGAACATATGTTGCTCTCAAACCTGCATATTTTATACTTTTCAGCAGTGATGTTTGTTTTCCAGATGTTCAAGCCGCCCATTTCTTTAGAAAGTAATGCACCTTCATACTGGCGGAGAGGCAGGCTTTGAATCTAAGCTCATGACGAGCTGAATGTTTCCTCTTCGCCTTTAGTTCGAAGCATGTGTTCCATGCTTTCCAAAAAGGGTTTCAAATTCCAATCCATTTCACCACGGGACGGTTTTCGACTGTCTCAGTTGCCTCAGTCATAAATGAGCTTTTGCCCAGAGAAGCCTGTAGCTTCTCTGGACCGTGTTCATGTGCAGCTTCTGCTTGTACGGTTGAACTTTGACCTTAATTTGTGGATCGCACGGTGAACTGTGTTCCTGGAGGTTTCTGCAGGAGTTCCTGAACCAATGTAGACGTTTAATTAATCAAAAGCAGAATCTTGCCTGCTTTTAGTGCAGTGCTGCCGGAGAGCCAAAGCATCTTGGGCATTGGATATTTATTTTGGTGACCCCTGCACAGAGATTCCTTAAAATTCTAGATCTTGATGTTGAATATAATGATAATATTTCTGAGATACATTATTTAGAAATTGTTTGTAGATGCAGATTTTCTCTGACTGATACCAACTTTATTTCTGAGAGACCTTTGATACCTAATCTTGTCCCTAATTAGTTGTCTCCTCCAGGTATTTCCTTTTAGTACCACCTACCTGTTTGGCCCTTTATTACCAAACCTTTTTTGACACCTGTATCATTGTATGCGCTAATATTATAAAAATGAATATAAATTCACTTTCAGCATTTGTTTTTTGTTCTTTTATTAATCAAATATGGTATTATGTAATTTACAAATCATTGCATTCTGTTTTTATTTATATTTCACACCGTGAATTGTTCCAAAACAAAAAAGTTAGTGTGGCAGGATGAAGCACGACTCCAGAGGTTGGTAAACAAGCCTTTATTCCAGACAACGGAATAACAACTGACAACTGACAGAGAACACGCGTAACTAAGCAACCATAAAACGCCCCGTGACCACGCCCCTTCCCTACAGTCCGGATGGGTGCGAGGTCCGTAATTGTGTCCGCCACATTACGTTCTTTAAAATGTACTGCTCTAATATCACTTGTTGCCTTTTTTCCCCCTCTCTGTGCTCCATTTTCCTCTTTCCATCTCTTCTTTCTTCATCCCTCCATCCTCAGAAGGAGAGAAAAGCAGCAGGTTTGCTAAAGCTCTTGTCGGGTGCAGCAGCCAAGAAGAAACCTCGCTCGCCCACGTCCTCTCCGCCCACCCATGACCCCTCGCTGGCGGGCAAGGGCGGCGTGGCCACCGACCTCGCTCACCACCCCCACCACCATCACCACCACGCCCGCTCGGGCTCGTGTCCCATGGCGTCACAGGGACGCGCCGGCTCCTGCCCCATCGAGAGCGAGATGGCGGGGGCAATAGGCCTGGAGCCTCTGCACAGGAAGTCCGGATCCCTGGATACTAACTTCCCCATGTCGCCCCCGGCAACAAGAGCTGGCAACGCTCTGATGGTCCTCCGGCCTGAACCCAAACCGTTGTCAAGAGAGAGGTGGGGCCTCACACGTGCAGAATAACACAAGTTACTAGGGGTGGGTATTGGGAAGGACCTCACGATACGATACGCATCACGATACTTGAGCCACGATACGATACACATTGCGATATCCCGATTATGCGATATCCCGATTATTATATTCTACATAGTTCACCGAAAAATTTAAAAATGCATTACACATCTTAAAATCCAAGTTGTATGTATGTACATCAGATGATAGTGATGGATCTTAAAATCCGAGTTGCACGTTCATCAGATTATAGTGACAATTCATGGGACAAACTGAGTCAAAACAATGTTTTATTATAACTATACAAGCTAAAGTTACAACATATTTGTATATGTTTTTCATATTATTTACATCATATGAAATTAACATTAAATTTAGTATGAGGTTGCTTTAATTATGTGGCAAATGATAATAAACACAAGAAAGATGGGTACTAAAACCAAGGACAGGCACAGTGATCAGTCAGTATAGATATAAATCCATAAATAAATAAACCTCTGTCCATTATTTTTCATTTTTTAAGGACAGGCAATTGTGTTATATAAAAAATAAATTATAAAATGAAATAAAACGTGAAATAAAACCTGAGCTTAGTGCAGGGCCCTCCCAGGGTTGGTAGAGAGTGGCAATGCCCAGGACTGTCACTTAGGTAGGAGCACTGGGTGATAGAATGGGAAAAAAATCGGGGATAAAAAAAAATAAAATAAATTAAAAAAAAAATCGATATTCAAATTTTTAATATCGATATTGAATCAGCTGGAAAAGTATTGCGATATATTGCCATATCGATATTTTTGCCCACCCCTACAAGTTACTGACATGATAACGGCATTGCAACAAAAGCAACCGCATGTTTAGACCTTGGATTTAAACACACAAGCTCACATCTGCAAATAATAGGAAATATGTTCCAACAAGGTTGGGGAAGTTTGCGTTGGAAGAGTTTGGCTTAAGGGGTTTAAAGTACTCCCGAGAGAGTAGGTGATGACAAAACCATAAGCAAAGAACAAGTGAAATAAGAGTCAGAACTACCCAGAGGCGCCTTTGAGAGCAATAAGTCGACACTGTTGGACCAGAGTGAGAGTGAGACGTATGATAGTTTTCAGCTTGTACGCCGCTTCATGTCCTTGTAGTTGCTAAACCAGCTGATACATAAAAACCAAGCACCTATAACATGTGCCCTGAAAATCCCTAGTACTGCCCAAGCATAACAATTGTTAAATAGGTTGCAAAACCTTATTCATAATTTCCTTTTAATCCTTTAAACCTCGCTCAGACCAGCAGTCTAGAAAATCTTAATTCTGCTCTCATGTACTGAAGTACCCACACACACGGACTCCAACTTTATTCCCCCCCTAAGAGAGAAACTATAAAAGTCAGGAGCACAATTATGGGCACTTCAGTTTTGTCACAGGACATTGAGGAGAAATGAAGCATTTAATGGCAGCATGTATCATTACTGTCAGCATTATGCTGCTCTGCCGGGAGTTGGTTAGTTGGTTATCACGGAAATGGACACGCTGTTCATTGTGGTGTGTGTGTGTGTGTTGATGAGAGCAAAGCAGAGAAAGAAAGCAAACTTGTGTGACTCGTATCTTGGTAAATTTCAGACCCACTGATGCATCTCAAAGCCTAGCACACTCAGCGAAAATTAGCGGCTTGCGAGCCATTTTTCCATCAGCCGACCTGGAGCAGATAAATGCACCTCAGAGCAGCACAATCATTTAAGCCAGCATTCACTATTAACTGCACCTTTTTTATCCACTGAAGACAGAAGCTTGATGTTGGGTAGTATGAGTGCATGTCATGGATCAAAAGCTAAACATACTGTACAGTCGCATACCTTTTTATTGAACACATCCATTTAAAATTCACATTGCTGGAAGAAAAAGCAAGTTCGTGGACTGATTTCTTCGATGAAAGCTTATTGGTGTCAGTAGTTTGCAAAGCTGGAGTCTGGCTGATGAAATGAGTTTAATAAAACACTGAAACATTTAACCTTTCTTTATAAAAAGCACTGGCTGATGTGAACCAAGCTTCACAAAAAGGACATCTCTCAGGACGTGATCAACAGTAGTTGACCTGCAAAAGGCTGGAAACAGATGAATATAAACCGAGATAGTTTAGCACCGTGGCTACTCTTCCTACGACTGAGTGCCAGCCCAGATACCTATATACCAATATTTTTTAATGTAAAAATCTGGTATTCCATTACGTCAACTGATATTTTGTCCTCTTCAAAAAGCACGAAACAAGAATTCCTTAAGAGTTTTGTGTTATTCATAGTTCACTAAGATATAACAGTAAAGTCTGAAACTAAAGAAGAAGAAACTTCAGAGAAATAAGTTCTGTTTAGTTTGGAGTTCCAAATGTGTGCTTTAGGAATGCTTTGGTGGATAAACTATGCAATATCAAAACCTAAAGGATGTAGGATGTTTTTCCATTTGTGTCTAATCTCTTTTAAATTGGCTTGGACTCACTGAGGTAAAGACAAACCCACTGGAACTGGCAAACATATCTGTTCACTGAACAGTCGGGTTATTACCAAGGAGCACCTTGGTAATTGGCAACTCTACTTGGGAAAATGTATCGAAGACAGATGAAACAGAAGTTTAATTGTTTGGGAAGATTACTCAATACTATGTGGTGCAAAAAGCAGCTTTCCTAATTCAAACAATATTCCAAAATGTCTGCATGAATCACAGCTTGCCTCTCTGACCTGTCTGCATGGATGAAGGATGACCACTTTCAACTTAACCCATCAAAGACTGAAGTCCTGGTTATCTCTGCCCATCATTCGTTCAGCCTTGATATTGACATAAATATTGGTGCGACTACTGTCTCTTCCACAAAGGTTTGGTGAGCAGGTATCTTTCTCTGACCACATTACCTTGGTCTCCTGGTCATGCCGCTTTGCTCTCTGCAAAAATACAAGAAAATGAGGCCGTATCTGACTCGATATGCAAATAAAATCCTGGTATATGCCATGGTTATATCCTACCTCAATTACTGCAATTATTGCTCTTTGCAGATGATGTGGTTCTGTTAGCTTAACCAGGCCAGGACCTTCAACTCTCACTGGAGCGGTTTGCAGCCGAATGGGAAATAACTGGGATGAGAATCACCACCTCTAAATCAGAGACCATGGTCCTCAGTTGGAACAGGGTCCAGGTCGGAATCGGATAGTGCCCCAAGTAGACGAGTTCAAGTATCAAGGGGTATTGTTCCCAAGTGAGGGAATAATGAAGTGGGAGATTGATGGCTGGATCTGTGATGCAGTGTCTGCATTGGTCGTGTGAAATAAGTTAAAGGGGAGCTATTATGGCATCTGATCCCTATTTTAAACAGGCTTGAATATCTTAAAAACAAGCTTTTGATTGTTTTTGCTAAATAAATTAAAAATTCAGCCTCTAAACCATGTCTTTATCATCCCATTCTCTAACCTCATTATCTATGTGGGATTCTGAGTGGGCGGGGCTATGATAATGAGGCACTGTGCTGATTGGCTGACTGAATGACGCGATACACCGCTATGAAAAAATGGCGGAAGCTCCGGCTGGCGGAAGCTCCGGCTGGCGGAGTTACACCGTGTCCTAACTGCATGCGATGCGAGCGTCGGTGACAAAATCAATTCCATTGCTTTACTTTCTATTGGACTGTCCTAACTGGCCGCGAGCGACGCAGCGCTGTGCCGTTTTGAGCTGAACATTTGTCGGACGCCCGGCTGCTTCTATTCTATTCCTGTCGCTCGCGTTGAAAGCCGGTTGAAAGCGCTGTAGGAAACAGTCATGGATGAAGAACAGCTGATCCAGTTAGTTGAAATGAGAAGTTATCTCTATGATACCTCCTCATTTCACTACAAAAATCTCAATAAAGTGGCAGCTGCTGGAGGGAGATGGACAGAGAGCGTCCGATGTGACGCAGTGCGACGCGATAGTCGGACGCTCACATGCAGAAGGCTGGATTAGGACGCGGTTTTATAGCTGTGGCCGTGGTTTGCATTTTGGTTACGTAACGAAAATGCACAGAATCTGAACAGCTCGTAGAAGCCACATCACACTGGATGGCTCATCCGGGCGGCTGTACAGACACTGCGGAATTTGGTTTCTTTCCTCCTTCTCTGAGTTGGCGGGCTGAGGGGAGACCACTTTATATATGTTAAAGCAAGAAAAAACGTGTTTTTCATAATAGGTCCCCTTTAAGCCGAAAGGCAAAGCTCTCCATTTACCAGTTAGGCTGCGTTCTTACCCTCACCTATGGTCACTTATGGGTAGTGAAGAACGAGATCCCAGATACAAATGGCAGAAATGGGTTTTCTCTGCAGGGTGTCTGGGATCTCCCTCAGAGAGAGGGGGAGAAGCTCGGTCATCAGAGGCCTCAGAGTAGAGCCCAGCACCTCCACATCCAAAAGAGCCAGTGGAGGTGGCTCGGATATCTGGTGAGGATTCCTCCTGCAAGCCTCCCTGATGGGGGCAACCCGGGGACGACCCAGGACATGCTGGAGGGACTATGTCACTTGGCTGGCCTGGGAAAACCTTGGGAATCCCTCCTGATGAGTTGGACACAGTGGCTGGGGAGAGGGAAATGTGGGCTACCATGCCTGGACTACTGACCCCATGACCAGAACTCTGATAAATGGAGGAAAATGGGTGGATGGATGGATGATGGATGGATGGATGGAGGGAGGGAGTTACTGCAATGGCCTCTCAGTTTGTCTGATCGAATCACCTACAGCTACAGGTGCAGCTCAATGAACAAACACTACCCTCTGGCACTTTCCTGAAGTCTGCACTTGTTTGTGTGAACTTGATGGTAAATGCTCACACTCCCGCACTGCACTCATCATAAGAACACCGACTGGCCTCACCCTGTCCTCTCCTCAGCAGAGACTCTTCTCCCACTTGGTTCCTCGACGGTGGAACAAGTTAAGCTTGAGTTATGGTTCTGCGTCAAAACGACGCCGTACACACGGCGTCACCGTGACGCCGTCGTGAACCCTTCGGACTTCTCCGTCACTCCATTTGGTCGCGGTGCAGTACCCCCCGTGACCGCTAATTCGCGATCTTTTTCTGAATGGTTTATCCGACTTTTTCCGGTCACAGTGACTCAAAGAGATAAGGACAACTATTGTGCAAAAAAACAAAACAAAAAAAATCACACATACACGAAGAAAAGAGTGCTGAAAGTTCACGACTGCTTCAAACTGGAAACCGGAAATGCGTTGCTACCAAGCGAACCAATCACAGCCCTCTCGTCTGCGTGTGGTCTGCGTCGCCTCGACGCATAGTTACAATTTTTGGGAGGTGCACGTCAGTGACGGCTGACGGCGTCAGTGACGGCGTCAGTGACGGCGTCAGTGACGGCGTCAGTGACGGCGTGTGGTCTGCGTCGACGCGTACCCTACGGCTTAGGCACGGCGTCGTTTTGACGCAGAACCATAACTCAGCCTTCACTTGTGGGTGCAAGAGCAGAGTCGTCCCTCTCTACGTTTACGAAACTCTTGAAACGTTCCTCTTCCAAGAACATTTTCTGTCACGATATGCACTCTCTTCAACTTCCTGAGCTGCACTTGAATCTCAGCTGAGCTGCACTTATTTGAATGCTGATTTAATTGCACTTTATGATCTACTACCGGTATGTTACTGTGGCCGGATGTCAAATGTAGTGTAATGTAATTAATTTTTTCAGGTTTCAGCAGGTGATGTTTGCCGTGCCCAGGCGGCACCAGGTGTCTAACAAGACTCTCTGTTCTTCAGGTATCGGGTGGTGGTTCCCTACCCGCCTCAGAGTGAAGCAGAGATCGAGCTGCGGGAGGGAGACGTGGTGTTCGTTCATAAGAGGAGGGAGGACGGTTGGTACAAAGGCACCCTGCAGAGGACGGGACAGACCGGCCTGTTTCCCGGCAGCTTCGTCGAGAGCTTCTGAGCTCCGAGAAGTGGACAAAGCAAATCTGTTTCTGAGTCATAACAACACCCACAAACCCAAGCACACATACTCCAGCTAAACGAGCACATGCAGTAGCGACACAGAGGTTGGGCTGATACTGATTTCCAAGAGTCCCACTTTCTTTTTGTGGATTATAGATCTGTCAGTAAATATTAACATGCGTCAAAACATGCCTTACAAAAAACTGAGAGCCCTGTGAGAATAAAATTTGTCTGGATTTAAGTTAAAAAAAACTTAATGTTCCATTATTTTTCCCAGAATAACCTGTTCAGGAACACTGGAGATTTAAATTAAATCATATTTTAAACAACCACAAAGCACCAGTTACTGCCAACAGTCTTGAAAAATCCACAACAGCCTAACTACGTCATAACCACACAAACACACTACATCTGAAGCTAGTCCGGGCTTCGACCAGCGCAAACCAACGGCAGGCGGGGAGGAGTTCACCCCGAGCCGGGATGTGGACTCTGAAGGCACAGACTCAAGAGCACAGGAAGAAGAGCCCCGCCTCCCAGTTCTCCTCTTTGCCATCATCCACCAGCAAACATGAGCACAAACGGCGTCCACTCCACTTTCCGCCGAGACCTCAGAACTTGAATCCGGGTGCTTTCTTTGTTTCGAAAAGTGAAAACTCGCAGCATGGGAGGGGAAGTGCGTGAGCCTGCAGTCCAGGCCCGTCAGAAGCACGCCTCCATGTCAAATCTGTGACGACGAACACACGTTTGTTTTCAGCCCCGTACGTGTTTATGATGCATGTAGCGTTCTTCTCATTTTTTTTAATTTTTTTTTTGTTTTGTTTTTATATATATGTCGTAATAAGTGTTTGTGTTGTCCTGCTGTGATGATTTGTTGCAAGAAATGTGTAATTTAAAAGCAACGGGGCAAAAGGATGGGACTAAATTAGGACATTGGTTTTTTTTCTATTTATTTCTGACATTAGGGTCTTAAACATCTTTCACTTTTATTGAATTTGACTTTCTTAGAGCCCGGAGCCTGATTTAAACTGAATTTAACCGGCTTGTTGAATGTAAAAAGACACCGAAAGTTACACCAAAACTTTTACGAAATTTATTTGTATTTATAAAGTTGTTTTTGAACTTTGATATGAGATTAAAAGCAGAACTAATGCACTTGGGAATAGTTGTTATAGCCTGCCGATACATCTACACAAACAGTATTTTAAATGGGTATTTACTCGTTAAAAGGGATTTTCATTTGTGGAGACGGAAAACCATCAGCTCTCAGGCTGGTGGCAGTAAGCATTCAGCAGTGAAATAAACACTTAAAACAGGGCTTAAATGAAGCACAAACGACTAATAACCATCTGCTCTCAGGAGATGGTTATTATAGGCAAAGCATACATCTAATTTGACCCTAACATGATAAAAACAGTGGAAAACCCGTCTTTAGGTTCGGAATCGACTTCAGTTGTTTCTTTCTCCAAATTACCTGGAACATCTAGTGAGATCCTCCCAGACTTGCACAAAACTAGCACAAGACAGAAAAAGCAGAATGATCTATAACACTCTTCTGGCAAATTCGTTTTATTCAATGTATTTAGTGTAGTTCCTTTTTTGAGCAGGTGTAGAATTTCAGAAAACAAGCAGGAGAAATGATTTATTTGGACATCCTCTTTTGTAATGTGGTATTGTAATCATCATCGGTGCTGTCAGGAAACGAATGAAACCACAGTTATTCTGTTGTTGGGAATCTATCCTGAAGCAGCGCACAAGCTTTTTCTTTAATTCTAGGTGTTCATAACTGTGATTCAAGGGAGGGGTTTTGGTTCTGTCAGCTCAAAGTGAAGCTTTATCTTTTTTCCTTAAACAGCAACGGGAAAAGTTACTGTCAAATTTTTGGTATTTGTTATTGGAAAAGTTTAGTCCAAACATATCTCCATTGGCCTTTAAACCCGTCAGTCAAACCCGAGTGCCTACAAATGTCTCTCACACACACAAATACACGCTCTAGACAGACCTTTTGAACTTTTTCTCACTTTTTGGGTGGAGGAGGGGGGTGTATGTGATTCAGTAGGACGAGCTTGTGTTTGAGTCGACTCTGTTCTGTTTGGCCCGATGACAAAACAAATACCAGCAGATCCCAGAACAGCTCTGCTGTTTTCTTTTCCACTGGCTCGACTTTTCTGAGGGGGAGGGTTTACAACAGTCAATACGTCAGGAATAAAACCACTGCAGTGGTCACTTTAGATTAAAAAGACAAAAGGAAAAAAAAAAAATGAATAAAAAATACTTGAAGCGCCGGATTTTCAAACTGTTTTTATGTGTTTAAATACATGACGTGAGCTTGTCATTTGCCCGAGCTTCCTGGTTGTAAATGCCATTTTTGAAAAAAAAAACTTAAGGTGGCAGATTTAAAAATGTTTTCGGAACGGTGGTATTTCCTAATTGATTTGAACGCACCATAGAAGATAAAACGAGACATGCAGATGATGGAAAAGTTTCAGTTGTGTTTAATCACAAAAGCAGCTCACGGATCAGGCTGATGGGTGAACTGCTCTCTCACACCTGATGGATTTTATTATTTTTTTTACTCTTTTTGTGTGGCCAAACTCTCTTTGCTACCAGGACACTGTCAGCTCTCTTTCCCAGGAAGCCTGAGCTCTCATTTTTGCCATTTTGAAATAAATGTTAGCCATGTTTGTTCATATGGACTCTGTATGTAGCTCTTTATACAATAAGAGAGTTTATGACGATGCTTGGTGCAGCATGGATGCTCATGCCTCATCAGGACCGAGTTGAAACTGAGACAGTGAGAGAATATGAGGAAATATATATATATATATATATACATAAATATATATAAAATTCTATATTGTGCAGAATATTTATTGGCCTTTTGTGCCATCAAAGTCATGCTCTGAGCTGGCCCCGTCCAGCGCTTTCTACCATGTGATCATTACATCGTCTTGTACTGATGACCCGTGGTTGATTATGATTGTTTTTGTTTAGGTTTTTTTTTTCATGTCAAGTGCATTTTTCGCAATAAATGCCTTTTGTTTTAAAAACATTTCTAGTGAGCTTTTTTGTGCATTCCTCTGGGCTGTTTCTTTTTTTTTAACGACTGTGCAACAGAAAATGGTTGGAAACAACAGATTGATATTCTCTGGCGCAAAACAAACACATTAGCTCTATTGCCTGTTTGGATTTAATGGTTTGTTTTTTTCTCCCCCTGAAAATCACGTCCTGCTCTAATTATTATGATCATAATCACTCACAATGTGCTCATTCTGAGCTCCTGGAGTGTTTTTGAGCAGCACTCCAGGTACGGGTTGATCCAGTATTACTGTCTTTATTATTACACGCATGCTGGTGAAGGCTGATTTATGGTTCCGCGTACACCAACGCAGAGCCTACGGCGTACTCTACGGCGTAGGCTCTGCGTCAATTAAACGCGGAACCATAATTCAGGTTTAAGAGTTGTCGATTTCTATCCCTCCCTCCATCCTCCCTTTTTCTCCCCTACACCGCCGTGGACAACCTCATCTCTTCATGAGTCTAGGCTGTCTACAATGTTCCCACACCATTTGCATTTAGACTACCAAGAGTGTGTGTGCACACACACACACACACACACACACACACTTTATGTGTACAAAGGCTGCCTTAGATTTACACTCATGCAGAAAAGAGCTGATGCTCAAACTCCTCCATTTGGGTGGGTAGCCTTTTTTTTTTTTACTACATGTAAAAGATCTGCAGTGTTGAGCATCCTCAGCTCTAAACAATCCCTTCCAGTATGTTTTGCTTCAGGGAAACGCTTCTCCTCGAAATGCCGCAGGCTCCTGCAGGGAATCGATCACCGTCCCTCTGCTTGAGATCACACAAATCAGAGCTGAATGATGAACTGCAGCTGCCCTTCAAGGAGAAGGGGAGACATGAAGATACAGACCTGCAGAGGAACATTACCCTTTCTCCAGTAAAAGAAAAGGTTTTCACGTGTAAAGGTTGTTTTTTTTTCTTAGTTTTATTTTTCATTTATTGGAGGAAAAAATTCAAAACAGGGATTATTGATCTGCACTTGTGGTCATTACTGCTTAACAGTTGTGCTGATATATGAATGAATGAATTAATGAATTTATTTCGAACATGTATATAAAAAATAAAAATAAAGTGACATCTTCATATGCACATAGGTTCGAAAAAGGAGTAGGAAGAAGTATACACTTTTTCCTAGTTCCTACCCCTTTATAACTCTGAATTTACATTATTATTATATCTACACAATATCCATAAAAATAGTCTATATAAATACTACGTAAACATGCCTATTACTACATAATTTATCCATATAAGTATATAGAAAATATAAAATATATCAATATATAGAAAATACAATATTATATAAATCTATATAAATATACATTATATAAACTACATAAATATCCCTATAAATATATATATGCTACATACCTAATAAATATATAACATATTACATAATTCTAACTATCCCTCTCAACATATAGTATATACTACATAAATATCCACACCGGTATCTTAAGCAAGTATAATATACCATTTTTCTCTATTTTATGTTTCTCACACTCCTTGTTAACCCATTTCCTCCTCCATATACCTGTTTATAAATCATTTTTTGTATCTCTTTTTAAACAGATTTAAGTTAGTACTTTGTTTCATTTCCTGCTCCAAACTGTTCCAGAGTCAGTCCACAGTTCAATATGCACATGCTTTTCATTGTTGTTCGTACTTTGTTTTCTAAAATGTAGTTCTCCCCTTAGATTATAGCCCCTTTCTCTCTCTGTGAACATTCCTCTGATATTTTTTGGTAGTAGATTATTCCTTGCTTTGAACATTTGCACCGTTTTGTATTTAACCAGATCCATGAAGACACATACAGACCTGCAGAGCAACATTACACTTTATCCAATAAAAGAAAAGGTTTTCATGTGTAAAGGTTTTTTTTTTTTTTTACCTTAGTTTTATTTTTCATTTATTGGAGGAGGAAAAAATTCAAAACAGAGATTATTGGATTTTCACTTGTGGTCATTACTGCTTAACAGTTGTGCTGATAGATTAGATTAGATTAGAGAAATCACACCAAAGCATGCACCAGTGTGGCAGGTGGACAACTGATCCAAGCTGCTCAGCATCATTTCCTGCACAACATGACGGTCATGAACAGATAGTTAGGAAAAAACATTGTTTTTAACCACAAAAAGTCAAATACTCAGTATGCATGTGAATGCAATCAGTTCTCTGGACGATTTAAACTCTATTTAAGATTTAAGAATAAGCAGACAAACGAGATCGACTGTGACAAAACTTCATTTATTTATTTAAAAAGAAGGAAAAAGAGCTCCCAAATAATACTGTATATTCCTTAAAACCAACTGTGGTATACATGTGTCTTTTCCCCTGCAGGTGTCAGTATATGTGTAGTGTATTTCTAAAGTTCAGACATAAGGCACTAAAAACATCCTGAACCGCTAGTGTGAGTAAAGTGTCAGTTAAAGTGAGTCGTTTGGCAAATCTAGAAGTCTTACAAACCAGCACCACAGTGTCCTGATTTACACCTTTCCGCATTTTACCACACACAAAAAAAAAAAAAAAAAACTGATCGGCACAGAGATAAAATGCCCTCTATTCCTTTGCATGATCAATAATCGATTACTTTTTAGAGCATATCATGCAATACCAGTTTTTTTGTTCTGCTGGGAAAATTTGCATCCTGGCATTCACTTGGACCGTTCTTAAGCCACGCTTCCTACAGATGATGTTAACGTTACTGCCGATTCCCTTTGGGATGAACACATTAGTGCAAGTGTTGCAGCTGCAGCCTTTTATGTAATGCCCTCCGTCTACAACTCTGAACAACATGATGATGGTGGTGGTGATGAATATACACAAAAAAAACTTTACATAATGGTAACAGATACAGTTCAAACCCTTTACAAAACAGAAAAGAGCCCCCCCAAATCATTTAATCAGTCTGAGGGCGTCATCTCAACTCTGCATTCCTCTTCTGTAGGGCGTGCCTCTTTTCAAAGTGTTTATACAGCTTTGCGTGAACTGAGGTCCTGCAGATCCATCACATTTCAGTCTGTGGTGTCACAAAACCATGCAAGACTCTGAATCACATTTTCAGACATGTGGCCCAAAACATGTGAACTGGTTGCTTTATCTTAAAGTTTGAGTTGGTAGTCAGTTCAAATATGCACTCAAGGACAGGGAAGAAAAACATTCTGTCAATTCAAACTTAAACTGTGATGAAAAACTCAGATTAAGTGTTTTTAGTTGTGTATATAGACACAAACACACACAAAAAAATAGTAACTCCTAGAAAAACTGGCCATTTACAGATTCAGAACTGGGGACACACACGTGAAACTACCACTTGAAAATGGAGTTATGGAATTATATATTTATATATATTTTTAAGTAATGTTATGGGAAACCTCTGAAGGATTATGTAAAAGCAGACGAAGTCTCTCCAACCGTAACATTTGTACCTGTGCAAGTCTTTAGCTGTGTAAACAGCTTTCAGTGAGGAGGCTGTATGAGGTTTCCCCTCAATGTGGCTAAAAGTTAAAAAGAAAGGTGTAGAAAAGATTTGAGATTTTGTATAAAAAAAAAATTAAAAAAAGGATAAATATATATCAATACACAAAAAAAAAGCAATAAAACCTACAAAAGAGAGTAAAAATAACTTGAAAGAAAGTGTACAAATGATCTTCAGAAACAGTCTTTAAACTTTGGCATTTGGACTTCTCTGGTTAGTGTTTGGGACTGGCTGGAGCTGCTGTGGAGACGATGTCACTGGTTCCGCTGGTCATGATGGAGCGAACTGCAGATCCACACGTCTTCACATGAAGCCAGAACTGGAAGAGGACAAGAGAAATGCAAATGAGCACATTGCTGAGCTTTACCAGAACGTAGTAATAGTAATAGTAACACTTCCTCAACTGAGTGACTCAAACTTCTTCTCATCATCGCTGCGAGTATTTGAGCAGCTTATGTCGGTATAACATGAGAGTTCAGAGAGTCCTCTTACTTTTTGCGGTCCTTGTCTTTCTTGCCATTGGCTGTGAGGCTCTGCGCCTGAAGGAGCTGAGCGGCGGCTCGTCTCTTGCTGAAGGAGCTCTGGTCCTCTTCCAGAAGCCGCCTCTTGTCCTCCAGAGCCGTTTTCTCCTCCGCATGGAGGCGCTTGAGCTGCTCGAAACGGCCCTGCAGCTAAAAGAAAAAAAACACAACAGACGACACTTATTAGCACCCGACAAATTGAAGTAAATACTATCCGTATTAAGCCAACAAGGTAAACGGCCCGTGTGCTACTTGATCGTCTGCGTACCTCCCTCTCAGCCTCCTTCAGCTCCGACTCCTTCTCCTTCACTCTCTGGACGAAGATTTGCCTCATCTCGTCCTCTCTCTTCTGCAGTTCCACCAGGAACTCCTGACGCTTGGCCTCGTACGTCTGCTGCAGACTGTATGCAGGAACACGGGGGTCAGCTGTGGGTCGGGTCATGCAGGTGAGTGCAGTGCAGGTGCGGGGGAGTGTGCAGCTCACCTGACAGGTTTGCACTCTGGATCCGTATCCTTAAAACCCATTTCCTCCAGTTTGCATCGCCTGTAAAGCTCATAGTGCCTCGTATGGGTTTGCTCTCTCAAGTCCTCCATGTTGACACAGATGAGCATCTCCCTCAGTTTAACAAAGTCACAATGATGCTCGTTCTCCACTGATAGGACAGGAAGAATAAAATAAAAAGTTATGCATTAAGCTCACTTAAATCACAAAATAAAACACTTTTTCCCCCAGCATCAGCTCTGGTTGTACAACACAAACACTCCCATCCTACCTTGGACAACTCCCCACGGATACTGGCGTGCTTTCACCATCTTATTGCCGACGGAGACTTCCTCTGTGCTGCCGACTACAGCAAATGGCAAATGGCCCTAGAAGACAAGATCATCATGTTTTTTTCTTTACGTATTAACCATGAAAGGCAAATATATTCAACTATCCCCTGTCTTGGGTTTTTTTGTGCACACTAGACCCCAACATCTGTGTTTATAAAATGGGTTCACAAAAGTTGTTGTTTTTGCTGGAGTTGAACTTGCCGGGGTGCTGTGGGTGGCAGGTGTAGCAGTTACAAAAATGTCATGTTTTAAACTCCTAGTGTGGATGAAACCTACGTTTTTCGGACGGGCTGGGATGATATTCATGTTTTTAAAAAAATATATTTTTATCCCTGATTTTTTTTATTCCCGTTTTATCAGCCAGTGCTCCTACCTAAGTCAGTCTTGTGCGTTGCTCCCTCTGCCCCCACTTTAGGAGTGAGCAGGATCCTTTCCAGGGTTTATACAGCAATCCTTATGTTAAATTTAATACCAATTTAATACCTTATTCACTACCTTCAGATTTTTTTTTAAAAACTATCACAACATTAAGTGTTAATCACGGACCTTTTAACATTAATACAGATTTTGAACTATAGAACACTATACAGAACAGATTTATAGACTCATTGATGTTGACCAGATGTTTCACATTTATTTCACTTTGTGAATGACAATAAAATACACTGCTTAAAATGTAAAAGGTAAAAAATAATACCAATTTAAAAAAAAAATAATACCTCTGACAGTGAATTTAACACTTTTAATGGCCTTAAATTTGGCAATTTTCATTTATCACTTTTTAAAACCCAGCGGAAACCCTGCCTTTCTTTTCACCCAACATCACGTTATTCCAGCCAGATCCCCCCCCACCCCATCTGGCGCCCCGGCTGGCCAGAGGGGGCAGTGTGTAGCCCAGGACTGCTGCATGTTTTTGTGAGGGTAGCTCACATTATCTACCCAAGGGAACATGGGGAGAACATCCCAACCCCACCCAGGGTGTGGGTGCTGAAGTAAAACATGCACTCAGCACCCACGGCGAGAAGTGATCCCAGGACCGTCGAGCTGTGAGGCGGCTGCACTACCAGCTGCACCAACGATGATGCCAAAAAGTAAATTAAGCTCTGATTTAAACGGAACAGGGACATCTGCAAGATTATAATGACTGACTTGTACTGTAACCTCTGTACCACAGTGTGTGTGTGTGTGTGTGTGTGTGTGTGTGTGTGTGTGTGTGTCCCTCCTTACGTTCATACTGGAGTTGACTTTGGCCACCGTCTCATCGTCCAGGGGGAACTGGTAAATCTGGACACCGTTGCTGACCAGTTCACTCATGATTTTGATCTTGAATTTGTGCAGCTCACTCTTACTGATGGTATCAGCTTTGGCGATCACAGGGATGATATTCACCTACAGCAAGACGACACGTTCATCATAAACAGACTGTTCTCATTCATTATTACCAATTATTGGGTCTACAGAAGAAACAACTAATTTACACTTAGAATAGAATACAGACGTGTCAAGTGTCCTGACAATCATCTGCAAAAAACAACCTACATCTTAAATCAGGGATCCCCGATCTTTTAATCCCAGCTAGCGTTGGAAACACGTCATTTATGAAGGACATTTTTCTGAATTAGCATGCATACACATTTATAAAACCAAACCCTCATACTGTACTGAAAACTTCTCACAGATACGTGAAATACTCTTAATCACACAAGTGAAAAAGTGTGCACTCACATACATGTACGTAACTGAAACGCTTTCAAACAATACTGAAATTTGCTCATGAACAAGACAGAAAATGTTCCTCCTAGATGTACACAAACCATTCATACACGACTAAAAGACTCTCACGAGAGGAAAGTTTTCCATATAGTACGTCAGTTTAGTTTCATAGATGCCAATTCAGAATAATATCCTCAACCTCCCCTTTTTACTTCTTTTTACACAATCATTTTTTTTCCGCAGACCACTTGCTGACTGCATCAACAATCTAACCATCAGATGTATAAAATAATCTTTCCATCAACTGTTCACTCATCTCAGCATCCTTTCATCCCGTCTACTCCAGACATACGACAGTGAAGGAACTGTCAATAAATCGCATTTTTACTACAAGGCCAAAATAATTATCTCTCGTATGATTTTGATATCTAAACAAAGAACATAAAGGAGTAGCAATCAGTCCTAATCATCTTTAAATCTTGGGACACACACAACACATAAATAATGTTGCTATTCCTAGTTTGAGGCAGAAGATCTCTCACCGGTCACCTCTTCCTGTTTAATGTTATGTGACAGTGCTAGCCATCAACTATAATAGCTAACCAGAAAGTACCATTGCACTTTGTTTGTACACTTAATGCCAGGCTGCAACCAGCATTAACGTCTAACCAATCGCAAAGACACCGCAAACCCATATAGACACATTTAATTAAAGAAATTTAGCAAAAAATATATATTTGAATGCATATTATATCCGCTTCCAAACATGTTTTTAGATTAGCGCTTCATGAAGCATCTCTCAGATGTTATTTCTGGCCCAGTAGTTCAGTCTGGTGCCAAAGCCTTCCCACATTCCTGTCAGTCATTTTGTCCAACCCGAGAGAAGCCTCACTTGTTGTCACTAGGAAAGCTTGTGAAGCCATACAAACAAACAGAATGCATACTGATCCCGGCAGAGAAAGAGAAATACGAGGAGATCTGTTCGGCTGTTTGACTGAGTGACGGTCACTGCTGCAGACTCGTCAATTGGCTCTTTCTGCGTTCATCCGTACAGTGATACAAAAGGCCAAGTCCAGTGTGTGCGAGAGGCGATTACAGCATTCCACATTTTCTTTTCTCTTTTCACATGCAAATCCAAAGTTACTGCAATTCCAGGGCAGTAAAAAAAAAAAAAAAAAAAAAAAAAAAACAGAACCAACCACAGAGAGGGAGAGAGAAAAAAAGCAAAACAAAGTCACTGCACACGGAGCATGGGAAAGTTTCTCAACACTTCTAAGGGTGATGAAAGAGGCAGATAGAAAAACTCTCCCAAAAGCCACACACTAAAAGTGACACAGCGGAGTATCTTACACAGAACTCTTACATATGTACATTCTCTAGTAAAATACTCAGCAAATATTGTATTCCTAGTAAAAACAAAAAAAAACCTATTACACTGTCCACTTCCAAGTTCAGTAACCATCTTCAAATTGTCTATACATTAATAAATCCCTTTCCCTGTGTTTATTGAGACCAGTTTAACAGCTGATTTATCATTAAGGCGCGCCCCCCAGCTACTGTTACTATCTTCTGGACAAACTATCACAGTTTACAATGGCGACTGCCTCTTTGGAAACCATGTCCCGAGATGTTTTAGTCTCATTTTCGATTCTTTCATCGAGGAGCATTCAAGCAGGACTTAAAAATGCTGTGGAGGGAAATACACAAAATCTTAAAACACAGTTGGTAATGAAGTCCATTTGGAGGCGACAGTTCCCAGATAACAGTTTACACCTGAGAGGCCTCATCTGGGTATCGTCATGATTGCAGGTGACAACATCCAGGATCAACACTGCTCATGCTCTGCAGGATAATATTACATTAATTCACTTTTTATTTAGTTTAATGTGAAAGGGCTTGACTTCAGCTCTACGCCACAAGCAAATGTGAAGTTATAGCTCTACGTAACTTCAGATCTGCTATCAAAATACGACAGCCTCCTCCAGGGCAGGTGGCGACATGTCACCTTTCAGCTTGTCAGTTGGTCTTTTCCAGTTAACCTGTTTTGCCACTCACGTAAACAACAGATAATCTTTGTTTTAGCTGATGACAGCATATGGCAACAATGGCAACCTAAACAAACCTTCAACTCTATTTTTCACTGGTCATGTAAGCTTTTTTTTTTTTTATTTGCATACAACGATGTGCACTAAGAGTGTGCAGACCAGTTTCTGTCAAGTTAAACATTTACATGCAAGAACTATCACAACTTATAACTGCATCACCTAGGTCAGGGGTGGCCAACCCATGGCTCGCGAGCCGCATGCGGCTCTTTGGCCGGTGTCATGCTCTTGCGACTTTATTTGATAGGTGCAGTGAAAGACAGACAGACAGACAGGAAGTGGGTGCAAAATATGCCGCGACTAGAATCGAACCCGCGTTCGCTGTACGTAAGTCACCTTCTCATCCCGTTGAGCTATACGGGCGCGCTCGTGGTTGTGACGGAAATAACTTGGAGGGACAAAATGCACAAACAGGACGTTTTTAACAGAGTGGGAGAGTTTAATATATATATATATATATATATATATATATATATATATATATATATTAAATATTAATATTTAAGCAATACCTCCCGCCAGGCCGTTGTATACGCTCACACAGCTGAGGGGCGTCTCCAACCCGACGCAAAGTGATGTATTGCTTTTATAAAACGGTTACCAATAATGTAAATATGAAAGAGGAACTCACAATATATTTTATGTAATTTTTAATTAATCAGAAATATATATTATCCGGTAAAAAAAGCCCCACTGTGGCAAAAAATAGTCCCATCTCTCCAGATGTAGCTCTGCATGTCGTCTTTTGCTCGTCAGGCACTCGTCAATCCATTCATCCATCGTTAGCTCCTCCCTGGAGATCAAAGTTTACCGTCAACATGCCTAATTAATTGTTAACAAAAATAAAAAAATAACACCAGCTACTTTTTGCTACCTGCTGTAACCGTCAAAAAATATGTAACAGTTGTTTGTTGTCATGGATACGTTGTTGCTTCCCTGACACGGAATGATATGCTGTGATAAGGCTTTAGAATAGAAGCCGTGGTATATAAATAAGACTGTCCTTTATTTCTCCCTCAATGGGGAAATTCACTTTGTGCAGCAGCAGTACACTCAAGACACACATGCAGGGAAAGGGTAAAAAAAAAAAGTAAAAAATATATAATTACGAAATATAAACAGTATAGGCTACTTTATACATTGAAAAGAAAAATAATATGCTCATTATACCACAGTTAACCAATCAGATTGCATGATTTCACCTTTCCGTTTTATAATTGTATTTTTATGTCTCAGAGAGAGCAGGGAATGAGGGATGGGGCAGTTGTTGAGTACGATGTGGCTCTTTGCAGTAACATAGAAACCAATTGTGGCTCTGAGCCTCTGACTGGTTGGCCACCCCTGAGCTAGGTGAAGCTCTGTTTTGTTGGTTTTTTTCCAGCTGGACCAAGGTGTTTTAATTTATTTTAAAACTATGATTTCAGTCAGACTGATGTATTTTTTCTAACATTGTGCAAACATTGTGTGCGTTTCTACCCTCACGTATAAGGAAAAGCCTCTTGAAAAACAGAACTAAGTCCTGCATTGATGATAGCACATCATCAATGAAGAGAGAGGTGTTTTGTTCCCTTTAAATAAACCAGTTGTTTGCTCAGAAAGTCGAGTTTGTTTGGGGAATTTGCATTCAAACTCTGATGAAAGTCAAATAGGTGAACTCTGGTCCACTTTAAAACATAGATCTCAGTCCGCTTCAAGTGAAACAAGTGCAAAAAAGCAGAAAACAACCGTAAAACAGACTAGGTAGCTGCCCTGCATTAAACATTGTAGACCCAATCAAACCGAGTCTGCCGGAATATTAGGCAAATGTCCTGAATTAGAATAATACAACTCAATATGCCCAATGTAGTGTTCAATTTCCTACCTTACTGTCGAGTTTCTTCATGGTGACTAAGTCTAAGGATTTTAGGGAATGACCAGAAGGAGAGATGAAGTAGAGGCAGGCATGGACCCGTGAGTCATGGTAGTTGTGCAGAGATCGCTTGATTTTTAGCTCCTCCTGTAGATAACTCTCAAACTGCTTGTCAATGTAGTCCACCACCGGCTGATAGCTACAAGAAACACACGCATCTGGTCAGTGACTTGAGGCCCAAACCCACAGGTAAGATCATAATGATTTAGTGATGCACCGAATGTTCGGTAACGGAAATTATTCGTCCGAAAATAGCAAAAAAAACACTTTCGGTGTTCGGTGGAATAAGTGGGGAAAAAAACTGAACAATTAATAACGGCGTGTGGTGACGCAATCAAACAGCGAACAGCATGGAGTGAGGGGCGTGCGGTGTTAAACGCAGCATGTCAGCATGTCAGATCATTACTTGGATGTGGGGAAAAAGCAGAGGAAACGAGAAATGATCCAGGCTGAGTTGGATTTGGAAAAGCCGCTTGGTGATGGAGACTGTACGGGACACACAGCAGAGAAAAGGGCCCGAACTACCGACGCGGTGGAGAACCCTCACTGTCTGATATGACGAGATCCTCCAAGAAAATAACCCAGATTTTTACAATTATTATACAAGGCTTCAAATTGCGGAGATCAGCCCCATCGCGACCCGATTAACTGGAATTGAACGAGAGAAAATGAAAAAGGATTATAAGAAAAAATACAACAAGTACAGTAAGACAAATTGTGACTGGCGAGTATTTCACTGCACATTTATTTGATTTATGCAATGGTGAAAAATTTGGCAAAATAAATGAAAAACTGCAAAGAACCATTGTTCGGTATTATTCGGTATTCGGCCAAGTGTTTATTATTATTTTCGGTTTCGGCCACAAATTTTCATTTCGTTGCATCACTACAATGATTCTCTCTTTTTAATATTCATCACAACATTTCCACATCTCCTCTTTGGGGGAACAAGTGTCTGTCAGTGAATAAACCACTCGCTCACACATTTCTTATTCTCACCTCTCTTGTTTGTTCATTTGGTCTCCGAAGCCCACCGTGTTGACCACGGTGAGCCGCAGCCTGACGTTGCTCTCCTGCAGGTCGTAGGTTTGAGCCCGCAGCTTCACCTGAGGTTCAAAGTGGGACGACTCAAAGTTCTCAAAGTTTGTGTTGAATAGAGTGTCCATCAGTGTAGACTTGCCAATACCGGTCTCACCTTAAGCAAAAAGAATTACAGAGCAAATTTTGGCAAAATTAGGTTCACATATATCCACATAATGTACCAAATTTATGATCCATTTCATTTGTGTATAAAACATACCGATGCACAGGATATTGAAGCAGAAGCCTTGGCAGATGGACTTGTTGACCAGCTGGTCTGGAAGGCTGTCAAAGCCCACGTGGCCTGCCAGGTTCAGGGGTCGCACTCCTTTATCCTAGTGACACAGACAGAGGGTTCATTTGTATGATACTGATGATCTTTCTCAAAACCTAACTTTTCAATTAAATAGAAAGGCTATCACATACTTTTTTTCGATTGTAAATTAATGGTTAGAGGAAATCTGATCCTTGTTAGGATCAGATTCTCTCTTTTTTTTATATCTCCTGTATATATCTTGATTAGGGATGTGGACTAAAGAATTTATCACGATAATTTCTGGCATTTATCCCGATAACGATGAAAATGACGATAAAAAAAATACCAATTCAACTCCATCTTTTTAACTATAAATCTATCACCACATTCAGTCTCTGGAGCCCCCAAAACACTGCTCTAAAAGAATAGTAAATGCTACTAAACTACACCAATTATTACACCACTCCTCAGCAGCAGCTGTTATAATAATATGTTATATATAATAATATATAGTGTAAAATATATAATAAATTACTTGTATTGCCATCCTTTGCACTCACTGTTTTTTTGCAGACTCTGCATATAATAGATGTTTGCTCCTCGTCACTCTTTTTAAATCCAAACCAGTTCCAGATAACAGAGCTGGAGCCTCGTTTAACAACGAGCTCCTCGCTCTCAGATCCGCCATGTTTGTTAAGACTGATTTATGGTTCTGCGTTAAATCGACGCAGAGCCTACGGCGTAGGTTACGCAGCGACACGCACCGTACGTTGTGCATCGCCGCGTAACCTACGCTATAGGCTCTGCTCTGAACCATAAATCAGCTTTACACAAAAACGTCATCAACGGGAATTTATCATTTTTACCGCGGGATGACAAATTCTTACCGTGGGGAATTTTTTTGACGGTATATCGTGAACGGTAAAATATTGCCCATTCCTAATCTTGATATTTAAAAAGTTAGAAGTCAAAGATGATGACTGTGTGTATCTGGATGTACACAATTCAATTGTCACTTTGTCATGGTTGAGATAAGAAAAATTAAAAAACCAACAACAACCGATTAGTTCAAATCTGTCTCTGACAGCACTGACAGCATCTTCCTGACCTCATCCATTCAGACTATTCAAACATCCTGATTGTCAGTGATTACCTCAGCAAAGTGCGACAGTGCCCTATTATAACACAAGTCGCTGACAGTCTATTGACTTCTTATGAATACACATTATGGGGTGTGAGAAACTAACACAAAGAGTGCAGTCCTGGAAAGCTGCTGTTGTTGAAGTGTGTCAATAACATATGTTGTCCAAAAAATAACAAAACAGAGGTGTTTACAATCTGCAGATTCCAAAACGGGCCTTATGTGCAGCTTTGTACACACAGTGTAAATCTTTTACATGATGCTGTAACTGTATCATCACGACACGCAAACTCAGAAGAAAAAAAAGACTAATTCATTTTCCATGTATATTTCTTTTATGAAACTCTAGGAGCTGAATAAGAGCGCTCTGCTCAAATCCATGTAACCCCAGCCATGACCGTATGTCTAACAGACGGATTGGCACCAGTTTTCTTTTGGATATTGACGTCTGTGATGGTAATTAACTTTTCTTCAGTTATTCTGGGTTTCTTCAAGAGCGCTGAAGAAGTGCCAACTCTGTCTGTAGAAAGCAACAAACTAATTTGTGGGTGCCACACGATAACTTGTGGCCAAACTGTGTTTTCTAGTTTTAATATGAGTCTGAGTTATTACATTCTTTTAAAATCTGGACCTGGTCTATGATGGTGTTCCAGCCAATACAGGGATTACAGCCTTTAGATTAGATTAGAATTAGTCCATGGGCCAGAGCCCAAAATCTCACTTGTCAGTACCACTCAAGCTGACAAAACTTACTTATGATTTTTGAAAAGGTCCATGTCTATAGATGATATTTTGGTATGATAACCCTTCCTGAGTCATTCAAGCTAAGATGTGATACTTTTCCTGAATCCTTAAGGTCCTGTGAGTATTTCCAGTTTTTGTATTGTGTGTCTCTGTTGTTCCTAGATGACACAGGGCTAAAAGATAGTATATCATTTAGGCTAAAATTGTGTAAATATGTGTTGTTTATAGTTTAAAGAGCTGCAGTGACCTCTATGTTGGTCAGAAAGATTCACATCTTAGCTTGAATGAATGCTTAAAATGATACCAAAGACCATATTGTGAAACATTGACAGATATCCTGTACATGAGTCTAAACCAGAATATGCACCAGCATCTAAAATGTAATTTTCTGAAGGGGGTGGGTAACTTCATGAGCTGATAACTATGATACAGCTGCCAATCAGGAAGGGTTATCATACCAAATCTAAAGACATGGATCTTTTCAAAAATTATAAGCAAGTTTTGTCACCTTGAGTGGTAGTGATATCTGGCTGGCCCATGGACTAAATACTTTATTGTCTGTCCCAATGGTGACAGAAATTCCTCCTTGACAGGGCTCCCAACACATTCACACATTCCCATCAAGACACATTACAATAGAAAACGAATAAATACATTAAAAAAAAAAGAGAAAAAACAGTAAATAAGTACTTTTTGACGTTTTCTCTGTTTTCATATGCAGATTAAAAATACCACTAACTCAGACTCATGTTTAAACACAGATTATGTAATC